>NC_080638.1:53324177-53629831 GCF_027579445.1 Ammospiza nelsoni | reverse complement strand
ACAAATTTCTAAATTAAGCAAGAGTTCTAAATGTTTTGGTCAAAATATTGTGTAACAAAAGTGCTAGCAGACAGAGGAGTCACACAGCTTTTCCAGGGAGTGCCTATTTCTGTGTTTCAGCAGGTCTCTCCTGGGAATCACTGCTACAAAAATTGCTGGTAACAGAGTGTGAGAGGACTAAGTGCTTTAGGAATAAGAAACATTTTGCCTAAACCAAGTAGTGCTGTAGTGTTGATATAATAATCTAAAATAACATGAATTCTTAATTTTTTCTTAGTAATTATGTCACTTCCTGTTCTCTTCAGTACAGGATACCCATTCTTCATTGATATTACCTTTAAAAATCAATCAATAAATTCCACATGTTCCTTTACAATTTGAGAACACAAACTTATGAATAGAGGAATTAACAATATTTGTCAAATAGTATTTTTAAAGATTAACTAAATACTAATTTATATGCTGTGTACTTTTTTTGCTTGTTTAGCTAATAAAAGAAACTCATGGCTTCTGATATATTGTAAGACAGTTAAAAAAATCCCATGGGAGTCTGCATTCTAACCATTATTTCATTACATGCCTGTTGTTTATAATATCACTATTTAAAGTAATTTACTGCTCAAAGGAAAAACGTTAAGTAGATACTTTCTACAAAAAGTTTGTTATTAATCACATTTCTTTTGAGGAATGGAAAACATGACTCCATAATTTTATTTTGTCTGTTAATCACAACAAACTGCAGTTTCTTCATTACCTTCCAAACTGTTTCCTGTGCCTGCACCCACCTACTGTGTAATTATTTTACCTCTAAGAGTGTCTCAGATTATTTTCTTGCCAAAAAATATTTTTAGCACCTTACATTCTGTTCTTTAAAAGTATCAGAGAGGGTGAACTCCTAAGCCAAATTCCCCTCAGGATTTGAGAATGTGACTCTGTAATCTTGTGTAAAGAGGCATTAACAATATTAGTCACAGTACTCTGCTTTTTCTGTATTCCTGACTAGTCCCTGATGTGGCTGTTCTTTCACAACCAGAATTCTCACTGGCATTAACAGATTTATCAAATCATTCTAAAAAAAAATTGAGATTTGTAGAAGAGTACTGCTCTTGCTAAAAGGAACTGCATATTTTATTATTGTTTTCTAATGTATACAAGTTGCACAAAAAATTTCAGAATTTTGAATAGAAGATATTTTATAGTGGGGGGTGCCTGGTTGGGGACCAAAGGCAAGATTTTATGTTCCTGAGCTTCACTACAGTAAATAACCAGATGTATATGTGAGCACGGCCTCTGTAAGAATTATTTGACAAAACTGCTGAAGGATGATTGAAAATATGTTAATGATAATGGGCTGAGATTTTTGGCAAATGACCAGCAGGGATAACCCTAGAAATTTCAGATGCTAAATTCAGTTTTACATCAGTTCTTGCAGCATTACAGACAGAGGACCTGTAAAATTCCTCGCCTTAGTGATGATCCACATGAGGCTGGAATTGTTTTGCTCATGTTGTCAGTTCATGGAATCATAGAATGGTTTGGTAGGGAAGGGACCTTAAAAGTTGTCTAGTCACTAGCTTAGACTGTAGGAGTTGATTATATTGAATAGATCACAAAATGTGGCCCTAAAGGTGTTTTAGAGACACTGACTTGTACAGGGAAGTGTTTAATGGGATGTGTGTTCCTTTCAGTTCTATCAGCAGCAGAAAAACACCTGGATGAGGAGCCCAAGATGTTGTCCTTACTGTTCTCTCTACCCTTTCATTCCTTTTTTTGTTATTGTGAATTTTGAGTACATAGAAATGATCTGCAATCAAAGAATCAGGTGCTTTTTAGAGTATGTTACAACTTCCATTTTTCTTGAATGTTCATGTTTGAACTTCCCTTAGTATTTATTTGACTGCTTAAAATTTTTCTTGATTTGTTTTAGTCCACTTAATATAATGGTAAAAGCACAGAGTTGGGGTTTTTCCCTGAATTGCCTCTTTCTTCCTTGAATCCCTCACTAATTTCAGTGAAAAACAAAAATTGGTTTCATATCAAAAGGAAGGATTCTGAAAACGGAGTGATATCAAGAATGAAGTAAATGATGAATGAAAGAATATTTATTATTAGAATATAGAGATCTAATATCCTTGTACATTCTGGACATGTGTGCCTATGGCTTATGGAACATTATGGAGTGTGCCCCAGATTGAAGTTTTCTTATTTTCTTGTAGTTGTTTTGGCCTGATTTTTTGGTATGTGCTTGAGTAAGAAAATAGTCTTTAGTTTGGAAACAGATTACATTTAAATGCTCCAAAACTAGGGACAGATTTCAATAATTATTTTACATAGTACAGATTAAAAAGTATGTTTAAATCAAGGTGAATCAATTGCCTGTTTCAAGATCAGCAATAGCGCAGCAATATCAAATTTGAGAAGAGAAGGTCAGCTTTTTTTAGGATTTCTACCACTGATTCATTGGAAGGAGTGAGCTGTGGCATATGTTAAAATGCAGTTCCTACATAGAATAAGAACAATAAATTTTGATTGAAAACACCCATTAGACCATTCAGCTTAACTATTTGCCTCCAAAGGCATTGGTGGCTCCAAAACTCTGTAGTGAGCATTGTTGATATCTGTCTTTTGAGTATTTTAAAACAGATTGTAGAATTCTATCTCTTAAATTGTACTTAAAAATAGAAAATCATTGTAGTGTATAAGACAGACTTTGGGAAAGTAGTGTTTCTACAGGGGTTCTGCCACCCACCTTTTTATTTTAGTTCATTTTCTGCACCGTATTTAATGTGATATAATGTTGTATTGTAATATCTAACATCTGTAATGTGTGACTTGGTGTGCACACTGTAACTTTTTCTGACAAGTGTGCAGGAATCACCTACTCCATCTATTAATAATAGTCTATTAATAAATATGATTAATGCACTAGTACTAATAATGCAGTAGATACGGGTTATAGTGCAAATAACAATAGTAGGGACTGCTACTAAGCAATTTCTAGTGCCATTTTTTCCAAAAAAGAGATGATTCTATGAATGGAGTTCTTAAAATATTGAATTTAGACATTAATATGTGGGCAATGTGCTTGTTTTCTCACTGAGAATTTATTTGCTAACAAACTATCTCATGAGGCTTGCTAAATAAGGTCTCTGCAAGTTCTATGTAGCAATTTAAATTTATTTAGTGCCAATAATCTAAGAATGTGAAAGCACTTAAAAATATTAATATAGTAAATATCTGATTACTCTGATAATAATATTATGTCTCTTGCAGATGAACAGAAAGAGGCCTGGAAAGGAGGTGTGATGGTTAAACACTAAAAAGATCTGTTAAAGAAGTTGGGATGCATTAACCTGAGTCTCAAATACTACAGTAGGGGTGCTTTTCTCTGTCTTGCTGGCTGCTTTCTTTCCACAGCTACTAATGGACTTGTGGAAAGATGAAAACTCAATTAATATTTAATTTACTTGGAAACAAAGTTCAAAGTGGTTATTCTTATGTAAACAGCAAAAATTTAAAAAATTTTAAAGAATTTATGTCTCTCAAATGGAGGACAACTTTTCCTTCCTTTTACTTAACTTCTAGAAATTAGGAACATTCTTGTTAAAAAGCCAGTAATGAAAAATCCTTCTGCACTGCTGTTTTCATAATTTAGATTCCAATCAGATAAACTTCTGTCCTGTCTCTTCTAAAACTTTGTGGGAAATGTGTTGATTTCTTTAATAACAGAAATTTTAGGGAATTGATACGCTCAATGTCTACATTGTTAAATGCAGTCTGACCTCTAAGAATAAAGTCCAAAACATTTGAACTCATATTTGCAAGCTTAGGTGCTAAAATGTGATTCCTTCACAGCTTTGTAGACTCACAAACAGTCAAATTGCTGACTGTCTTCCCAAAAGCTCAAATCACTTTTGTTTCAGTATCTAAACATGTATTTAAAAATGCAACCTTTGGGCACTGGTGGCTGATTTGTAGAAAATTTCAATAGTTCATTTGATGATCCATAAACAAAATCCAGATGAATCATGACATTTTAATGCACTGATCACCACTAATTTTGTAAAACTGTTGTGCATAAACTACTCAGTTCTGCTGTGGTATCTGTGAGGGCCTGGATACAGACATGCATCTTAAGTGACTGTCAGAATAAGCTCTAGATGTATATCACTCTGCTTTCCCACTAATTTAATGCTGTCATTTGTGTTGAATGAGAACCTAAAGATACAGGCAGAAAGTTTTCAGTTTAGACAGATTACCATTCTGAATAAAATTACAGTAACTGGATGACAAGATAAACTCTAATCCACATTTTAGGATCATGAGCAATGAGAATTCAATCCTGATAATTTTAAAAATAAATAGACATCTCCTTACAGACTACAATAGAACAAACAATATGTCAGACAAAAATTATGCATTTACTAAAGAATTTACCAACCTTTCAAATTCAAGTGAGAATTTTATTGTCTTGGTTTCCAGAATTATTTAGTTTCTAAAATTAATGATATACAATATAGAAACTACTATAGTAACTTGGGGATAGGTGCTGTATAGGTCTTCAAGGAAAGACGGCAGTAGGCATCAGTGGGGTTGGGACACTATTTGTTGATACAGAGAAACATTATTAGTAGAACTGGTAAAAACAGAGCTAAACCAGAAGAAGGGGTCAAATAAGGATAAAGGGCCACATCCTGCAAAGTGCTGGGCATACTTTGAAGTGCTGCCTTTAAGTCCTGTTGACTCCTGCATGCAGGGAGAGTGGATTCAAAGAACGTGTGTATGTGCATGCGTGTGGAATCAAAGAACCTTATTTGAACCTGGCTTTGGGTTATAGCCAAGGACTTTAAGTCAAGACCATAGTCAGATGCCTGGGCTATGGAGTTACTTAAAGCAAAAGAAAAAAAATGAGTATAGCTGCTTTGGTTTTGATCTTGCTCATGTGATAAAAGTTCCAATAGCTTTCGATCCTGCTGGCAGGTCCAAAGACCTTTTCTCATTATATTTATATAAATGTTAATAACTATTTCAGTATTATTAATGATGGCAAGATTTGAACTCATTAAAGGTGGGAAATTTGTGGGATTAATTTGCTCTAGCTTCTATTTGCCAAGAGAGCATTTTCCCAGCATTATTCTTTCTCCATATATATTAACTTTGTAATTGTGGATCAAAGCCTACACAGCTTTAGACGTATTAAGTGAATCTCACTGAAACAGAAACTCAGAAAGGCATTTTCTGCCAAAAAATGTAAGTGGAGAAGTCACGATTGAGTTCAGCTTATTAAGTCTGTTTACTCAGTGTGCCCAAATCATATTGGAATTTAAAAGAAAAAGTAAAACATGGATATGCTTGGGCTGTGGAACATGACAAGAAGTATATTTTAAAAGAAGTAGTCCTGGGGTACAGGTTTGAGAAATATCAACAATACAGAACAATAAACAAGATCTTATAAATATATTGCCTGGAATAATATGTAGCTCTATGAGATGAAAATTATTCAGGAATTGTGAAAAATCAGAACTTTAAAGGCTTGTACTTTATGTTCATCTGAATATAAGAATTCCATCTGGTCCTGTATCCTGTCTCTGAAAATTGCTGATACATTTGTGCTTTCAAAAGAAGGTGTAAAAATGTACAGGAAACTACTGTGGCTGGCATTTTCCTGAACTCTAATTGCTAATCTGATTCAACTTTAAGTAGCTCTTTCCATAAAAATAAATGTATATAAAATAATAATTATTGTAAGCAACTGCTCTATTTATATTATTTTATATGAATATTTACATATAAGTTCTTGACCCCATTTACTAAATGTAATTTAGAATATCAGATCAGTCACATGAAATGAGACTAAAGGTCTGTATAACTTTAATATTGCTTCTCACTTGCTATGTGATGATTCTATTGGTGAGCCTTATTTGCAGAGCAACAAAAACCAGATTATTCTTCTCTGTTAGCCTCTTTAATTACATTAATGACTTTAGTTATCCCAACATTAATATTAGTCATCTTTTGCTTCTAGTCTTCTGGATTTTTTTAAGAGAAGCATCTTGCTGTGTTTTGTTTTTCTTTTCACAGAAAAGGAAAATCATTAGGGTTGGAAAACACTACTGAGGTCACCAAGTCCAAGCATTAACATAGTGCCAGGTCCACCACTAAGCCATGTCCCTGAGCACCACATCGACATGGTTTTAGTACACTTCCAGGGATGATGATTTCACCCTGCACTTCCCTGCACAGTCTGTTCCCGTGCTTGACCATCCTTTCTGTGAAGAAACTTTTCCTAATATCCAATGTAAACATCCCCTGGAACAATTTGAAGCCATTCCCCCTTGTACTATTATGTGTTGCCTGGGAAAGGAGAGTGACCTGCACCTCACTCCAACCTCATTTTGTGTGGCTGTAGAGAGCAATAAGGTCTCCCCTGAGCCTCTTCCTCTACAGACTAAATACCCCCAGCTCCCTCAGCAGCTCCTCACAGGTCTTGTGCTCCAGAGCCTTCCTCAGCTCCATTGCCCTTCTCTGGACACACTCCAGCCCCTCCCTGTCCTTCCTGAGCTGAGGAGCTCAGATCTGGACACAGCACTCGAGGTGTGACCTCGGCACAGGACCTGCCGAGTACAGGGGGACAATCCCTGCCCCGGCCCTGCCGGCCACACCATTGCTGGCACGGGCCATGGTGGCTTTGGCCTTCTTGGCCACCTGGGCTCACACTGGCTCAAGTTCAGCTGCTATTGACCAGCACCCCAGGTCCTTTTCTGCTGGGCAGCCCCTCTGTCCCCAGCCTGTAGTGCTGCAGGAGTTGTTGTGACCCAAGGGCAGGGCCCAGAGCTTGGCCTTGTTGTCCCTCACGCCATTGGCCTCGGCCTATCGACCCAGCCTGTCCAGATCCCTCTGCAGAGCCTTCCTGCCCTCAGCAGATCTTGCTCGGGGCACCAACAAACCAACTGAGGGTGCCCCCAGTCCCCTCATCTGATCATTGATGAAGACACCAAACAGGACTGGCCCCAAGACTGACCCCTGGGTGGCTGGTCACCACCTGGATGCAAATCCAGGCACACCATTCTCTGGGCCCAGCCATCCAGCCAGTTCATTACCCAGTAAAAAGAGCACCCATCCAGGCCCTCAGCAGCCAGGTGAAGCAGTTCCATACTTTTATTTTTCTTTGATACTCTTTCTATAGTTTTATAGACACTATAGGATTGCAGAAGTTAAAACTATTGCTTTATAGGATTTTTTTTTCTGGATGGAACGTCAAAACTGCATACTTTATAGATGCTGGGAACATGGTAGGTTTATGTTGTTTTAGAATTATCTCTGTTTCTTTCCTAGTAGTTTGTACTGTGTATCTTTTTGAATGCTGGTGCATATTTAACTGCTGTTTTCAAAGAATTAACCAGAATGAGTCTTCTTCAGACCACCCCTCATTATGATAATATAAAGGGATTATATTTTTATATTATTTGACCTTGTGTATTATGCTGCCTTTATTGATTTTATGCATCCATGATTCATTTTAAAACTTGAGAATGTTTGTCCTGGGTTGAAACAGAGGTTAGCCTCGGCCAGTTTCCTACCTCTGCCACTGGCTAAAATAAAATGCTGCTGGAAAAAAAAAGCATTCAAACAGGGTAATAATGTATTGTTACTTAGTCAGGATATTCTCCTCAGCTCCAGTAGTTTGCAGTTCAGGAAATTCCAAAGTCAGAGATACTGTCTTTGTAGTTAATGAATTTTACTTCCTGGTCTCAGTATGGCATAATTCTGCAAATGCTAGCAGTAAGTTTTAGATTTGCCTGTCCTGACTAATTGTTGTCGTCAATAATGCTGCCTCCCATTCTATCCCTATACTATTACACTTAATTGAAGCAATAAAGCCAATTAGTGTTCATCAAACTTCTACATTTGTTTAGAATCTCAATTAATTGGTCATTCCACTCTTTTTTTTGGGTCATATCTAATGTAGTTTATGATTTTTTCAGCCCTTTCTTGACTCTGAAACTGTTTAATTTCCTACTTTGACTAGTTTGGCTACTAATTTTTTTTCACACAAAGTAGAAAACACTTATTTGAGGAAGAGATTAATCAAATTTGAGGCATCCTCTGGCTGTTCAAGCCAAAGCATACTGCTGCTTAAGCTGTAGAAATTAATGGGTATTCAAAATGCATTCTGTACCAGCTGCAACTGCTTAAGTAATTCATTATTTTTTGAGGTGTTATGATATGAATAGGGATAAAAGTGGAGAGAATTGATAAGTGTTTTGATTTAAAATATTTCAGCTTAACCCTTTATTATGTTAACATAGAATTTTTGCAATAAATACTGTACTTAAGAAGTTGGTCTTTGACTAATGATGTACCTGAAAATACAAGTTTCTCCTCCAGTGTTACATGTAGAATTGGAACCATTAATTGTTGGAATTAATGGTTTTCTGTTTTGACCTTGTTTTAAGGAGCAGGACCTTGGGCATCAATGTGCAGTTGGACACATTGAAGGATTAAAGGTTTTCTGGGTGCTTTTCTGTGTGATCTACTACAGAGGTAAACACTGTAACTCTATTTACATTTTCAGGGCTATTGCTACTGTAGTTGTAAGGGTGATATTGTGTGCACCAAGAATGTGTGTCGTTACTCCTTTGAACAACTTCATATTTTAGGCATGGTATGTTAGTTGTGGCTTAAGGAAAGAACAGACGTGCAGTTTACCTTGTGGGAAGGGGATTCTTCTGGTATTTCCCTTTTATTGGATAATCTCTTTGATGAGGAACAGTCCCCAAATTTCTGTTCTCCCTCTAAGTCTGGCACCTGCCCCAAATCTGTGTTTATTTGAAGAAACAGGCCCCCAAAATGCCTTGCATATTTAGCACTGCTGTTTCCATTTACTGCCTGATCAACCTTTTCAGAGACTATATTCTTTCTTCAAAGGTTATTGTTGCTGGGGAAAAAAGTCAAGTCCTAGATATGCCCTCTGGTCTTAAACAGTATCTGTTCTCAAACCACAAGTTCTTGAAATGGGTCCATGTTAGCTATTACAATGGCTTTGCTATATCACAGGCACTCAAGATCCAAAATTTTGTCCTTGTGGTATGAGAAGAGGTGTTGGTCTTCATATAAGGAACTTCTCTTGGTGAAAGGGAATGATTTGTGGATTTTTTTGCAAATAATAGATTTGCTTCTCCTGAACTGAGGATTTAGTGCAAAGCCTCATTTCGATTGTACAGAACATGCAAAGGTTAAGTCACCTGACCAAGCCTACATTTGGGATTACCTTTGTTTTCTCAATTAGGACCATATTTCTCAGGGTTTTCTCTTTGCTAATTGTTCAAGATGTGAATTCTGTGCAAAAGGCAGCTAGACTTTGAGGTTTTCTTCTCAGGAGTTAAGAAAGTTTTTGTATTATGTTTATCTTCTTTCTGATCACTAAAAGAGCTCATTCCAGAGAGTCTAAACTCCATATCACTACCCAGTGGTATGTATGTGTTTTACTCCAAGGCTGTCTGCTTCTTGAATTGGCTTATATGGATCAACTTCCTCTCCCCTCAGTCTAAGTGAGCTTGCTTGTTTCTCAGCACCATTGCAGTGTTGGCTGCTGAAGTATTTGGCTTTGTTTTCTAGACACAGATTCAAATGGTTTCTTCTCTGTTTTTTCTCCTAATACTTCCTTCTCTGTTTTAATGAAGGCCAGATGGTCTCTCAGCCATGACATCACTCCTGACTGTTCTTGATATGGCAGACATGGTTCCCATTCTATGGTCCTACCTGTTCAGCAGTGGTGATTTACATAGTCACAGGACACTGGCCACCTTAGGACATGTAATACTCTCAGAGAATTTGCTGTCTAGTCATTCCTCCATTTTCATTTCCAGAATTCAGCTTCACTCTACAGTCTTTAGAATTCTCAGACCAGTTCTGTTGGCCAGGAGTGTTCTCTTGCAAAGGGAACAATATTTTACTAATTACTGATAGGAGATGATCTGTGCCTTCACAGGCTTTGAAGATTGTAAGCCTTGGCAATGCATTATTCATTTTAGATTTTTGATTTATGTTTTCTCCCAGACAGAGAACTTGCAATAGACACAGGATGCCCCTATTTTCTACATTCTGTACTCAGATTTTGGATGGAGACTCTGGCTACTGAAAGAGATTATTGAAATAACTGGCAAGCTAGGCATCCTGGCTTCAGCATGCCTAGCAATCAAAACACTTGAGAGAAGAAGTCAAGCAGTGTTTCAAAGTGAATAAACTGTCTTTTACCAGAGATAAT
Source organism: Ammospiza nelsoni (assembly GCF_027579445.1). NCBI lineage: Eukaryota > Metazoa > Chordata > Aves > Passeriformes > Passerellidae > Ammospiza > Ammospiza nelsoni. The sequence continues at coordinate 53,619,564 of NC_080638.1, read as the reverse complement.
TAATTACTGAAGGGAATAGATAGTAGTGCATAACAGTAATATTCTATATGATGGCATTACTGTTAACCCTTAGAAAACAGTTCTTCAGGACTCATTATGTTCTTGTCTTTTAAAAACAATGGAATCTCTGTATAATATCTCTAGTCTAGGCAGTGCTAAGACACACCTGTATGTTCCCCATCCAAACCTCCACAACTTTTCTGCATAGCTATGCACTCCATTTTGATTTCACAATGATCTCAGGTTTTGTGCACACTTTAACTAGTTTTGATCTTTTCAGAGGTCCTAACGTTTTAAGATTAATTTTTCCAGACAACACTCCTTGTTTATAGAACACTGCAGCTATGGTCTTGATTCAGAGTATTTAGTTAGGATCTAATAAGGTGTATGTGTGAAGGTAAGTATGAATTACAGAGGAAGCTTCTGTACAAAGCTTTCCTAGAAAAATTAGGAATTCCAAACTGATTTGCTGAACAGATTTTAATATATCTGTCTTGGTAACAAAAAAAAAAAAAAAAAAAAAAAAAAGCAAACAATTGCATTTTTGGGTGCCTTATATTTTTATTTCTCTGAATTACAGCATATCAGCATCTCTTCCTTTTTAGACAAGACTGTGAGTTGTAGTGATAAACAATCTATTCCAGAATATTTGTTGGACCACTGTTTATTAAAGATGAACATTGCTTCAAGTTGTAAGCAGTGTATACAATGAAAAGTGATTGTTTAATGACGAATGTGAAATTCTAAGAGAGAACAAAGCCTTCAGAACATTGATACTTCTTTTAAAACTGTGGAATGAAGATCTTAAGAATTAATTTTGAGAATTAGTCTATGATCATGAGCAGACGGAGCTGGGGATATCAGATTGCCAACAGATAAGTATTTTCACATTGGAAAAACACATCAGTATCCACCTCAGTACTATCTGGCAAAAAAGTTTTGGCTTTTCTCTATTCACAAAAGAATTTCTAAATAGTTTTTGTATATAATTTATATTGTTTAGACTTTTAGTATTAAAATAATCCCAAATTCATTGATACAATTTTGTTTTCAGAGTCTTCAATTCCCCAGGCGAAAAAAATGTTTCAATTGCTATCTAGCTTCAATTAAAATTTGGCTAGAAGGGGTTTTTTTCATTGGAAACATTAATCTGTTTCTATTCCAACTGCAGGCTAATATCCATGCTTTGGGATAAATAGCAATGAGCCTTCTCACAGTTTCTCAGAAGCTCTTTAAATAAACAATAATTGTGTATCAACAACCTCCTGATGTCAGAAGTTCTTCTTTTTAAGAGGCATTCAGTCTGCTTTGTGGCTTAATATTTCTTCTCCAGATAATGCTTAACTAAAATGTGTCTGTAAATGACATGAGATGAAATTCTGCAAGAAGGAGCTGTAGGAAGACAGAGAGTGTTGGAAAGTGAGAGTTAAACAGTTCTGGGATTCTGTTTGTCTGTACTGTCATAGCTTAGGAAACATTGCTGGACCTTGAGCTGCAAGTGGGATGTACCATGGAGCTGCCTAAGGGAAAGGGAAGAAAGTTCTATTTAAATTCTCTGTTATTAGAAGAGTGCTCTGATTTGGTCTGTCCCAGGTATGCTGATTGCCAATGGCCCCACTGGGATGATCCAAAAAACACAGGAAAACTTCATTTTGTGCCCTCTGGCTCTGCCCAGTGACTCGTTATTGGTGGAGAAATGGGATAGAGGGCACTGGGCTGGGGTTGCACCACGGGGAAAAAACTGTGTAGTGCATTTTTCTTAGAGAACTGAAGGTGTCACTAAAAATCATGAAGACAAATCTGCTCCTTGGAAGTCAGAACAGGGAAAATCTGGGGAAGTGACGAAAAAGATGAATCCTTTTCCAGTTGCAGAGTCCAATAAGCCAACATAACAGAAAACAGGGTAGTTTTTTATTGGTGTTAGATCTGTCTCAGTTCTTTATACATCTATGTCCTTAAAAAGTGCTAATTGTGGCTATAATTGGACTTAGTGAGTTCTCCTAGTAGTCATTATGGTAAGAACAGTCTAAAAGGTTCAATTTCCATCTGTTACTAGATCCATGGCTTGAATAGCAAACATTTTTTTTCCTTAAAATTGGCTTTGTTTCTTGCGTTACACTTGTTTGCCACTGTGTTCAGTATATGGAAGATAACTACATGTCAATGTAAAATGTTTTAAAATGCTTCCTCCTGGATAGGTAGAACTTCTAAAAGTCATAATTTCTGTACCTTTCTCTAGGTTCTCTAGTGGTGAATATTGCTTATAGAAGTATTTTTTTTCCCCATAAATCCTTCAGATTGGCTTTCCTTATAATTTAGGATCTCATGCTTTCTTAAGTCATGTCATAGAACATAATGGTATACTTAGTGGAAAGATATAGAAAATGTCTTGATAAGCATGTTTTAATTTACATGATACTGAACACAGTAGAGAAAGTAAGACAGTATTGCAATAATTCTCCATTCACTCTGCATCTTTCAGTTTCATCCTTTTCAATTTTGACATAAAGTAATGTTTTAAGTTTCATCCTGGGCTGGAAGACAGAATTTCTGGGAGTATTTGCAGTCAATGATCTGTCATAGTGTCAAAGAGTACATCAAGTATTTAATACAAGTATTTAATAAGACAATTACCAATGAACCACACTCTTTTTCTTTAACAATGGGAAATGAGCACTTTATCACTTTTAACAATGAACAATCATCTCTTACCTTTCTACCAGGAAGGATTATCAAAGAAATCATTAAATATCTACTTAAGGGGGAAAAAGGAAATAGGAAATTGAGAAAGAGATGGCCATACAAATGGGTAGAGGCAGGCTGAATCTAAAAGGCCAGTCTCTCTCTCTTGCTATACAATCTAGTACAGTTTTACTGGGCTAGGGATTGTTGATGTCTGCCTCTGAATGACCCTTACATTGTGAATTATTTTAGAAAAAAAATCTTTCTAATATCAAACTACTGCTGCTTTCAATTTCAAAACAAGTTTAATTTGCATGCAGTGGTGTGGTGTGCCAACACCTCCCAAATTGGAGGAAACACTGATCATTTATTCATCTGCAGAAGCAGTGTGAGGACTAACTTCAAAACTGATTTGAGGAAGTTGTGTAATGGCCAAAATGGAAAATGCAATTACTTTTTGTCAAACATCTGTGGAAATATGAATTATGATCTGATGAAATGTGTTAAAAAGTGTTTTGCAGAATTCATTACTGTGCTGATTTATATCTTGTTGTACAAGGTGTTAACTCCAGAAATAGTTTGTGTCTCTGTCTTGCTGACTCTTTCTCATCTATCATCTATCAGTGTTCTCTGGTAGTTTTGTCTTGAAAAATGTATATTAGATAACCTGATAATGCAGTTGGAAGCTTAATGCCACAGTTGAATTCTATGGGAAACAACATTGATAAAGAAAAGTGCATTTTCCCAATTGATTTTCCAAGTTTTGCCAAGTTTCTGTACCTTGCTTAACATCTTCAGCAGACATCTGAAGGACTAATACTCTCTAATTTTTAATTTTTTTTTTTAAAAGGGCTTCAATTTGTTTTAAATCATTTGTATTCTACCAAAGCCATAAATAAAGCATCATGCACATCTGCCTGTCTTTCTCTACCAGAAAAAGCTCTATGCAGAGCTTTCCCACTTTCATTTTTCACTTCATCTTTATTGGCTGAAAACCAAACGCCTTCTTGTTTACTTTGGCAGGCAGTTGAAGGTTATGACTGAGCCCCTCCATTTTCTTTCTTTGTTACATTTACAGTAGTGATCAAAACCATGAAGTTTCCTTTATGTATTTCTTAGCTGAGAATTCCTGTGAAATAACATTGTGGACATAACTGCTCTTGGCATTTACTGCCAAAATTTAATTATCTGATGTCTGTGTCATATTATCACTTATTCATTTCAGTCTCTTTTTATAATAGGGTCATATTGTGCCTGTAACCACATTTTCATTACTTGTCTTTGACACCTTTCTCTTTCAGCTAAACATCTCTTGAAGTGGCATGGAACACAATAGTCAAAGTTTCATTGCACCATCACTAACCTTTACACAGTTTATATTGATTTCCAGCTTTTTTCTCTGCTGTATTTGATTCTCAGTTTGATGGCTTTCTGTGTGAGTTGTAAAATTCATTTGTTTTCCAAATATATCAGTGGGTTTTGCATCACACTTATGTTAACTACAATATAATGTATAATTCTCAGATTCAATATTTGAGTCTTGCAGTTTGTCATAATAATGAAAAAGAAAGCAAGGATTTTATCTATCTAGTTCCTTTCACTATTTTTTTCCTTGAAGACTATAATACTGTTGAGTTTCTAGTACAACAAATGGAATATAAAATTTCATATACATAGATTTGATGAAAATATTTTTATGTGAGAATTAGAATTGTCTAAAAATTTTCTACAAATGTTATAAGATACAAAGAACATATTTGTGTTTTATTGTATATGAATGTTTTCATTTCATTGACAGATACTTTTTGTTCTGTTAGTGAAATGGTATTTGCCAGCACTAAGATGTTTGAGAGTTCATTGTGCTACTTGGAATATTGAACATTGTGGAATACTTGGAATATTGAAAAATGTTATTCTTGCATTAATTCACGTGTCTAATATGCCTCATATCTCTAATAAATACTTGTTACATTATCATAGTAAGTGATAAATACATAAGCATATAATATGTGTGAATAATTGAGACAAATTATGACTTTACAATTACCTCCTGAAAGAATGTGCCACTGTTTGTGGAAACTCCACCCAGACTTACCTTTTACAAACCTGAATTTGTGGGGAGAGGATTTTTACTGCACGTGCACCAAAAATTTTTCTGGCAACTTTCCCCATCCCCATCCAGCACCACAGGAATGGCTCGTTGCCTTAAAGAAATACAAAGGAACAAGTGAAGGGAAAAGTCACTAAATGCCAGAATGAGAACAACCACAAGACTGAAAAAGAAAGAAAAATAAAACATTCAAAATTTCATAATAAACTGGAATTCAGATGGAGGTCAAACTGAAGGAAATAATAAAAGAGAAATCAAGAAATACAGAATAATGTATTCATGTACAGTGATATATATTCAAAAGCAGTAATTAGTAATCCAAATTTGCAGATTTCTGCCACAAACTCCTATCTGGGAGATTTTGGCCATCTTCCTATGAGAAGGCAAGGCTTTTAGAAAGCATGGAATTCTCACAGCTGAAAAGAGACTTAAATGTTGGCACACAGATGCTCCATTGGCTTCTTAAGCTGTTGATCTAAAAACATTTCTTATTCCAGCAAAGGAATGTATGGTAGAGTTGCAGGCTGTGGATCATCTCCACTTTCTCCTGCAAGAGAGAAGACTTCAGGAAACTGATTTTTTATGGAATGTAGAGCCACAGGAGAGGGTTCTTCTCCTTGTGTCTGCCAGGGAGAGGAAAAAGAAAATTATTTGGTCTGAAGTTCAGTGTCATTAGTTAAATATAGGGGATGTCAAGGATATTTGCTTTATATTGCCTTTCAGTTATGAAAATCCAGTTTTGAAAGCATAATAAGTCCTGTCCTGAGATATATTATATGCCTAAAAATCCTACTGACCTCGCTGTAAATTTGTAATCCTGTGTAGGAGGTCAACAAGTTCATTTTTATGAACTCATTGCCTTGTTTTCCTTTGAGGTTGACTCCTGAACTACCCAGCAACAGAGTTCACTGTCTAGAATTTGCCTTTGCAGTCTTGCCTTAGCTTATCCCAGAACCAACATCTGTGTTCTTCCTTTAAATTCTCATTTGAGGGAAGCTGGCTCACTTGGCAGACAGAGTTACTGGGACAAATATAACTGGACCTCAATGTAATTCCCTCATGGGCAGATGTAGGCTGACATTTTTGCTACTTGTTGTTTGGCAAAAGGTCTTGCAAGGCCAGATTGGTTGTTGCTTATATTATGAAGCATTATAGATCATATGCAGTGGGAAACAATAGAAATAGATGAAACCTGAAAAATAAAGAATCCATCATGCTTTTGCATCTGCGAATTTTCATTGGTTTGTGATGTAACCATTTGATTTTGGCATTGTACTCGTGTTCATGTCGATAAGTAAGATAGCAAAACCTCTCAGGAATTACTGTCTCTTAATCAAGCCCATCATTAAACTGTGTATGCAGAAATGGGCCTAGAGACTGGAGTTCCTGCCAAAACCCCAGAAGCCAGAAAAGAACATCATGATTTTAAAAAACATTCCTGTGAGACATTTACCAATGTTTATGCAAGTCTTAGTCCATCATGCTTTCAGTTGATTGAGAGCATAAGGTAATGTGTTTCCTGTGAATCAAGAGAAGCCTCTTGAGAAACAGATAGGAATGATGCCTTTTTTCACCTTGATGTCATATGATCTTAAATTTCCTCAAGGATTCCCTTGGATCATCCTCTGGACTTCTGCAGTCTGCAAAGTCCTGATTAATCCTATTTGTTTTAATAACTTTGGATTTCACTCCAAGAGTGGCACAGTATGTTTGAAGTACCTGTGGACATTAATTTTAAATTGTCATGTGAAATGTGTTTACTGCAGGCTCCTTGACTGAAATGTGTTTATTGATATGTGCATAAAACATGCATTGTTATATAAATGTTTAATGTATGTATAAGCTTTTATTTTTTTTTTGTTGTTGCATTTCCTTGTTGCTAAGAATTGTTCAGTCTTATTTGTGTGCATATTGTAAGAATGGAAATAATGGAAATAAACACATTATATCAGTATTGGTATAAGCACAAACCTAATGGAAGCATCCATTTCATGGTCTGGCTCTGCCAAATATTTACTATCACATGGTCACTGTGTTTCAACAGACTGTGAGTGTATTAGGTGCACATAGAAATATACTGTCAGCTGTAAGGATCTAACATTGAAAATCAGATCTCTAATCTTACATTATCTGTATTTCCAGGTTTTTTTCTACTTTTCCCTCTAATTTGAGCAAAGTTTGAAATTAAATTGTTGTTTTTGAAATTAAATAAATTGCAGAAAACTCTAATTAGGCACAAATAAACTTTTTAACTCTTGTACAAAATTTGAGCCTATAATCAGAAGTGGTAAGGTCCAAAAAGAGCAACTCAGGAATTAAACTGACCTGAAATGCATTCTTTTTACTGACTTATGTCTCTTTCTCGAATGAAAAAACCCAACCAAACAAAGCTCAACAAACAATCCACACAATTGGTGCACAGATGGTACAGAGCAGAACCAGATTCCTCTGCAGAACTGTAAAGCTTTCATGCCATGCAGTTTCTACACTGATACAGATTTTACCCATCCATCTGAGCTGCTAAGTTTTTGTGCACCGAGTGTGAGACTCATAGATTTGGCTCCAGAATGCGCTCACCCCCACAGACAGGGGTATGTCTTACAGACTTTCCTAGCACAGTGCCAGAATCTGTCTCCTGCTGCATGACCTGATATACCAGCTGCAGGTGCTTGGCAGCTCCTCTCATTCCCTGTCTCCCAGAGTGCTGCTCTGCCCAGTGGGACACTGTGCATGTCCCCCAGCCCCTGGCAGGTGTCAGCTCCAGGGAACCTCCTCCCAGGGGTGTTTCCTGGCTGCAGCACAGCAGCTTTGGCCTCCTTCCCACCACAAACCCCAACCAGCAGATATGTCATCTGTGCAGGACCAGTCCACAGTTTTGTCTTGCTCGTTGGAAAAGGAGAAACATCAGAGGATGGAGCATTTTTAAGTGAAGTTATGCAAAGCTACAGTCAGTTTTTTTTTTCCAGAGCTTGGTGATTTGAAAAATTTGTTGGCATATTTCTTCCAGCCTGTATCAAATATTCTGGAAAGTCATCTGCTTCTTCAAACATCTTTTTGGTCCTCTGTTGTATCTGGATAAATGTATCTGAGGACTGCTGGTTTAGTGGAGTTCTACTTTCATACTAATAATGCACTAAATTGTCATTATTTCCCAGAAAACAAAAATAAATATTTCATTTGTTGTTCCATAACTTATTCCACTCATGTGGTTTCTTAAATTTTTCCTTATTTCAGGTCTGGCTCAGCCATATTTCATCAGGCAAAGCTGCCACCAAAGCTTGATGGGAGATTTGTCCAAGTAAAGACTTTAGGATTTGACATGTATTATTTTGCTGTCTGTTTGTGCTGTTTCTGTCTTTCATTTGATTTGGAACATAGATAATTATATTCTAGATTTAAAACAACAACTTTTTTTTTTTGTACAAATAAAATATTTGTTTTACCATACAACGCCTGGAAACACCTTCAAAGAGGTGATTTTAGTATCTTATAATTTTCTGTACACCATAAATAGTTACTTGGAATGTGCTTCTAGTTGTCTCCCCTAAAAGGAAAAAAATACTGACCAAAAGAATTTAAAGTGCTTAAGAGTTTTAACCACAAAGGATACACAGAGAGGCTAGAATGGCACATGGTGCTGAGCCTGTCAGATTCTTAAAATACCACCAATTTGGTGGTCTATAATCCTGTCACTCTTTTCATGTATCTGAAAAAAAATGCTTAACATCCTTGTTAATTGAAACTATAGCTTTCAGGCAAGATATTTGATTTTTTCCAGTATCAATTTTATAAAGTCAGGGAGGATTTAGAGTAAGAGCATAGGACTCTACTTTCAAAAAACATACTGAAAATTTATAAAAAGATTTTCCAAAGCAGCTTACTCAGAAGGATTCTCTTGTATGTCATGTTATCCACAATTTCTCTTTTCCCATTTTTATTGTAGAACTTTACAATCTTTGTGTTTTAAAATCCATGTCCCCCTTTTTCTTCCTGCCCAAGAGAATGAATTCTTTCTCTGTGGTATCATTACAGCAAACTTTTTATGATGTCACAAAAGATTAGATTCAGAGAAAACCTGAGAACTGATAAAAATTAGTGCTCAGGATTTCATAGGATTGAGACCACTGACAGAATTGCAGTCGTGTTGAGGCATAAGTTTCCAGCAAAAGCCTTTGAACTTTGTGTGAAGTGGTCCAAGAATATATGAAGCATAAGGATGAATATTTCAAAATAAAATGTTTTCCAACATTTTCTCTGAAGAGTCAGCTATACAATTCCAAAAAAAAAAAAAAAAAGAAAAATATTCTTTTTTTAAAATCTAAGAATAGAAGGATTTTAAAGCACAAATGATGGTACTAAATAGCACATAATCTACAGTGTATGAACCTTAAGACATTCTAAATTAACCTGGAGCTTTGTAATCATTATCACAATCATCTTATAATTATTTATTCCAATATATTTATTCAGAAATTTCTGCTTGTCTTCACTTATCTAAGTCTTAAAAGAAAAATTATATAGAACCAATAGGACCAATGAAGCAGAAAATTGCAATGCCACATTAATCTTATTTGTTGAGCTACACATGGTTTGTGTTGCACTTTGGGTTTGAGAGATTTTTCTGGTTATTTTGGTGAGAAATAAACTCAACAGCCAACAGTAATGATACAGAAGAAGCATCAAGTCATTCTGAATTTCAGTAGATGCATTAGTCAGCCTGCCAGTCTTTCCATAGGACCAGTTTACTCTTTATGCAAACCATTCTTAGGTTCCTTTACTGAATTAGTGTAGACAAAAGAGGTGCTTCTTTCAGCAAACCAGCTGGGGTGGAACTACCTTTATCATCTTCTGCTATATAACACATGCTTACAGACATCCTTATCCACTTCTCATCAATGAAATAGTAGGAAATAATTGTTACGGATAGGAATCCTGAGAATTTCCAACATGCATGTTGAGTCTACTTAATCCTGACAATAAGGTCAGCCCTTCATTCCACGGAGGTGTATTTATATCCTTGAAACCTTTTCTCCATCTGACAGCAGCAAGGTGTACAGGAGATTGAAAGTGGGTGTCCTTCCACCAAAGGAGGACATTCTTGGATTAGCACAGGATGTTTGTGTATAATGGCAAAGATGGAATCTTAAAAGTCTCTGTAGACCTCCATCACTGAAATGAGAAGAGGACCACATCACAAATGTGACACTTATGTCATTTTGAAGGCTGACCACGGATTCTTGTATGCAAACACTGTGTGCATTTGATCTTTGTAGATATTGGCAGACCCTTATCTGGGAAAACAGCTGAGAAATTAGTGGTTTCTTAAATGGACAACTGCCTTTGGTGATGTGTTTTAATTTGATGCTAGTCACATTTTAGATTCCATACAAAACAACCTGCCTACACTGTGATGTGATATCCCTCCAACTTCTGCTCCCTCATTGGATGGAATGGGTTTTCTTCTATCATCTATTCTTTCTTCATTTCTAGACTAATAAGATTTTAGAAAAGTCATGTAACAGTGTTCATGAGCTCTTGTCGCGTATCATATATTACACAATTTCTCCTAGGTATTCTTTGATTTCCAGGTTTTCCAAACTTCTCTCTCCCAGATATTTTTGAATTATTATTTCCTTCAGCTTGCATTTTTCCAGAATGAATCTCATTTTGGGTGATATCCAAAGCCCATTGAGGTCAGAAGAATGTCTCCTCTTTACTTCAGTGAGCTTTGGATTTGTTCCTTTATTTCCTATTTCCAGAAGCCAAATTCTGCACACCTTATTGTTTTAATAGGAATTTTGTATCAGCAAGGCAAGCAGTGTTGGCTTCCATTGTCTGATATTTTCAGACTCCTTTGCAAAGAATTTCACTCTTTTCACTAACATTTATAATGGCACAACATAATTTACAAATATAAGTGCTGTTTATCTGTCACCATGGATAGCTAATGGAAATCTTTAGTAATACTTTTTAGTAAAAAAAAGGTCAGGCTGGATTTAAGGAAAAACTTTTTTACAGTTTGGTCAGTCAATAACAGTTCAGGATCTCAGGAATCAGAAGAGATTGCTAAAAGAAATTGTGCAGTCCTTGAAGGTTTTTCAAGACCAAGCTGCATATGAATAAGTTGGGCAGATCTCACAGTTGACCCTGCTTTCAGTTGGAGGGTGGACTGGATAAACTTCAGAGGTACCTTTCAACCTGAATTATCCTGTGATCTTTTGATCCTATTAATTTTCTACTGTTGCTTATGGTTCTAGTCTGCTCTTGATCTCTTATTGGGTCCATAATTTTTTTTTTTTGTCCTAATAGCATGTATCCAATTGCTTTTCTGGAAGGAAAAGAGATAGTGGAAAGCAAGTACTGGAATTCCTTGGACTTCCTTGTGAAAAGTACTAACCGTATTTCTATCTTTGGAATTTTTTTATTTCTCAGTACCTGTTCCTCTTGCCATACCAGTTTAATTGTCAGTGGTTCATAAATTATCTAAGTAATTCTTCGGTGACCTGTGGATGCATATGTCCTCTTTTCAGTTTATATTTTTTCCTAGCTGATTATTAAGTACTTGTTATAAATAAATGTACCAGTAAGATACTGCTGCTCTAGTTGCTCAGGCATGTTTTCCTTAGTTTTCTTGTTTAAGATGGTTGTTTTAATTATTCCTTTATTCTTTCATTTTTCCTCTTTAATATTTTGTCAATTTGAGTGATATTTCACAGAATCATGGATCACAGAATGGTTGAGCTTGGAAGGAACCTCTGGAGGGCAGCTGGTACCATCCCTTTCTCCAGCAGGACCAAATGGAGAAACTTGCCCAGGTCCCTGTCCAAATGACTTTGAATATGTTCACGAATAGAGACTCCACAACTTCTCTGGCAAATCTGTGCCATCACTCAGTCACCCTCACAGGAAAAAGAGTTTCCTGATGTTCAGATGGAAACTCCAGGTTCCAGTAGATACTCATTGCCTCCTGTCCTGTTCACTGGGCACCACTGAAAACCTGCACATCTTCAGGTATTTATTTACACTAGACACCTTCTTTTCTCCAGGTTGTACAGTTCTCTCTGGGCATTTTTTAGTGCATGGAGTTATTTTAAGGCATTTTAATTTCATACCAAAAAAAGGGCCTGCAAGGGTAAAGAACAGCAGCTGAAGAAATATAAAAACAGGTAGTTAATATAAACTATTCATATGCCTAGAGCTTTAGCTGGGCTGTATGTAAAATTACAGATTGACTGAGCAGGTGAAACCAATTTTTCAGACCGTGGTTCAGTGATTTACTACCAAAAACTTGAAGATTAATATAGAATCCTCTATTAAAATTAGGTGGGGATTTTTTCAGTATTTTTCCTCATCTTTCAGTAAAAGTTTTAGTTTCAGCCTAGGTTTATCTGGGGCAGGACACTTCAGTTTTTTGTTTCAGTATCTACTAAAAGTGCACAAACTTCTTGAAAGATATTTTAGGGATCAATAACCAACAAGGACATACTCTACCCAGGAAAGTTAATCTATGAAGAGGTAATTTTAGACAGATAATGTTTATACACAGGAGATACTAAGAATTTATCAAAGGCAGCTTTTGTGGTGTTGTTTACTCAAGACATGTAATGAACAAACAGATCCTGATTTGGTCAGTGAATGAATATTTGTTTGTTTTCAAAAAATAAATTTATACTTTGTAAAATAAAGTCACCCCAAGCGGAAACAAGAAAGAGAAATTCTTTAACATCTCCTGGAGGCGGGGGGGAAAGATGCAATTTAAAACTACATTGGGTTGCTTGAATTTTACTGTTTGGTTAAAATAAAGACATTCATTTTAAACACTTGTAATTTTTTATAATGTGAAAATTTGAACCTTTCTTTTCCAGAAATGTCTGATTGAAATATATCTGCATTTTAAAACTTTTTGCACTTTCCCAAGAAATGCATAAATTTAATTTAGTTTCTTTTAAGAAGGGGTTCAATAAAAATGACAGTTTTCTGGTAGAGAATTATCTGACATATTTTTAGCATTTTGTGTAATTCATTTAACTGAAATATCTCAGTTTTCATTCTATGATAGTTATTTAGTTTATAAAGAAAATTAGTTTGTATTTATGAAGCACTTAAAGACAGAGAAGATTAATCTCTGAATGGAATTACAAAAAAATTTTGTGGTAGTCCACAAGACACCAATGAAATTAAAAGACACTGTCAGGAATACCCTGAATCATGGACATAAATTGATATTTCATTTAATTAAGTAATTACAATCTCTGTAGACTTTGTTGTTCAGAGTTATATCAGGCAGGCATTATGTGCAAAAATGTCTACACATCTTTTTCTTCCCTACTTAGAAATGCCATTTAAATTCATCTATCACTTTACCATCCAGTGATTTGGGACTGTGAGGTGCTTCTGTACTTTGCCTCACACAACTTTGGTTTTGACTGTTCTGAATAATTTTGGATCACCACTACAACATATAAAGTTTCTATTTTTTCTGTGTCTGAGGTTACTCAGGAGTGGGAGCAGCAGAGGTTCCAGCAGAGACCTTGTAACACCCTGTGAGCAGCTTCTTCCCTTCTGACAACTGGCTGCTCATCCCTTCTTTTCCCGCCTAACTTGAAAAAAGCTAATGATATTCAAGAGGACCATACCTCCTGTGCCATGGTAACTTTGTTCTCTAAAAGGCCTGAATTTTCCCCAAGCTCCATGGAAATCCACCAGATATGCAGCAGAGTATCCAAGTATAGAATTGCAACACTGCAGTTAGCAGATTGCCCTATCCACATGCTCCTTTGGACAAGCCTAATGCATTTTTGAGACATGACTTCCATCTGCAGATCTGCATTGATTCTTCTCCAGTTAAAATCTCTGTCACAGCTGTAACTCCCATCATATTGCCATACTGGGGTAGACTTGTTAAAATATGCAGTCTTTATCTTCTAATTTATTTGGATACTTACCCTTTGATTCCCCTCAGTACTATTTTGCTTCTTTGTTTTTGTCATAGAAAAAGAAGGTAAAAATTAACAAAATACCACTTATTTTTCTGACTAAATAATTAGCACCAGAGAATTCATTAAAGAATGCTTATAATGAAAACCAAATTCCAGAATTTTATTTTATGCAAGGAAAACAAAATGAAACAAAAAATCATTTAAGGTAAGGTCCTGCATCTCTACCAATTAGTTACTAACCTGCAACTAATGAAATATTATTGTCTTTATGGGCTCTCTGATATTATTTTCTTTGTTTTGATTTTCAGATACATATGAATCCAACTTTTACAGAAAGAAAATTAATCTAGGCTTTGGCTCTCACTCAACTACATCTGGCATATACACTTCTGAGATCTGTAATAGAAGAGGCTGCTTTAGAGCCATGAACATTCACATCAGTATCACATTTCTAAATTTCACAACAATCTTCATTTTCAGGCCTTTATACTTCATACTTTGTGCTGGATTTCCCTATTGTGTCACTTTGCATCTCTGCCTGTGAAGCACTGAATAAAGCGTCGGTAAATTCAGTTGGAAATTGCCTGTGCTCTTGACATTTTCTGCTGTTGAAAACGTAGCAACAAACAATTTAATTCTGATTTTCAGCTTGCCTTAAACTTACAGAAATGGTGTAACTGCTGCCTGTTTCTAATTATTCCTGAAAAGCCAGTAAGAGGTAGTATGAAGCATCATTCAGGAGAATGATTCAGAGTAACCTCTGAATCTTTATCCTCGGCTCTTGTTCTCTGACTGACGACATTCTCCTTGCTAAGCCTGAAGTGTGCTGCCCAGCCCACTGGTTGTCCTTAGAGTCTCTTCTGCCCAAGGCACAAAATCACACTGATGGGGGTTCAGAGATGGTGAGGATATTATTTTTCTTAGAAATAATAAAAATAAAGAAACATGTGGCTTAAGGAGGTGTTCTATTGGTAACAGCATCTTCTGTGGAAAATTGAAATCTCTGCAGCTCATCAATGACATCAGCAGTTACCAAATATTTGAGCTCATCACAGCAACACTCTTATGACAAACATTCAAAACTGGATGCCTGTATTTAAATAGGCTCCTAAATCTATAATGATAATGAATTGTTTAGATAGTGTGATGTTTGGACAAGTTGTAGCTCATACTCATTCATTGAGATTTGTGGATATCTGTCACTGAGAATTAACAACTTTATTGACATGAGGGAGACTAAATACAGATTTAAAAGTTTAACATTAGGCTAATAAATGTGTTAATACTTTGACCTATTTCCTAGAAATTTTTCTTTTGTTATCTTAAAAACGCCCACAGTGAGTAAAGCAATTTTTAAATATCTTGGCCTGGTAGTTATAGCATCTTGGAATTGTTTGGGTTGGAAGGGACCTTAGAGATCATCAAGTTCCAATCCCCCTGCCACTTTCCACTAAACCACATTGCTACAAAAGCCATCCAACCTGGTCTTGAATGCTTCCAGGAATGAGGCATCCGTAACTTCTCTGGGCAGCCTGTTCCTGTGTCTCACTACCCTCTGGGTAAAGAATATCTTCCTTTTAACTAATCTTTCCTCTTTTAGTTTAAAACCATTCCCCCTTGTCCTATATGTGTAAAAAGTTGCACTCCCTCTTTTTTACAAGCACCGTTTAGGTGCTGGAAAGCCACAATGAATTCTTCCTGGAGCCTTCTCTTCTCCAGGCTGAACAGCCCCAACTCTCTCAGCCTTTCTTTGCTCCAACACTCTGCTCCTTTTCATGGCCCACTTCTGGACTCACTCTAACAGGTTCATGTCTTTCTTGTGTTGAGGACCCCAGAGCTGGATGCAGAATTCCAGGTGAGGTCTCGTGAAGGCAGAGTAGAGGGGCAGAACCACGTTCATTGGCCTGCTGGCCACACTGCTTTGGGTGCAGCCCAGAAGTTAAAACTTACTCCAAATTTTAATATTGGTACAATCAAATCAAAAAATTGGTCAAGATTTCTTAGAGACACACAGAGTAGAAGCAAAATCCTACCAAAATAAAAAGCAAGTTTATTGCATTTCCACACCTTTTGGTATGAGGCAATGAGACAGAAAAGCCCTGTATGAGTAGGATGTAAAATGAGCAGTTTCAGTATGATTGTGTTTTATTTTATATAGACAAATAAATACATGAGTAAACGTGTCTAACTGTGACTCTTGAGGAGTCTTGATCACTCGTAGCTTCCTGGCTTACTGCATTAATGCTACTATTTAATATGGATTCTTTTCTATCTTGTTTAACACTGTTCTCACCTTTTCTTAAGTAAATCTCACTCATCCTACCTCCATTTCTCAATGATGTGTTTATTTTCACAGTTCTCTCAACCATCTCTTGCACAGGCAAGCTCACTGACCATTTTTCAGTAACTTTTGAGACCTAAGTATGTACTTTCTTCACATGATCAGCTGGTAATTTAGAATCTAGGTCTCTTCATCCTCTTATTTCCTGGCAGCTTTGTCTAAAAACTATCATGGGGCAGCCAGCCATCCTCAAGTGCTTCATGCAAAAGCTGATCTCTACAGAACTCAGATAACTGTTGTCTTTAGGGATCTTCTTTATTGTACACCCATTGTCCAGCGTTACGTGCTTACCTTAAGGTATATTTATTCAGTGTGTCACATGAGCATCTGCACAGCAGATAACAGCAATTTGTGGAACTTCAGTCCTAAGACGCAAATGACTCTTTCATAATAGAAGCTGCCTCATCCTCGTGCTCAAAAAACAAACAAACAAACAAACAAAACAAAACAAAACAAAACAAAACAAAACCCAAACAAAAAAACCAGTGAGTTCTGTGTTGCCTCTGACATAGCGGACACATGGCGTTGCTGGGATTCAGATAAGATGAAATATGGCTTAGACCTGATATTTCTTTGTTAGGTTTACAGTAGAGCATATAATTTTTTGAAAGTATAAACCCTAATAGAACTGTCCCATAAAGAAAGCTCTCAAATGGTCAAGGCTCAATGTCCCTCCATCCTTTTTACAGGAAGAAAAATGACTAAAACTTGAAGTCAGACTCTGGCATGCTTGAATACCATATGCCTGCACTATTGAGAGACTGGAGCAGAGTATCTGGAGAAAGATGAGAGAGTGTGGGTGGCAATAGAAAAAACAACCAGGACTGTAAGTTAGCAAGATAATATCCTTACTTTCTTCTGTGGGTCTCAAGAGTGATTAAAAAAACATTGGTGTTTTAAAAATATTGCTGAGGACTACAGTGTGACTCATAATGCTTCAGAGAATGGAATTCTTGGAAGTTTCAATGTAATGCCAGATTTTAGAATGGAGGGCAGCAGAGCTGCAGAGAAGTAACATGAGGCTATGTTGATGGAGAAAGAACATTTCTGAGGAAATTCAAGAAAGAGAGGGAGAGAAAGGAAAAGAATGGGCCTGGGGAGATATGACAAGACAATTACTTGTACTGAGAGCTGTTGCTTCCACTGATGGGAATGTTTCACTGCTTTTTGAGGTTTTATTGGCCAGCATGCCTGCCTACACAACACTTGGTCATATGCACAGCAGGGGAAGATAAGTAACCATGTTGACCAGTCAGACAATGAAAGCAATTATAAGTGAGTCCAAAAGTCTATCGTAGAGCT
Source organism: Ammospiza nelsoni (assembly GCF_027579445.1). Taxonomy (NCBI): domain Eukaryota; kingdom Metazoa; phylum Chordata; class Aves; order Passeriformes; family Passerellidae; genus Ammospiza; species Ammospiza nelsoni. The sequence continues at coordinate 53,602,190 of NC_080638.1, read as the reverse complement.
GACCTTAAAATTTTAGATAAAACCTTTCTTCTTTTTCTTTTTTCTTTTCTTGTCTTTTTTCTTTTCTTGTCTTTTCTTTTTTCTTTTCTTTTCTTTTCTTTTCTTTTCTTTTCTTTTCTTTTCTTTTCTTTTCTTTTCTTTTCTTTTCTTTTCTTTTCTTTTCTTTTCTTTTCTTTTCTTTTCTTTTCTTTTCTTTTCTTTTCTTTTCTTTTCTTTTCTTTTCTTTTCTTTTCTTTTCTTTTCTTTTCTTTTCTTTTTTCTCTTCTTTTTTATTTTTTCTACTTTCCTTTTTCTTTGTTTTGTTTTGTTTGGAGCATGTGTAAATTTCTGGTGAGTTAAGTACTTTCATGAGGGAATGTATTGGTTAAATGTTGGGAAGATTGATTTTTCAAGTCAGAATAGTCATTCTGGTCAGAATAAAACAAAGAATGTTGGTCATCTGGAATTAAATAGTAGCCTCACAGTTATGGCATGTACCTGATATTTTGCTTAATACTGTAACACAGCTGTTTTATATCCTCAGAAAGTAACTTTGTTAGGAAAATGAACAGTCTTTCTCCAGCCATTTGCCACAAGTGCTGACCAGTACCTCTTCCCTTAAAGTTCCAAGAAAATGGTTTCTGTGTTTCACAGGCCATGACATTGTCCAGGTTATGGAATTTCCAGGTTCAGATCCATGGACATGGGCTGGGCTTGTACCAGAATATCCTCCTTTAAGTAAGTGCCCTCACTATCTGGCAGCTGAGGTAGGATTGAGTTCTCCCTATTGTTTATATTGGAAGCCTAAATGCTAAAATGTAGGCTTTTTGATTTATTATTTTTAAGAGCATTCTTATAATCTAGGTCTCTCTTATAAACTCTAGTTTGTGCGTATTATTAAATAAAAGGTGTTGGTTCAGACTTCTGAAAATGTGTCAATGGCTTAAACATAGATAATGCTGCTGTCTAGATAGAAAATTTTTATATCTCATAAACATTTAATGATTATTTGTCTGATAATTCACATATAAAAAGTGCCATTGCTTGATATTTGATATTTACTTTAATATTTGGTATTTCCTCTCTGAAAAAAAAAGCCTTATAATCAGCAGGGGAGCAAATATGACACCATTCATATAAGTGATGGTTCTATATCACAGTCAAATAAATATCCTAAGTGAACAATTAGTTGATACATTCTTGGCTGAGATTTCTTCATGTAATTTGATTGAGGAAGTGTTTGCATAAATTAACTGATCAGTTAATTTATAACCAGTTCCTGAACAATTCATGAACAGGAAGACACACTACAGACTAGGGAATTTGAATAATGTATATTTTATTTCACTTGAATAACTGGAAAATGTATATTTTTGAGTTGGCCAAAATGGAAAATTAATTTCTTTTTTCTGGAAAATTTAATCTAGCTACATTTAGAAATGAAACATCTTAAATGAAAAAGGTGGTCTATTATGAAAATGAGCAAAAGGTGTTTTGTTTTAATTTTAATGTTTTTATGTTATAATGGATTCTTGGTGGACTAATTTTGCAGTTTTCAGATGAATGACACATAGATTTTAACCAGGTTGAACTAACAATTGGGTGGATAAAAATTTGATTAAACATTTTTCCAGATTTCCTGGGCTTATGGTCTACCAATTCTATCATTTCCCAAAGCAGTGAACTGAGAAATGTTTATTCATTATGGGGTTAGTGCAATTATTCCCTGTCATCCAGTAAATTTCATAATATGTGAACATAGCCAGACTGCTACAATCTCAGAGTCAGCTGTAAAATCTACAATGCACGATGATAGTAGGTTTTCAAATATATAGGACTTTGGATAAAATGAAAAAATGCACCAAAAATTTGAGTAAACAGCAGCAAGTCGATCTGCATCTTCTCAGTTTGTGTAAGAGAGATAAGTCAGAGCTTGGAAACATTTTCTGTTATGCACATTAATGGATGTACAACTCATCCAATCACTCAGGAGCTAATACTGCACTTTTCTGTTCTATGCATAAAAAATGTCATGCCAAATGACTCTGAGTGGTATCCATAATGATGAATTTACAGCCATCAGTAAGGAGACTTCTTCGATTGTCTGCATTAAAGTAGCAGATGATTATGATCCCATCCAGTGATGCTTTTCCTTGGCCTTATTAAGAAGAACAGCACACAAGGCAATCATACCCTTGGGTGTCTTTTGACTTGCTCAAAAGTATGACTTAAGTGTTGATTTCTCCTCCAAAAAACCCCAAATTCCATTTTGCAATGATGACACATCCATCGTCTAGAAAGGAATGACATGGGAATTGCAAAGAACACCCTGATTTCTCACGTGGCTGCAAAAATAGCCCCAGGTCTCAGAGACAGTATTTATCTGTGCATGTCTGTCAGCTGTCAGTGCTGTGCACGGGAATGGATAATCTTCTCCCTCTTCTCATTGTCCCACAGTTTGGCCCTTGTCTCAGGAATTTGTAGTGCAGTGCTGTGGTCCCTCTCAGAGCCCTCAGTGGCTTCTTCCCCATTGTCCAGCCCCTGAACCACTGCCCTACTGCATTGAGCAAGAGGGGCTTGACAGATCTAGGAATGAACTGTGAGTCAGTGGGCGCACTCAATAACTGGAACTTCCTTTTTGTCAAGTCTCTTTTCTTGGGATTAGATTTATTACCAAATCAGAAGATTTCAAAGTGATTTCATAATGACACAGAATATGTGGCAAAAGAAAAAAGATCTTTCCAGCTTCCAGCAGTGGCTGCAGGAAGTGCTAATATACATCTTTCTGGGTAGCTTCCTACCCAGCTTTAGAAAACAGATGTACTTCTAAGGTATGTACAAATTTGTTTCAGTTCTACTGGTAAATCACTATAGAGCTCCTCCAAACCTGTCTTTGTGTTCATGAAAAGGCAGCAGAAGACTTTTACTCAGTTAGTAAAAAAACCCGAAATGCAAGATCCATGGCATTTCTTCCTCAATCTGCTCTTTTTTCCTCCATTCTGTTCCTCCCAATAGATAACTTCTGGAATTTATTATGGCTGAACGAATCAACTGAAAACATCTCATGGGAATAGGAGAGGTCTGGACGGTCAGTTCTGGGGAACAGTTCCAAATTCTTCTGTTGCATTTGCTTACCATACTTTTGCTCTAATCAGGTAGGTAGAACAATTGCCTCAGTTTGATGTCATGGTAGATTATTTAGTATCAAAAATACTTCAGTCAACTAAACACTGACAGAAACGCACACAGATCTGCATGAGCATCAAATAAACTAGAACTCAGCATAACAATTCCAGTGGTATGCCTTCTAGAAAAGGCAATATAAAATTAAAAGGAAAAAAAACATGATTAAATGAAATAGAGGGAACTAGACAACTGAGTTTCATCTATTCTCTTCCATTTCCCCAAAGCTGTTCATTATTCACCATGCAATGAATGTGTTCCACTTCTGTGTGAGAATACACAGAAATCAACTTAGTAATTTAAAAAATATTGTGTATATTTATCACTTCTTGAAATAACTATTTTATTCTATAAAATGCCCAACACCCTGCCTCTCCCTTTCCAATGTTCCAAATACACTTTGGGCTAATTTTGATCTCTGCAATTGTATGTGTTGTGTGTTGGTGGCACAGTATGTTCTTTATGTCCATGTGCTGCAAATCTGGTTGACAGCAGCCTTGCACCCTATTCTTTCCTGATCGTCCTTCATCACAAATGGAAAATGATCAAATAAACAATATTTTTTTCTTGCATGGAATTGTGCAACTTCTAGAATTTCTTCAGCTTCAGTCCCATAGATTTTAAGGGTCACTTCCATTAGAACAAATCTTAAAAGTCGTAATATATACATTAAAGCATTATCTATAACTTAATAAAATGTATTTTTAATAAACATATATTTAAAAGATTTATACAGATGCTTTGAATTTTTTTTATTCTTAGGAATTATTCTCACTACCAGGTCTTTGGCACTAATGATATCTTTGGTATGATTATGCTTGCGAAGTTATATGAACTTAGATAAAGCTCTGGAAGATGTTTCAACACAAAGTTTTTAAAATTTATGGTACTTGAAGTGAGGTTCTATGCAATGACACCTCATTGAATTTCTGTAAGGTGGTATATAATTTGAGAGATTGTGCCTGACAACCTGTAGTGATTAAATAACTGTACTGAATTTTTGTCATTGCAAGGGATTAGCTCAGCTGTTTAGAGCATGGCACTGATAGTGCCAGAGTTGTGGGTTTCATTCCCATGTGGGCCATTCATGTAAGAGCTGAACTTGGTAATCCTTGTGGGTCCCTTCCAGCTCAGAATATGCTGTGATTCTGAATATATATCCTGACTGACTCTTCAGGCAAGAAAATCAAGATGCAAGAAAAATAGAAATATGACCTTAAAACTCCAGCCTGGGATGACTTGGAACAGAATGTGAAAATCTCATCAAATGCAGACCACTGAAGCACTAGATGCTTTATAAACCTAAGATGGTGAGAAGATGGGCATAAAAGAATGAAAGCTTTGTCATGGTTCTTACCCTTATTGCTAGGGGTTTCTGTAAAATCCAAATCTGTTTATAATTTTCCATGATGCCCGTTGCTTTATACTGGATAATGGAATGCTCTTCTGCTGGGAACTATGTGCCAGTTCATCCTTGGAGATTCCAGTAAGAAATGCAGCTCTTGGATATTTTTATGAGACTTTCAGGGATCACCTTTGTGTTGGGGTAGTTCTGGCCACTGGGGGTTTGTGCAGGGGGTTGATCTACCTTACCCTATATGGCCACGTCCTAAAGGTCCTTTCCAGATGGAGGACATTTATTACTTGAAAGGAAATGGAAGCAAATGCTTTCATGAGCAAAATCAGGATGGAGTTCTTAATTTGTCAAAGAGGGATGAAACAACATACAGACCTGATCTTCTAAGATTGATCAGCACAGGAACTCCAGGGACCAGAGTGAGGAAGCCTTACTTTTGAGGGCATAAGCCCTGAGAAGGATTCTTGTGCAAAACACACTGGCTGAAGGATTTTAACTTGTCCTGTATTGCATTTTCACTCAGGAAGTACTGAATACTGTTTGTAATTCCAGTCAAGATGTTTTTGGCCAGTAAGTGTTTGTGCATTTACCAACACAAACCACTTCCAAAATCTCTGAAGAAACAAGTGGAAGGCCACGAAGATGAGAAATAAATGAGTTAGTCAATTAAGTGGAGGTCATAAATGAACCCCTTTTTAAGAGGCATCATCAAACTTTTGTCTGAAAAGAGAAATTTGCAAAGAGGGAAGCCGGTGTCAAATTCCTTTTTGGCAGCTGGGTCTTAAAAGCAATTAGAATGAAAAGCTACCTGCTCTAAAGCTCAAGACACCAGGAGGATCTGCCTTAACAAGTGGAAGAAAACACATATTGATGGGGTTTACAGCTCTCATGCTGTAGGGAGGATGCAGAATGGTGAGGAAATGTGCTGACATGCCTAAATTGTGGCAGGATATAGGACCCTGGCACTGGCAGTGAGGAGGAACTTGAGAATGATTTTTGAGGTCTATATGCAAACAGCTGTCTGTCTTCCACAGCGTGCTGTAGAAAAATAGAGGTTTTGAACCATTAGAAAAGCAAAGGAAGTGCAATAGCCCAGATTTTGATCATAATTACACCCAGGTGGTTCTGAAGTGACTACACCCGTGTCATTGAAGTTACACCAGTGCAAAACTTGTGTGAGAACTGAATCAAGCTCTTTGTTTTCCTGCATTTGTGCACCAAAAGAGTACTCTAACAGCTCTTAGTAAATAATAAATTAATAATGATATGATGATCTCCCTTATGACTGGATGAAGTACAGAGAAATAAGTATCAGAGTAAGAATTTTCTCGCAAGACTCTTTGAATGTGTCATTTGTATTGAGTATAGGATGCTTTGCTGGACTAATTTTAGTTTCTGGACCAATTAAAATTTTTATTTCAAACATCAGAAACATCCAGTGTAGTCAGGTATTATGTGGTGAACAATAGAAAGACTACAACATATAGGTTACAGTTCAAATGAGCAAGACCTTTGGTCTTTGCATGGCAAAGTACCTTTAAATCCCCAGCAGAAAGTAGTAATGAAAACAACTAATGAAGGCAAGTGCCTTTTCTGTCTCCCTGCTGTAAATCAAATAAGATTTTAGTAGTTGGTTTCATTTGTGTTTCCCCATTTGTCTCAGAATACACCAGATTGCAATGTTACATCACATTTTTAATGACTGGAACCATGTCCTGAGATCCCCCTCTGACCACACCACAACTTCCTTCTTTCCTTTCTCCTCCTGGCTAGAGGACTGTATGCAATTATGATGAGGACATAATTCAATTAATTATTGACAGAACATGTAATTGCCACTCAGATCTCTCTCTGATAAATCTCTCTGCACTCTCTGACTTCTGTTTGTAGTGCACTAGGGAGGTGGAAAGGCACTAAAAATGCGTTTTAAAGATAGGACGTTTCTCAATCCTTTGTATCAGTCGGGGAGGCTTCTGCCGCCCGGGGCTCTTTAGATGTACAGCGTATTGTTCTCGTCTGTGCTAAACAAGTATCCCCGAGAAAGCTCAGTGGGATGGAGGCTTATGATTCATTTTAAGTGGAGGATATAATAGAAGCAGATAACTTTGATTTGTGCAAAGGAAAAGTGTGATCTCTTTCAGGGATTCCAGGAATTCATAGCAAATTTTTCTTCTGTTGCTGATTAAAGAGCAAGTGATAAATAAGATCTCTGTGTTCGCTTTAAAGGAGGAATGTAGCTTTAGAAAGCTGACTTATTTAGGGAAAAAAAAATCCTGACCTCATATAGCCTTTGACCAAGATCTGCTAGTAGTAGAGAGTAAAGATGAGGCTGTTTCTGTTATTATTAAAGCCCACAGTGACCATTTCTGTCTGTATGACCGGAAAATGTCCTGGGGGCCAGGCCGGGGTGGGGATGTGCCCGGGTCTTGCCGTAACTTAGGAATTACAACTAAAGCTTGCCAAAAGCGGATAAAGGAAAGAGATAACGAGGTGAGAAAGCAAAGAATGGCTTTATTGTAAAGTCAGGAAAACTAAGCTGTTAAAAAAAAAAAAAAAAAAAAAAAAAAAAGAAAAAAAAAAAAAAGAAAAAAAAAAGCAATCGCGTACACAGTCTGCCCTTGTAGCCGAGAGAGGAGACCCGCTGCTCCTCTGCCTTTGTTTTATACGGCGTGCGTGGGGCTGGGAAAGGCGCAGCAGGGCAGGGCCGGGGCCGGGGCCGCGCTGAGAGCCGCGGGCAGCAGGCGGAGCGGGGGCTCTGCTGTCCCGCAGCGGGGCAGGGCGAGCTTCGCGGGGCTCGGGAGCCTCGCACCACGGAGGAGCGCTCACTCTCCCTCCTGGGGTGCCGGGAGGGAGCCGAGGCTGATGTGCCCGTGCAGGCGGGAGGCACTGACGGGCGCTGGCCGCGGCTCAGGCACACGCACACACCTTTGCCGTGCCTGGGGAGGGAGCGGGACGATTCCAGAGGGAGCGGGGCGATGCCGGGGGGAGCGGGGTGATACAGGGGGGAGCGGGGTGATGCCGGGGGGAGCGGTGTGATTCCAGAGGGAGCGGGGCGATACCGGGGGGAGCGGGGCGATGCCGGAGGGAGCGAGGTGATGCCCTGCCGCAGCCTGTCGCCGAGGCTCTCCCCTCCGCTCCGGGACTTCGCGGTGCTTGCACCCAGCGCCCGGCCAGGGAAGCAAGACCACCTCAGGGTGGGCTCTCGCCCCGCAGCCCCAGCATCTACCGGAGGCACCTGCGCCGGGCGGAACCGGTGCTTGAGCCCGGTGCCGGGGGATCGGCTCTTGGGGGCAGCAGAAAGGTGAAGAAGGGCTGAAAGGGCTTAGACCTCGTCAGAGCAGGCACAGTGGCCGGGCGGGTCGGGGAGCCCGGAGCGGGCACCTGAGCCGGATCCTTCGACACCTCAACAGAGCGGCCCCATTTTCGGGGGGCTGCGGGGGGGAAGGGGAAGGATGAGCAGGGTCGGAGCATCTGGTTTCTCTGTGAGGGGCCACTCGGTGCTGCTTTTGTTGCGGGGAGAGGCGGGAGCAGTTACGCGTGCTAGTCTAAACCGTGCATGTTGAAAGACTGGAACACTGCGGGTCCAGAGGAGCTTTGTCAAGACAGGGGCTGTAACGCCCTTACAAACAGCTTCCCGCGGGTTCAGTTCAGCACTGCGGGCGCGAATCAGTGCCCAGCTGCGGAGAGCGGCGTCCGCAGCTTGCCCTGCTTTCGGGCCGTGCACCCCTCTCCAAAACTTAGGGGCTCAACAGCTCGGGCGCCTCGTCCCGCTGCTCTCAAGGACGTGGAGGCGTTCAGAGGCGCCACGGGTGGTCCTTAAAGACCCATTGTCTCTGGGCAGTTTTGTACGGCTCCTGCGGAGGTTGCGGGATGCTCTCCACTCCCTGTCTCACCTGTCGGGGTCCAAGGGAGCAAGGTTCGGCACCCCGCGCCCTTTCCAGCGTATCTGCCTGGCCCCGGGGGTGGGGCTGAGCCTCGCACGGCCGGGCTGGGCGCTGCCCTCCTGCCCGAGCCCCTCAGCCGCGCCTCGCCGCAGGTGCGGTTCGCGCTGCCCCCGGCCGGGCTCCGCTCCGGCACAGCCTGCCCGAGACGAGGTGTCCTTGGCGGGGCGGCTCTCCCGCCCAGGGCAGCTTTCCCCAGCCTGTGTTTTCGGCCGGGACTCACTTGCCTGCGCGGCACCGGTCAGCGCTGCACCTTCGCCCTCCAGGGCTCAACCCGGGGTCACTGAGGGAGCACGCGGTCCCCATGACCGGTCTCCTCCCCCAGGAGCCCCGCAGGTTTGGATTTCCCCATGGGGACACCCACTCCTCTCCCTTTCCTGCGGGTCGCGGGCGGTGCGCGCTCCTGCCGCTACCGAGGCTGAGCCCGCCGCCCCCGAGCCCCCGGCAGCGCATCCTCTCCCTCCTGCCCCTCCTCGGCTGCGGGGGGTGCCGCGAGGTAGGCAAAAGGGAAAGTGAACGCAGCGCTCTGAAGATAGAGAAAGGCAGTCAACCTTAGACGTGTAGTTACTCAACCTTTATTATTTAAAAAAATTCATAAAAAAAAGGAAGGTGAACGAACGTCTTACAAAACCCCCCCACATAAATAGGACATTCCGTCCAGCTCTGGCTATTGGCAGTTCTAGTATTTGACAACATCAGACGCGATTTCCTGGCATTAGAGAAACCCATTTCAAAATCGGTCATCACAAAGAAATACTAGAAATCCCAGTTAGCACTTGCTAGGCAGCACGGAGCACTTGTACACAACTTTTCAGACACACACCCGCGCACACACGCAGCCGGGAACAGATCCCGTAGGAAGAGAGCCTCCTTAAAAAATAGTAAACGCTAGGAAAAAAAAAAAAAAAAAAAAAAAAAAAAAAGGAAAGAAAGAGAGTTATTTACAAAACGCACATGGAAATACAGTATTGACAGAGCGTGGCTGGCAAATCAACATGATTTGAATAGAGAAAGGACTATGGCACGTCTTGCTCGAAAACTCGCACAGCAGCCTCCTTCGAGTGTCCCCGCGGGAAGACAGCTCCTGCCATCCGCGACGCAGTGCCTTCTCCCTCCCCACCTCTCCTCCCGCCCTCCCTCGCCTCTCCACCCCTGCGCTTCTTGCCAGGTCCTTTTTACACTTGGATGACCACCGTGCTGGGGCTCTGGAGCCGGGTTTTGTACTGGTCTAGCCAGCTCCTCAGCTCCGAGATCTTGTAGCCCTCTGGTCCTCTGCCTCCCTGGTACATCACCTTCTCCTCCTGGATGATGTAGAGCCTCTCGAAGTAGGCACCGTAGGCGGCGCTGGAAGCATTGTCCATGGTGTCCACGGCCAGGGGGCAATCGGGCGCCCCTTCCCTCATCAGCTGAGCTGCCCGCAGCCTGTCCTGGAGGCACTGGTGCTTGGGGATGTTGTAGGCTGCATCCGAGCTGACCCAGCCGTCGGACGGGTGTGCTTCTTCAATGTACACCAGCAGGAAGTCGGCAATGTCCACGAAGTGCGCGGCCAGGCGCTGGAAGGACCTCAGGCGGGCCATGAACGGGGGTCAGGTGCAGCTGCCGAAGTTGAGGATGAGGGGTCTCTTGCCGCGGGCGAAGTCCAGGATGCGGAGCCTCTTCTGCCCGTCCAGCTGGATCACCTCGGGGTTAGGAGCCAAGGAACCCACGTGCGCCGACTTGAAGAAGTCCAGCTTCTGCCCGTGCCACACGGCTTTCAGCGACTCCAGCGTGAACATGCGGTTGGAGTCGGACACGCAGACCGGGGGGTCGTCGGGGGGCGGCTCCTCGCTGGCGCTGGCCGCCTCCTCCGCCGTGGGCATCGTCAGCATCTTCTTCCTAATGCACAGAAAATCCAGGAGCCAGAGCATCACGGCGGTGAGCAGGAAGCGGGGAAATAGGAGGATGCAGGCGGCCGCCTGGGTGAGCAGCTGCAAGGTGTGAACGCCGACGGAGTGGAGCATCGCAGCGGCTTGTGCTGCAGGGCGCTGGCTGCCGGGGGGCCCCCACGCGCCCTGCGTGCCGGGGTCTGTGCAGCACAGCTGAGATCCCGCTTCTCTTTAAGCCCATTTTATAGTCAGGGATTTAAATGAAAAGTGACTCCACCTCCGTCCAGAACCCGCCCCTCTGGAACTTGAGCCTGGGGATTACCTACCCCTCCACTCTAATGACCTAAAAATACACAGACAAAAGGGGAGAGAGCCCCGGCGGGAGCCGCAAGGGACGTGCAACGGAGCAGGGTGCAGCCGCTATCAGGCGGGGCAGAGAGTCCGACACAGGGCACCGCCGGGGTCCCCGGCCTCAGATAGCGGCGGGCGCTCAGGGGCAGCCCCGCCAAGGACAATGCAACAGGCACAGCCCGCCCCCGGCCCGGCTCCCCGCGGGCTGTGCAGGCACGGGCCGGGGCGGGAGCCGGGGCCGTCCCGGCAGCGCCTGCAGGTGACAGGGACAGGCCGCCATCGCCGCGTCCCTTCCCGCGCCTTCCTCCCCTCCCCGCCCCGGCAGCCCGGTCGCCCCCTGAGCGCAGCCTCCGCCCCACCGCACGCCCCGGCGCCGCGGGAGCACCCGGGTCTCGAACCCGCCGCCACATCCTCCGGCGGCGGCGGCGGCGGGACGGGCGGCGGGCGCTGTCCCGGTCCCCCTTTTCCCCCAGGCCCGCGCTGGGCGGGCCGGGCCCCGGCGGCGGCGGCGGCCCCGGCGCGGGGGGCACCAGGTGGGCGCGGGCCGGTGGGCGCTGCCCCGGGCGGAGGAGGGGCGCGGGCGGCCGCCAGAGGGAGCTGTTGGCCGAGAAGCCGCGGCGGCGGCGGGAGCGCGGGGCCCCTCAGCCCCGGCCGGGGCGTCCGCGCCCGGCCCCGGCCCCGCCACCTGCCCGGGCCCCGCCACCTGCCCCACACGGCACTCGGAGTACGGGGCTGCACCGCGGCCGCTGCGGGGCCGGTGCTGCGGGAAGCGCGACAATGGGTGGGCAGAGGGGACGGCGGAGGCGACAGGAGGAGAGCGCCGCGCCTGCGGTGTCCCGCTGCTCTCTGGGGTCCTGCTGCATCCCCGAGAGCAGCGAGTCAGGGCAGGCAGACGCTCCTTTACGGCGTCCCAGGAGGAGCCGGCAGGACTTCTCTGCACCTGTCAAGTGACAAACACAAGCTTCTCACCGGACTGGGTCTGGCAAAACCCTTAAACTGAGGGCTCAAGTGCATGGCCAGGCAGACCTGTGTGCTGTCCCCAGAGTGGACACGCGAGTCGTTGTGGGCTGGGTGCGTTGTATATTAGTAGCAAAGGGCTCACTGGGCAGGGCTGAGCACTGACTGGCCACCTTCAGTCTTCACCCATCAGAAGGAATTTATGGCCTGCAAATTCCTTCCTGCTGAACTAGATGGAGACCTGTCCCAGGAGTACAGAGCTTAAAACGTAATTTAGTGTTTCTGCTCAGAACTTTGCCACTCCATTGTTGCAGGGTTCCCAGCTTGCAGCATGCACTTCATTTTCCCACCAGCTTCCTCAGAAAGGAGCATTACTTGTCCAAAACGCTGAACACTGCCCTCTGCTATGCAAATGTGGCTCATGCAACCCTGAGCTACTGCTGCAGCTGCCACTCACCCAGGTGCCTGTCACACTGACTTTGGGACATGCAACTCCATGTGCCTGTGGCTCCTGAGCGCTCTGTTTCTGCCTGTTGGCCAGTGCCAGGTCTCTGGCTGCAGATTCCCAAAGACCTCGAGGACCTGCAGTTCCGCTAGGCACAGTTTGTGTTCCAAAAGTGACTTTGCATGTCTGTACCTCCCATCTATCCTCTGTGAAATGGAAAAATGAATGCTGAGCCTCCTCATGGGAGGCTAGGCAGCTTGCTTAATTTTTATGTAACTTATTACAAGAACAAATATAAATAAAAGAACAAGAACAAATAAATAAAAGGCAAAATTAAAATCCCATTTTATTTTTTTCTTTCTCTGGATCTGAATAGGCTGGTTTAGAGCAATCTTGATCAGATGGCTGGTTTGTAGTGCCCTGGTAGGTCATCTTTAGTTGGAGTCAGCAGCAAGGTAATTCAGCATTTTAACATCTGAGGGGAAACGCATGCTCCAGCCCTCATAAAGCCTCGTTCATCCACTAGCCTGATTAATAACTTCTTTGGCATTCCACAGTGCTCAGTACAGGGAAAATTACTGAGTAGATATTTACTATATTGTCAAACTTATTTTGAACTATTCATGTGGGCCTCTCACCACCTCTCTGTGCAGTTATGCAATCTTGAAATCCACAAATTAAAGCCTCTAAAGAGACGCAATAACAAATTGTGGTAGCTCTGAAGAAAGCCCCAGGAAAAAAAATTGATCTCTCAAAATGACCTCTTCAAACTATGCTGACAGACAAAAGCCTGAGTAAACAGATGGGTTTGCAACCCTGAATATCAACAAACTTTGCTCTACTAGATCAGTGAGAGATATTCTGAAGTAAAAATGCTATCTGGTCTTATATACTCTATTTGGAGCTGGATAGGGACTTTGGAAATGACTATTTCTCCATTCCCTGTAAACAGCTTTGCTTTGTTTTTATAGCTTGAAGGAAACCTTTGAATTGGGGTTTCCTATTCAGCTGTGGATAGAGCAGAGAACTGAAGCATTTTGCTTCACTAGCCCAGTGCTGCACTTTGCTGCCACAGGAAAATTCAAGCACGTCCTGAGGCCACTGTTTCCAGGTGGAACAAGGGGTGGCTCTGCATGGCCCTACAAGCCACGCTCTGATGGGCTCAGCTGAGGTGCAGTGCTCATGCATTAACTCCGTGGGAAAGGGTGGAATTCCTTCTGCAGCCCCTTGGTTCTCAGAAGGTTTGAAGTGACGTCTTGCTGCTGTTCTCATGTCTGTGTTGAGCTGGATGGTTTTCAAAATCCTGTCTTTTAACTCAGTTAAACCCCCTCTCTACTTCCCCAAGGCTGCACCTCCCAGTTGGAACTTGGATTATTTTTAGGTGTGTGAAGGTAGTCAGTCTTTCTAGGAATCCATATCACTGATATTAATAGTGTGGGAATTTATGTCTTCCTGTATACTGAGGATTTCATAGAATATATCCTAAAATATGGGTTTTACAGTGGCACATCTGGTTATGGGTGGTTTCTACTCTTCTGCATGTGGTCTGTGGTTCAGCAGTCACTAACTTAAAAATACATAAGTTTGTGTGTGTGTGTCCTTGCACAAGTGCACATACATGGTTCACATTATTTCCTTTTTTCTGAGAACTTTATAGCTGCAGTTTTTCTTCATTTGATAAATGTAATTTATAACTCTTTTAAAGCTCTTTTCATAAACAGGAGCTACAAAATAAATTCAGCAACTTATAAAAGCAAAACCTCAAAAAGCTGAAATTAAAACCATCAGGTCTGCTTTGATGTAGAGGATGTGTTGAAATGGTATATTTACATGTTTATTTTCTATTTTATAATTTCCTGCACAAAGGCACGCAATAATTTCTGACAGGAACTGAAATGTATTTTGGAAGAGTTCCACTTCTCATGTCATCTAAGCTCCATGTCATTAATGTGGTAGAACTCTATGTGAAGGAAATGGAAAAGACTTTCCTGAAATAAGAGCTGGACAATTTCTACTCCTCTAAGTGGCTACCCGGTGACTGAAGAGAGGTGCAGTGGTGCAGTGGTAAATTACTCACCTGTTTGGTATCTGTAAGAAGTGGGTAAATATTGCTGAAATTGGTGGTGGATAATCTCCATTTGCAGTTGTTTGCTTGTAGCAACACCTCTGGGAAAGTTACTATATGCTGGAGATTTTGCATGGGTCTGGTGTCTCTGGAGCTGCTTCTTGCTTAATCTTTCACCACTTTTAGATGACACCTGTTCTTATTTTCCTCCCCTCTTTTTTTTTTTTTTTAAATAAAATATGTATGACTCAGGAAAAAACCTTACAAATCCAAGCTCCTAGGCAATGCCAGAAGTAGGTTTGAGTATGGAAAGAAAAAAAGTGCTGTGCTGCAGATTTGTCTATAAAATCACTAGTAGAGCCATGGCCTTTGAATCTCCTACCCACCCTGTCACTCTTACCTTCAAATACATGACAAGCATGTCATATAAGACAAAGAGGTTCCCTGCATTGAACCTTTCAAATTTTTTCCCCTCACTTTTTGCTGACTCTGGGTTGAACTGGGAAAGAGTTGTTTAATTTGGGAGAACTCATTCTACAGCCAAAGGTCCGTAAGTGCAATGTTCACCCTGAGTAAGTAGAAACCAACATTTTCTTGAGCCTGTGAGCCATCTACGAAGGCTTTGCCATGTGACCAAGTGTACAGTTCCCCTGATGTGTTAGTGGGTTTCTGCACCTGCCTCTCCATGGCTACTCCCTAGTGCCCCTGTTGTGACAGCAACCTGTCAGGCTGGGGTAGAAACTAGATAACTAAAAGGTTCTGGATTAAAAAATTCTGGTTTTAAACCCAGATGGTTTTGGTGAGTGGGTTTACTTTAGAACCCCTAAAATAGTGTAACTTGATAGCATAAATTTCACTGCAACTTGAATGACAAAAGGTGCAACTGTCCATCCCATTAATTCTTCCTCATTTCTGCTTGCACTGTGTCTTGTGTGATCCTGAAATTATCTGCAGTGATCTGCTTTGGGGACTAAGGAGGCAGAAGAGCTCAGCTTTAGATAAAAAGAGTTATTTCCTGACAGGTTAGTTCCCTAAACTTGCGAATGATGAAAGGAAATGATCATCTGTGGTGCAGGGGAAGCACAAGAGAAATGGCCGCAGCTTGTGGCCGAGGCAGGGCTAACAGGACCATCCCATCAGACTGACTTAGCAATATCATCCATCCACCCCTGGGTGGAATTGCATAGTGAGAATGTGTAAGAGTAGAAACAAGTTTCACTGCAGATGTGGATAGTCTCCCTTTGTGTAGTGGAAGAGCATAGGAGATGTACAGGAGGTAACAGTGGCTGTCACAGGGTCCTGCTGGGCAATGTAGCTGGATAGGGTGCACAGATGGCTTCTGGGGGGAGCCAGCAATTTCAACTTCAACAGCAGCTGCTAACACACCTCCATCAGTAGGAAATCAGATTATGCAGAACCCCCTGTGCCAAGCACATCCCTGCTACCCATCAAGCAAACTGCTCAAAAGCTTCTGTGGCTCAAGAGCTCAGGCTGGACCCCCTGGTAGTACAGTACAATTACAGCCATCTGAATGGTTTGCTCTGCAGCAAAGACAACAGTCTAGTCCAGAAGTGGAGCCCTGTGGAGTTATGCTTAAGCAGTGACTTTATACACAGTGAATACAGATGAAGTCCTTGTCAGAAAACAGAAAATACTTCTACCATTGTCTTTGTTTCAGGTGTGCTGTAGATGAGGATAAGGAGATGCAATTTGCTTGAATCTAAATCTCTAAGAAGATTGTAACAAAATTCACCATGTGCAGTGTTTTACAACAGAATATGTTTCAGTGCATGACATAAAAATTCAATATACTAACACTGTTCAGAGAGATGGGGACAGCAGGCTGATAACTCAGATTGGTTTTTCATCTGTCAAAAGGCAGCCTAGCAAGAGTGTTTTCTCAAAATGTTACTGGGATGGTTTGGAGTTGAAAGACTGGGTCAGTCAGGGTAAAGGGAACACTATTCTGTCAGGATAAAGGGAACACCATTCCTCTGAGATCCTTTGCCAATGGGGGCTCTCACTACTGTCTGGCAGTCTTTGTCACAGGCTGGTCCTCAGAGCCCCAAGGTTTGTGTGATGAAAGCTGTGAGTGATCAGCAGCAAAACTCCTGGTGCTTCCCTTGTGATTGTGATTTTGCCCAAGCCATGTAGTATGATAACAGAATAAAGGGGCTCTGGAAACTCAGGGTCCAATATTCATCATCTCACTTTCCTTAGCAAGTTCAGTAGAATATAAAGAATTTCAATAAAATACAGTTTAATAATTCTCAGGTTTTAAGGCGATTGCATGTGCCCTGCCTGAAATGATACACACGTTTGAATTTTCAATCTCTAACAGACTCAGAGGGGAAGGCAGGAAAAAATAGCATTTAAAAAAACATTTATTCAAGGAAAATCTTTAGGGATCATGTATAGGATAATCTTCTTCAGGGTGACCCTCATTTTCTACAATATAATGGTTTTACCCAGCAGTGGTTTAATGGTTTTGAATAAGCTGTAGAGCAGAGGAACAAACATTTTAGCAAGAATGGAGGAGTTTACCCAGAAAGACAGGAGTATCAGCCTACTTTGAATATAGAATGGAGATGATTATTCTGCTGACCTTTTATCCCCACCATCACTAAAATGTATATTATGAACATAATGGGGTCTGGTTTTGTGTAAATGATGGCTGTAAGCATGACTGACTTGTTCGAAGCAAGGAGGCAGGAAGGCACCAGTGCTGTGCACTGAGGCTCTCATCAAACAACTTTCTTGCTTCAAGCCCTTTATTTGAACATAAATGTTTGTGAAGTTTTCCAGTGATTTTTTTCCTGGCATTCACCCCACAACTCTTATTATTTTTAGCCATGTAAAATGGCATTATGCAATTGCTGAATTTGTTTCTTTCAGACCATGATGATTTATAGGACATAATTTCCAGGATACTCCCTTGAAGTTACCTTCTCTTTGTGACCTCAGGATTTCTCTTCCCAGACCTTTGGTATTTATTTTTACTATTTCTGTGGTTGAGGTTTGGCAATGTTATTTTGGATTGATGGCAAACATACATAAGGACTGGAAGGAATACATGTCTTAATCTCTAATTTAATGTGTGGATTGTTTATCAATAGTAAAAAGAAGTTTCTGGACAGGTTTAACACATCCTAATAATAGGCATCTGCAGCCAGATTGAAAGATTTTGATGTATCTGAACTACATGTAATTCTTCACTTGTTCCAAAATAGATGAAATTTGCTTATTTTATATTGTGATGCAGTATTTCTTTCTCAGACTTTGCCCAGAAAGAATTGGAAGTCAGTTAGTTTGGACAAGTATGCATTGTTTATATGGAATATTTTAATTGACATAAATTGTGTAAACCTTCTAGCTCCTCTGCTCTTGGATGAAGAAAAGATCTTTGGCATGGCAATTCTGAATTTCTGTTCTATTTTTTACTTTTATGCAGGAAATTGCAAATAATTTAACGCACAAATGAAATTACTCAGCATTTTACTCAGTTGTTGAATTTTCCTCGTAAGCAGTATATTTTGCTTTCATCAAATACCCACTAATTTTTTAACTTGCATCTTCTTATTTTTTGATTTCTCTTTGTATTCTCATCTACCTTCATGGTTTATTTACTCATGCTTAATTCCTTCCCTACACAGCCTACTGTGAATAAAGTGTTCCTTTGAAAATGATTAACTTTGCACTTTGTTTACAGTGTAGTCTTGCAATGTTATATCTGATACTCATTAGCAGGAAAACAGAAATAAAAGGAGAAACATTAGTTATCACTGCCAATCATTTTGAATTCACTGGGATCAGGATCTGACCTGAAATGTTTAGGTTAGCTCAACAGCTCAAGTTGATTTGAAGGGTCTTAATGTTTATGCCTAACAGTGTGTCCTCCTATGACTTTTTATTTTTAACTGCTCAACAGTTCTCACTTTCTGTGAATTTTAAAATTATTCTTAGACTAAGCAGTATAGTCTCTTCACAGGGAGAAACTGTGACAAGCTGATTTATGTGATACAGCTCATCATTTCTGAGGGCACATCACATCTACCTGAAGCTCTAGCAGGAAAAAAAAAAACCCAACCAAATACTAAATGGTTACTTTTAAACTTAGATATGAAACTTTGGGTTCCAATTCACTGTCTTCAATGTATGAATTATTCTGCATACCTGGAATGGTCTACCCTTCCATGTGGACCATTAATTTAACGGCCACACTTCCAATCCCTTGCTACTCTGTCTTACTTGAAACCAAGACTGTATTTTTTAAAAGAAGAAAATGCTACCTTTTAAGAAAAGTATTAATAACTCCTTTTAAAAAATGGGAATCATATACTTACATATGCAAATAAAATGGATCAAAGGGATCTAAGTCCACTTGTATAAAAGGGAAAGGTCTCTGAAATGCACATTTATTGCAAACAAACCCTGGATTTGTTAGGTAGTGAGGGAATAGTTTTTAAAGAACATTTATGTTGTATTTGGAAAACCTGACATTTTCTCTTTTAACTAATTTTAATTGGCATTGTGATCCCACCGAGCCAAAAAACCGCACACAAACAAGGAAGACAGCAGCAAAATATAAATATAAACTAGGAGTAAAATGTCTTAGCTGATGAAATTATAGACAAAAGCCTCTGAAGCCTTTTTACAAGTACCTTCTTCAAAGTGGGGTGATCTTTGAGCAGTTGTGGCCCATGCCTATTCCTTGGCCTCTTCTACAGTTGTTGACATTGTACTGCCAATGAAGCAGCTGTCACTTTTTACCAGCGCAGTGCCTGCCAGCAGCTGGCTCAGAAGTGCTGCTTTTAATTAAATTTCTCATTTCAATTGGATTTTGGTTTGCAGTTCACAGCTAACAGAGATTTTCAGGATGGGGTCTTATGGGGCATCTGCGGGTGTTTCAGACACCTCTGTGGCAGAGATGTGTTCAGAAAAATCAAACATCACCTTAAAATTTGTTACAGTTTTTCTCCATTACTTGTGAGAGCTCTTCCAGGATCTTGCTGCTATAATGGATAGAATTATTCATATTTTCAGCTTAACTCTATCTATGGCATATTTACACTGCTTGTTGGTGTGCCAACATTGTCTCTTTGCTGAGGCAGTTATCCTGCCTCCCATTTCTCTGTGAATTAAAGAATTGTAGAATCATTAGATTGGAAAAGATCTTTAAAATCCTTGAGAGCAGTCCTACCCCCTGGGGCCCCACTCCACTGGGACTATCAAGCCAAGCTCTTGTGGGGTGTGCTGGCACTGATGGGGACAGGCAGACCCAGCTCTCTGCTAGCGATCTCAGTGGGCTGGGATATGAATTGAGCCTCTCCTGCTGCCTGTAGGGCTATGGCAGTGGAATGCTAAGCCTGAGCTTGTGAGTTCTGCTGGAGACTTCATTAGCAATGATTTAATTCAGGCCATGTGGATTTTGGGACAGTATGAGGCCAACTGAGGCTCACATTGGTTTGCACCTGTTTGTTCAGATGTGAGCACAGTCTATTCTCATGAGATGGATTTTCCATTTCCCTGATCCTTCTAGAAGTAATTTTCTGCACCTGTTTCATGACAAGTCTATTTTGCTGCATCATATAGGAAGGAATTAATCGGAGAACAAAAGATGGCTCTACCATCTCCTCATTTTCCTTGTATGTGCAGGCTTGGCAGACCATATGGTCACTGGTTCAGCACAATCATTCTCATCAGTCAGGTTGGCATCTGGAAGTCACAGACAAACACAGATGCAGCTTGACAGCTGAACACCTGGGCAAGGAGCGTGGCATGTCAGGGACATGCTGGGTGTACCCTACATGTGCTGTGTTATTTGAGCACTGCTTTGCAATATGGCTTGGATCTACTGGAAACTCAAAGGAAAAATGAAAATTTTGGGTACATTTTGTTCCGAAGCCTCTCTTGTATCAGCCAGCACACCACAGAGTCAACCCATCTTGGTGAGCCTGGTGTGACCGAAGGGGCCTGGGCGGATTGTGTGCTCGCTGGCCATCTGTGTTCACGTTTCCACAGGCTGGGTTTCCTGCTCATGGCATGGGATTTCCCAGGCACAAACATGGGAGCCCAGGCACATGCTCGGGGGCCGTGTGACAGGGCTGTGGCTCTGGAACTTCCCCATATGGAGCACAGCTGTGTCTGTCCTTGAAAGGAGTGACCTAAATTTTACACAGTATTCCAGTGACGTATGACGAGCACATCCCTCACTGCTGGATGCCCCATGTGTTTTTGAATTGTACTTGTTTACCATTGCTGCCTCTCTTTAGGGACTTATACTAACCCTGACTTTGACTGAACCATCTAGAGTTTTCTCCTCCACGTGCAGCTGGCAAGTGCCCAGTTTATTGTGATATTTTTTGCTGCCAGCTTAATGAATTTGAGCTAGGCAGTTCTGGATTTCATCCTGTTCATACTGCTTCAGTTCTTGAAGTTGTTTAGTTCTTCCAGTGACATACTCCAGTCCTGTTCTGTACACTTACAGATTTCCTAAGGTTGTTCCCAATCTTGGCACCCTGGTGTTCTATGTCATATATATACAGTCTGATGACCATATTCTTGTATTTTAATTTGATCATGATAATAAGGAGACAGCAGATAACCTTAGCTGATGTAACTGTCACAGCTTTTGCTATCAAAATAGTGCTGGTAGTGTTCCCAGCTAAGGTTCTGCCAGAATGTAATTAGAAATGTACCTTTAAAATGTGATCTTTCTTTAACTACTGTAAACATCTTTTAAAAGAATTCCAAAGGCTTTGCTTAAAAATAAAACTGTGCTTATGAAACACTTACTCTTATACCAAATTAACACTAAGGATGTAACATAATATTAAAGGAACTACAATATTAAAGGTTTAGATTTCCATTATGAGGAATATTTGCCCTCGTTTAACTCAGCCTCAACTATTTTCTATATACAGAATCATTTAGGTTGGAAAAGAACTGCAAGATCAAGGAGTCCAACCTTTGACTGACTACCACCTTGTCAAAGAAACCATAGCAGTAAGTGCCACCTCCAGTTTTTTCTTGAACATCTCTATGGATGATGACTCCCCCACTTCTCTGGGAAGTCCATTTAATGCTTGACAACCCCTTCAGAGAAGAAATTCCTCCTGATGTCCAACCTGAATGTCCCCTGGTGCAGCTTGGGGCTATTTCCTCTTCTTGTCACTGGTTGCTATGAGAAGAGGCTGATTCCCAGCTGGCTACAACCTCCTTTCAGTTAATTGTAGAGAGCAATAAGGTTTCCCCTGAGCCTCTCTTTCTCCTGGCTGCACAATCCAGCTCCCTCAGCTGCTCCTCATATGACTTACAGTGACCCCAGCTATTGTGACAAAGCACACACCTCGTTTTGAATCAGATGCCGGAGACGTATTGCAACAATCAGTCCTGCCATCAGTCCCTTCCAACAGTGGTGTTGAAGTTGGCCTTTAAAGCAGTTTTGTTCTGTTAACCTAAGAACTGGGCATTATATTGCTATTTTCTTTATGCCACAAGAGCTATCTGATTCCTATCTCTTTTCTCCAGCTTTCTGACTGTGAAGAAAACTGCAGCAATATAAACTGAATGCAGTGGTACATCTGAAAGCAGTCTAGGTAACGACTCCAAGAGACAAGCTGGGCCACATCTCACATATGTTCAGCACTGATGATTGAAGTGTTGACATTGTCATGGTGACAATTAAGAAGGGGAGGATCCTAGATCTGGCTGATTTAATGGGAATATTTTGGTTCTAATATCTGTCTATTGCTAAGAACCACTCAAATTTAGTCCTAGCAGCCTCCATGAATATGAAACCTTTTTAGGGGGAACAAAGCTGGAAAATTGTGAGTACTGGGGAAACAGGAGGGGGTCCTGTGCTGAGCAGCCCTGTTTTTTGAGAGCAGCAGCTCATCTGGGTAATCAGGACAGGAGTTGCTTAGTTAGTGGGTGCCACCATCACTTTGGCCAGTTGGTCTGACAGAAGACGATGAAATTTGAGCACATGGCAATAGGAGGCAGTGATGCTGCCTTCAGCATTTAATGGATCACTTTTAAAGGGGTTTGGAACTTGTGCTCATTTTTAGGTTCTAATCAATCAGAGAAGGATTTTATAAAACATTTATTCTCCATTCTGTGTGTAAAAATGATTTACTTTATTTAGCATTTGATGCATTTTTTTTTCCATTAGGACATCAAGCCATAATCTGTGAAACACCTGCATGGAAGTTTCCCAAAATGACCTGATATGGTGAATATGGTTATAGACTATAGTTGAAGAAGTGCTTATTTTCACAGCTATGGGAATTGTAGAAACAGAAAATATTTTTTCTAGAAAGTTCTGGCATCGACTTTTTTCTCTTATAGAGAGCTTTTTAGTACAGAATTAAAGTTGCATAAGTATATTTCCTAGCACTAAACATTCTAAAAATAATACAGGATGATAAATAAGGTGACATTTAAATTCAGTACAGTGCTCACTGCCATCAAACTGTAACCACAGCCCTCTTGTATAGATATTCAATTTAACAATGCATCACCTTAGATTCACAGCTCTGAATAGCTGAAAAGTCCTCATGCAATGCTTGCCCCTGACCCCCAATAACTTGCCATTTATTTGAATGGCGTTCAATGAGTAAGCGCTTGAAGCAGGGTACTTCTGCACACGTAAGTAATGTTTGTATGAGATTTAATTTAGCACAGTAATGTCTCAGGCTTCACTTTCTGGGAAAGGTGATGTGAGGATATTGTTTTACTAAGTAAGGACCACAAAATTCATTATTTACTGCATGTTAATTTGATCTATAATTTTTTAATTCTAGATGGATTTTTGTCATTCAGCTGCTGAACAACGTAATTTTGGAGTTCAGCCCAGGTCTTTGTATCCTGAGGTACATGAGGATGGCAGTATTAAAGAGGTTGTTAGCAGCTTTCTGACAGCTCAGATATCTTGTGTGTTGGGGATGAAGTCACTCCTTTCCACATAAGACAGCTGTTCAAATGCAGAATTCCTCTCCCCATACACATTTGAAATGTGGGGTGTAAATTTTCCCTTCCTTTTCTGCTGTAATTGAGCTATATAAAATCACCCCAGAATTTGGTGTATTTTTAACTGGATAGTTATAAATGCCCAAAATACAACTCTTCTGTTCAAATTATATCTGGTAGGTTTTTCTTTTGTTCACTGAAGTTTTGGTTTGCCTTTATTTTTTAAATTTTGAAAAAATTTCTTCAGAAGGAAAAATGAAGTGCATTAAGTTTTTTCAGCTGGCTAGTTTGATCTTTCCCAGCTTGAACATAAAAATGTCAAAGGAACCTGTGAGTAATCTGAAACACAAGGTGTGACTAAGGCAAATTTTCAAGGCCATACTGAAGCATGACGTACTTTGAAAATAAAAGATGGTTGGAAGAGCTGGTCCAAGCTGGCATGCCTTAGTTATGGTGTTTTGAATGGTACATCAGAAACTTCAGGGATGAATATAAAGCATTGTGCCTCTTTTAATCTCTGTTGTTATGCTTCATTAAAAGGTTATCAGCATCAGTTTTAACTTAGCAGCATCTCAGTCTCCATCTCAGTACTGCATTTCTTCCTGTTACACCTTCTTCCCAGGATGTAATGTCATTTCTCCAAAGTGGTTCCTCTCCAAGCTGTCCCACAATAAGCATGGGTAGATGTACATCTACTTGTGGACCACTGGAGACCAGTCTTCCCCCAAATGTAGCTGCTGACCTACTCAAAGACAGTGCTAATAACAGCCACAGATCCATAGTTGCTGAGTGTCTTATGTGCTTGTCCAAGAGGAATTCATGGACCTATCAATGCACTTCACTCAATAACCACAAGTTCATAACAATTTTTGACTATTACTAATATAGTACAATACAAATGAATGTGTTAACAGTGCTGTTGTTGTTTGGAAGCAGCAGTATTGCTTATGAGAGAACAGTTTCTATTTTCCTACCACAATTATTGCACATTACTATTCATTTCAATTGAAATAGAAATGAAAAGTCACTCGGGCTTTGGAATATGGATGTTTAATGTGTCTCTTATACATCTATTTTTTTGTTTTAGCTTATTCGCTGTGTATATTTTCTTCTCTCACTCTGTATCCACTAATATAATTCAAAAACGATTGGGTTTTTTTGAAATATAACTTCAAAAGAGAAATGTGATTTTCCCAGCATGCTGAAATCATGGGTGGCATACAGCATTGTCACTAGCCATATAATTTAAAATTAACACCATTGACAAATGCTGCTTTAAAGTTTCTATTAAAAAATCATAACATGTGAGTGTGGTAGGGCTTTTTTGCTGATCTAGATTTAAATTTGTGTAATTTACAGTTAATAACTGGAGAGATCCTGTTATAGCTTGGTTATTCTCCTTCAGTATATCCCTTGTTTTGTATCCCATTATTCACTCAAAGAGCTTAATTAAATGAATCAGAGTATAAGCTCATATTTGCTGCAACAATCACAATTCCCCATAGATAATTTTCTTTGGCTGGTCTTGCTGGGATTTCCAGGAAGGTTCCCAGAAACTGTTTCACAGAATAGAGGGATTTCTCTTTTTAAAACTCTTTTTTGGTGTTACACAAATCTGAGCCCAGAAGAGTTTAATTTTTGAGAAATAACCATGAATCCTACATGCATGTGTGACTCTATAGCAACAAAATCTGCAGAATAAATTGCATTTAAGTCGAATCTTATTTGATTTTTTGTGGTTGGCTTTGGAAACATTTGGTAGTTATTTTCCATTGAAATTCATATCCTCTTGGGGCAGCAATGTGTTTAAGTTCTTCTCCTGTTATTTCTGCTCTCTAATCTTAATTTAAAACTTGTTTTCAATTTTTTTTTCTGTTTGCTGTGTTGTGTGTACTTATCTTTCACATGGCAATAAATTATTCTGCATTTAGTACTGGTGGTCTTGGTCTTAGTGTGCATGGATTTGTGTTGAAGGGGTACAATATATAGCCCAGTAAATAGCATTGTTCTTTATTTTGAGAAAGAGAAGGAAGGGTTCTAATTTATATCCATATTGCTGAAATAAAAATGTGGCCTCTCCATTCAAGAATATGGCTGTAGTTTTTCAAATTTACTTGTAAGGCTTAGATGACCCATTTATAGGTGGCTAAACTGGGATATTTTTAAGAAATAAATTTTTAGAGGAGGATGTTCAACACTATGGAAATTTTGACAGGACAAGCTGGCCCCAAAGAAGCAGTAACACTCTCAACTGCTGTCTGTGAGTGCAGTGCAGCTCCTTTGGTTTCTGTTGCTTTTGTTGGGTCAAGATGCTTGATTGCATCTTGCTTGATTCTATCAGACATTAAATAATACTGCATCATGCCTCAGTGTCCTGACATTCTGATGGCAGGCATTAAAGTTAAGGCACCATGTTATGAGTCAAAAGGGAGAAGCTGTTTTGGGTTTTTGGGATTTTATTTTTGCTTATTAAAAATTAATTGAAGACATTTCTATGAGAGCAGGTGAAAGCTTCCTCTGAGCACGTAGCAGACTGACAAGGTAGAGGTCAGCTTGAATGCAGAAGCTGTGTCACTGTGTCAGTGTTCCACTGCTTTGCAGGAAATAGTAGCTCAGGCAAAGGCACCTGCTCACAGTGCTGCACTATGTTTCTGCTAATGCTGGGCTGCTTCTTGCCAGCCTAAAGGGGTGAGTGACTCTGACTTCTCACACATTCACAGACATGCATCCATTTCTGTATCAAAGGCTTGTTCTGAGGGTCCCCACCACAGTGGAAGCAGTCCACTCATCTCTAAGGAGGTTTGTATCATATCCCAAGAGCTCTAACCAGAATTTATTGAAGCTAAGCATCATATCTTGGAGCTCCAGCTGAAATATGGTTTCAAATGGTAAATACAAAGTAAAACAGTAACATTCTGTTTCCAAAACTTGAGCCTGAACTGGGAGGAAACTTAGATGGAAATGATCATCCAGACCAATGTCTTGCCAAAGCAAGATTATATCCTGCAGGCTGTTTTCTAGCATTTGCCAATCTGGCTATAAAAGCACCAAACAAATAGGCTTCATTACTGGGAAGAGTCTGGGAGACTGTTCCATTGTTTAAGAAACGTCATGCCAGTTCATTGTTTTCTGAAATTAAGTATTTGTTTTTTTTCTTATCTTAGTTACATCTTATGCTTGGTTATGTTCTAAGATACCAAATCAAAATCTGACATTATTAAAGGCAATACAGTTCTTGGCTCTTACAGTCTACCTTTGTGTCCTCAAACCCAGGATGTTGATCACCCCAAGGCAAAGGGCTGCACAGCTGCATGACCATAATTATTCTATATTACAAGGGCCAGGGCAAGCAATGGCTGTAAAATGTCTTTTGCTGCCTTTTTGTATTTGGCCTCCTCTTTCCTAATTAACAGCTTTCTCCATCCCATCACAGCTATTGCTGCTCTTCTGTGAGTGTTTGCCAGCAGCTGTATCTACTTTAGTAAGTAGTGTGGCCTTGTAAGAGTGTGGGGTGGAAACAAAACTATTAGAATAAAATAGTTGGTGCTGATGGCTTAACATCCATAGTCATGCATGCTTTAAGGTTTTGCAGTAGTTCTGGGCTGGTCCCTCAAATTGCATGTATGTACTGTTTGGAGATTATTATATGGACTTCTGGAACGCATTTTCTGATTTATCTTTGCGTGAAAGTCTCTGAGTATGAGTTTGTTTAGTTATGTGAATCTGAGCGTAATATGTAAGGATGAACTAAAATACTGGTGACAGATACAATCCAGATATTTTGACTGTGTGTTGTTCAGAGCCGAATGCAACATTATATACCAACAAGAGATATTTGAGTCAGACATCAGGAAAATGCTTGTAATGATAAGGGCAATGAAGCACTATGGAAGTCGAATAAAATCCATGCCGAAATGTTTCTAGGAAAAGGATTAATAAAAAATAATTTGCTAAGAAGAAAGATACAGTTGTTCCTACATAGAAAAACAGAAATGAATTTTGGTCAGTTTATGGCATCCCCTCAGGCCAAATTTCCCCTGGAGAAAAGGAGGCTTGTGGGGGGTATTTTTCTCTACAACTACCCAAAAGAAGGTTGTAGCGAGATGGGAGCCAGGCTCTTCTCCCAAGTAACAGGCAGTAGGACAAAAGTAAAGAGACTCAATTTGTGCTAGGGAAAGTTTAGATTGGGTATTGGAAATTTTTTTCATGAAAATGGTTGCCAAGCCTTGGAAGAGACTGTCCAGGAAAGTGAAATCACCTACCCTAGGAGTGTTTAAAAGGCATGAAGATTTGGCACTTGGGGACATGGTTTAGTGGTAGACCCAGTGAGTTTTAAGGCCTTTCCAACATAAACAATTCTATGACTCTATAATGGGAATCCCTTTTTCTTATGCATATCAGTTTAATTTTTTTCCATTTTTAATTTTTTTGTCCATCTTTCCTGCTATAATTATTTTCCTTGTCTGTAACTTATAACTTGTGTTAGTTTGGCTACATCATGGAGTCTCACTGCAGGCAATTTACTCTCCCAGATACCAAAGGTTTTTCACAAAGTTGACTCAAAAATCTTGTCTAGCAAATAATATACATCATAGGTGATAATCTACTCTGAGCTAGATTTCAAAACACATATCATATTTTCTTTAGGTCAGTTTAAATTCAGGTTCAGATGAGAAATAATCACAATGTTTTACTAAACTGATGGCATATAATTGTTTCCCAATGTTAATTTACAATTAGGTCAAGCAGAAAACTTCACATTAATAAAATTGCCACCCTTCCCTTCTTCTCTATTGTACATTTTTGGGAATTATGGTCAATATAGTGTGTGTCAGTATGTTCACTGTTGAGAAAGAAGTGTTTTGAAAGACAACTGCACCCTACAAAATACACATGTCAGAGCCAAACCCCAAACAAATCCTACTCCTAAGCCTCAGATCACTCAAAAAGAGACTCAATGAATTTTGGCCTCTCTACCACTGAATTTAAATAGGAATTAAGACCTGAAGTCACTAAGGTTCCTTTTAAATACCTCCCTTCTGTATAGTAATTTTTTGCTTTATGCATTTTCTGCTGTGGCTTGTGAACATTCCAGTGTCCCAAGAGGATGGATCTTGGAAGTGGGTGGTAAAGGTGTCCAGATTTGACATAGAGATGCAGTCTAGACTTGCCTCTTGGCTGCTGTTTAACATAATCTCTGGGAAAAGGAAAACATAGACTTAAGCCTACCCTACTTAAATGCTTTGAAATCCAAGTCACTTATTTTCCAATAATTTATCTTAAACCAGATTCATGCTCTAAAGATAACAAAGATTTAGAGATCCAAGGCCACTTCATATGTGTTCTTTTGTGCTGATGATATTTTATTTAGAAAAATATATGGTTTCCTTTCTCAGGTATTTCCATTTTGCTAGGATAAATAATATTCAGAAATATTTTTGATGTTGAAAATTATGTGTATATCCCTACCCATTTCTGATACTGAATTTTGTAATGTTAAAAAAGAACAATAAAGGGGGAATGTTTTGTTACAAACATCAGTTTTGGAATGAAAACATTTTCATCTATGAGGCTCCATTTGTTCTGCTGTTAGCAAATACTTCAATTGACACTGTTGTCAAACCAAGGACATAAAACTGAGAGTGTGATATGTTATCTGCTGCCAATTACGTAAGTTCGTGATGCATAAGTTATTGCAAAAAATGGGGTCATGACCCCTAAACCAACTCCTTTTGAAGTTGTAGCTCTTCATAAAACCTCCCGCAAATTTGTATATTTTAGTTGGTTAACTCTTAACTGATTTTATGCAAGTGCTTATGAGAAGGATTATATAACATTAAAGAAAAAGCAGACTTATGTCTGCAGAAATGTCAATTTGTTGATATGCTTATAGAGAGGTGAATCTGACTAAAATGTGGATTTTCGCTCCTAATCAAAGAACTTAATCCAAGTTCCTTATGAAAGAGATCCTTGAAAATAAATATTTTTGACCATCAAATGTAAATATTAAAGTTACTGTGATATATTATCTAGCAGCAAGTAAGAAGATTGGGACTCAACTTCTCCAGCCCTTGTCTTACCTTTTAATGATCTTTTATAACAATGTTACACTAAATCACTGAATTCTCCCTATTGCTTTCAGTTATCTTTCTGCATGACTAAATATGAGTAAAACTCATATTTATTATGTGAAAATAGTGTGTAAGTAATAGACTTAAGTCTTCATTTGAAAATGCCAGCAAAGCTGGGAAGAATGTTAGGTGAAGAAATTACTCAGAACTGGAACACCAAGGTCCTTCTTCATGTCTGGGGCAGAGTTTCCAGCACCTTTAAGACTCAAGGTATTGTGATGCACCTTCACTCTAATGCAAGGAGCTTTTTAGAGGATCGTTTAGCTGAAGTTTTTTTTTTTTAATTTTTTTTTTTTAATTTTTTTTTTTTTTACTTCAGAAAGGAAGAAAGTATCACTTTTAAATATTAGTTCTTTTCAAAGTGTGGTGAAATTATGACCTTTCAGAGGACTGGATGAAGCCTCTCCTAGAACAACTAGAAGTCCTTCTTCTTCCTCATTCAGGTCAAGGACTGAAAAGCATGTGCTTCATAATCTACTAGATGACTTTACCAAGTGGTTTTCTTTGTTTTCCTTGCATTTTTGGGACCCCTCAGCTACCTCTGTTGCTCTGCAACTTGCTAACTTCACACAAGCAGTTACTTGTTCACTGACCTGGGGAATGACCAATGCAATAGTTCAATGGGCAGCCTGAGTTCAAGCCCTTGTTCAATTAATGGTTATTTATTTATACAAAGTGAAACAGGTCCACAGGAGAGACAGAATACAAGAAGAGCTTGATGTTTTGGTGGCCAGGAAGTTTGCCTGGAATACAGGATTCTGACATCTTGCAGAACAGAAACTTGAAATCTGGACTCCTGTGTCACCAGTCAGTGCCTTGATCACAGTATGATTATCTAGGAGGGGTGGAAGTTTTCTTGCTCTTTGATGTATTTCATCCTAGGCATGAGAACCTTCCCCAGGTAAGAACTTCATCAGAACTGTTAAAAACCTGCAAAATATTGGGTCTCAAGGGAATATAATTTTTCAGTGAAAGAATGCATCGTTGTAAACTCCAACGGGGACATGACTGGAGTTCTTGTGACCATGGAGGTCCAGAGTGGTTTGTCCATTGTGATGCTCCATTAAGGCCCTAAGTTTGAAGGGGAGGTCAACAAGCAGTGCTGGAGGGCATGAGTCTCAGGAAGCCTGCAGAATGCCAAAGCATATGTCTGCATAAGTGTCAGACTTGTAAATCAGCTGTTGGCACAAAAGTTTAACAATGGGGAAATCGTCACATATAAACATTCGTTTGGGGATTAGGCTTATGAGTCTGGCTGCTTTTAAACACTTTAGCTGACATTGATATAAAACCAGGAGCCTGACATGTGATCTGTTGCCAGTTGCCTTCAAATTACCACGTCTGATGAGAGAAAAAAAGAGATGAAGTTAATGGAGAAATGGGATAGGTCACCTGGACTCTGATAATTAATGTTCCCTAGAAAATAAAAGTTTTGAAACTTTCCTGGAAATGAAGTTTTATGATCTGCTACAACAGCCCACAGGGGGAATGCCGCAACCTACACATATTGACAATTGTGGTATTACCAGACAATTAATTTTTATGAGTAATTTCCAGAGCAACCCTCAACCATGCAGTCACGCACACAGTGCAACAGTGTGCCATGGAATCGAGACAGCTAAAGGCCAAAGATTATACAGATTTATTAATATTTGCAAAAAAGTTCTCAACAGCATAGAGCAAATTGAGCAACACAATGGGGAAGAAAGAATGGACTTGACAATAAATGAGTTTTGTAAGGATATGATCCAGAGCATGGTGAACTCAACAGAAAAGATTTCCATTGTCTTTTTAGGGTCTTGGATAGATCTCAAGAGAAATGAGACACTCCATCTTATACCTTTCCCCCTACTTTCTCCATCTAAATGGAAAATACATTCTTGTTCACAACTGGCGTACCCTGTACTGACCAAGAATTACAAGCAAAATGTTGATTACATTTGAGATGTAGAGCCAAGAATCCCTACCTAAGCAGTCCCAGAAGTGGCTCTCCAAGGGCTAAGCCACTGGCAAATTCTCTCTAACAGTACCTTCATATTTGTATTAGACTCAGAATAGTCTTACCCTGTACTTAACCTTGCAAACTCATTTTGCTTTCTCACTTAAAAGACAAAGAATAAGGAAGTAACTGGATTTATAATTTCATTTATAATTTCATTTATCTTAAATCCTTCTCCATATACACCTTACTTGCAAAGGTAACGACCTGTTTAGTTGTCCTCTTATTATGTCCTCTAGTCTAAGTAGTAATAGCTGCTACTTTTAAACAGCTATTAAATACTTCAGTAGTTCTTAAACCATGCCAAGGAATACTTGCAATAAAAGAACAATGAAGAGAGATGACTGGAGATTAAATTGTAGAACTGGATTTGTTTGTATATCATTCAGAACAAAATAATAGTTCTTTCAAAGTCCCTGTTAAAGGCTGTTAGACAAAATGATATACTTTGCACTAAGTGAGGCTACATAGATCATGGATGATGGCCCCAAGTGATAGATCTCCCAGATAAGCTTGGTTATCTATTTTCAAAATTTTTCCTTTTGTGGGAACAAAAGATTGCTGCCTAATGTAAGTAATATTTGAACAACTCATCCTGCTGTGATAGCAACTCTTATTTCATCCTACACACTGAAGAACATAATTTATCTTAACACTAGGCATTGAGCAAAGCTAGCTGTGGGGAAGTAGTACTAACAGGGTTTCCTTTTACTGCTGAACTCAATTGAAATCTGCAGTCAAGCCAAGCCTGGTTTAAGTACTCTGCTGGTTATTTTCTTTAACATGGTGTGAAAGACCAAAGCTGCTTTATTGCAATGGAAGGATAAGTTACCAGCAAGACATGCTGAGTTGAGGAGCTGGTGACAACACACAGAAAGAGAAATTGGCATTACTTCCCATCACTTTGGAGATACAAGAATAAGCTTGCTTACAGAGAAAACCAAAACATTTTCAGTGGAGAATGCTCAACAGAAAGTGCTACTGTTGGGTGGACTGTACCCTTCTCAGTGTCCAGCAGCTCAGGAGTAAACACTTCCAGGTCCCTAAGAACAAGCTCCTCACCTTGCCCAGGCTGTACATGATTGGAGTGCCTGCTTCTCATCTTCTCATCAATCTGGATTCCATCTGTATCAGAAAGCCCAAATTCCATGGTCTGTGGTTTTACCCACTCCCTTCACAAGCATTGTAGGTGCTGGCTTTCCCTCTGTGGAATCTCTCTGTGTTGCTTTGTCCAGGATCCTCTAAGGCAGCATCAGTGGAGACAGTTGTCCTTCACCTGGCCTCAACACACACACAAACCCCTTAACAACAGGCATTGGCATCTCCTTCTGCAAGGTGATTCTGACCTGGGGGACACCATCAGTGCCTAAAGTCTTGCAACAGAACAGAAAATATGCAGTACTATGGGATTAAAAGAACAAACATGAAAAAGACCTGCAGTTTTCTGCTGTTACAGCAGTGGACATAGAACAGGATTTCCAGTTTAAACTCAGTCAAATGATTAATTACAAATAGTGTATTTGGAATTATCAACTTAACTTTTGTCCCAGACTTTCCTGAGGACACCAGGAATTCCTCTGTGTTTGATAAGACACAACAGAGGCTCTTTCCTCAAGGACAGGTAAACACATAGCCATTAACAGTCAGGTTGTAAAGGATAACTGAGCTTATCCAAGGACTTGATTTCTCAGGTTCATCTGCACAATCAGCTTGAGCACATATGTGAAGATGCCCTGGGAGTCATGCAGGTTGCCCTCTTTGCTTTGTCTTGCTCTCAGGATTTTTTTTTTTGCAAGTTCCCTGGTCACAAAGAGCTGTGGCAGAATGATGCTTGAAAACCTCTCTCTGTTCACTCTATCAGTGTCACAGCAGATCTAGTTTTTTAACAGGATGCCCCAGTGCTATGGCTTGAGGAATGAGGGGGAAACAGATTGTATTTGTAAAAATTATAATAAAAATCTGGTATCTTTCCACAAATAGTGTCACAATAGAAAATCCTGATTCAAAAATCAGGATTCAAAGGTCAATATGAGTTTGTTGGGCAGAAACAATTATTTAATCCACGTTGTGGAGCAACAAGCCCACTAATATCCTGATCTTGATTTTATCTGGAAAGTGATGATAATGGCAAAGATGATATATTCTATGTCTATGACAAAATTAGCAGATTTTTCTGTGGACCCCATCCAAGTACTATTGAAGGCTCCAGAAAACCCCCCCGCAAAACCACACAAAAACAAAGGGTGCTTTTCTGTGCTTGCATACCAAAGGAGATGTGTATCGGTTTTGCTTTTAAACACAAACCTTAGGATGCATCCAGACCCATCCAGCACATGATTACACAGCTGATGTGTACATTTCTCCTTTTTCCATTCTCATCAAAAGGTTCATCAAAGCTGTGGAGATGTTTGATATTCCTGGTGAGATGAGGTCAGTGCCCCTCTCTTGGAGCTGATTCATATGAAGTGGAGGCTGAAAGGGGACAGAGGGCATGGGAGAGAATAGGTACTATTTTTAGCACAGAGACATTTATCAGTAGCCCTGGCATCACTGGAAACCAGCAAAGAGAAGTCTCTGTTGAGGACATGATTCAAGAAATAATATACAGAAGACATGTGGTGACCTGCAAATAGCAGACTCCCCTACTGTCATGCCATTGACACCTGTTTGCATTTGGGTTCTATCATACTTGTGTGCCAGTAGTTCAGACTTATTATTTTTTCCCTTGGTCTTTAAGGGGTGAGCACAGATGGTGACTTCCCTTGTGTGTTTTGCCCTTTACACTTTTTTCTAGTGACTACCTGACTGCCTTCATTGTGGTTCTGTTCTTTTCAGAGCACTATTGATTATATACAGCACTTTGTGGGAATCTGGTATAAAGGGACAGCTTTGTAAGCCACCATGGGCTCTAGGTATCTATTTTTATCAACCCAAGCAATTGTTGCTTTGAGAAAGAGACCCCTACTTCCCAGGCTGTGTGTTGCTGACCCCAGTTAGTCCGGACTCCTTTGACCTCAGTGCAGCTGAAGCGATGTGACAGCCGAGTCAGCCCCTTTAATTCCAGTCTTTGTGAGGCTCATGTGATAATCATGCACTTGCTCTGTCAGAGGAGCCGGCAAAGAGTGATTCTGTCTGTACTTGCTCCCTGCAGCAGACCTCTTTCTTGCCTTCTCCCTTCCACCAGATTCCTTTCATTTTGTTGGTGCTATTCAGGAACAAAGAGGACTTTGTTGAATTGTCTTTGTGGTTTATTTTCCTGAGCCTTGGAAGATAGCAGACTTTTGCCACTGTTTTATCCAATCCTTTATCACATGCACAATACCCTGAATGCTTAACTGAGGCTAGTGTGTGTTAGCCTATCTCCTTTTTTTTTTCATGTTGGAAGCCAAGGCTGACTTCTGGATGCCAAGTGAGGAATAATGGCTGGAGTAAAAACTCAGGGAGGGGTCTGTCCAAGCAGCTGCAATAAAGGATTCAGTCAGAGGAGCTGTAGTCATCAGTAGATTTCATCTTGCTTTTCATGTTCTCTGGTCTTACTAGGCTCCCCGTGTCTATGTGGAAATCTATTTCTTTACAGGTGTAGAACACATCTTCATCAAATGGTCTTTGGGCACATGTTCAAAAGGAGATAAAAATGCATTGGCTGGCCAGTCAGCTGTTAATATTTCGCAGCTTTTATCTGAGCCTGTGAAAGTGTTTTGACATGTTAAACTGCTGTGGTCTGCACAGATGCAGAAAGGCAGTTCAAAAGAGTGAGACGAAGGACTCTAGTTTAGAGATTTTACCATAAAAGTCCTCTCTAAATCTCAGGACAAGTCAGTAGTGTGGTCAGGACTAAAAAGAGCAGCTGACTCTAATCTTCTGCCCTAACCACTGTCCCGGCTGCTTTTCTCACGACCTGCCAATCTACCTATTCCCAACACATAGCTCTTCATGTGTTTTCTTTATTTAATGCATCAAAACATGTTTTTTAAAACCATGAGAAATGTAGCCATTACTCAAGGCTGTCCTTGAGTGATAACTTTGTCTGTTTTGTCTATTGCCAGAAGGACACAGTGTGGTTCCTTGAGTCTCTGGACAAGGTAATAACTGAGAGTTGCTTCATCAAACCTCTTCCCACGAGGGAAGAGATCTATAATCTTTGTTTTTAGTGGAACAGAATAACATCTCTGGAAGGCTAGTAGGCACCAAAATACAGTGCTTCTGGACTCTGTATAAAAAAGGTCAGGCAGTGTTTAATCCTGGGAGTGACCCCATGGACCTTGAGAGAATTTCATCAAGGATGTAGTTAGTCTGTATTTTGCAACAATCTGAAGGAAATAAGCTTGACATTTCAGAGATAAAGCTCACAAGCAGCACCATTCCAGTCACCCGATGTTCTTTGTAAATGGGATTTCTGTGCTGTTTATTTCTAAAAAAGTCTCATGTTCAAGCCCTGAAACTTTCAGCCCTTACTTGAGCAAAAATTGCACAGAAACCAGTATGAATAGTGCCTAGAGCAAAGTGAAATAAAAGCTGGAGGATCTGGTGCTGTGTTATTTGGCTCATGCTGCAAAACTTCAGCAAATTTGTCTCTAGCGAGCAAAGTGAGCAGTTTTGACAGCTTTTATTATATTGAATTACAGTGACAAATAGGGGCATTGGTTTGCAGAACATTTGTAAGCGTGATAAACACAGTCCTAATGAGAAAGATGTTTTTTTATTTGACAGAACACCACTGTTTTTCCTCATGCATGCAAGTGTATTAAAAAAAAAAAGACCTGGTTATTTGAGGCAAAATTCCTGAAATATTATTCTCTAAATCTCTAAGCTTTCACTTATTACTTTTCATTCACAGAAGTATTTCATGATTATATTGTCCACAAAAATTGTAGCAGTGATAAAAGAAAATAAAATTGTTAGTTCAAACATAGACTACCACAGTGTTTTCTTACAAATTTAAATATGAATTTAAAATCAAACATGCTTTTCTACATCAAAAATCTTATTGTCCAGAGGATAAATGGTGCTTGCAGGGAGAGAATTGCTCTTATATCTCTCATGAAATTATAGTCTTTGTGTTGTTTAACTCCAATTTTACCCACCATGGTGCTTTTTGAACTTTGAAACCTACAGTGAGCAACTTTTACTACAGAAGAAAATAATTTAACATCCACGTGCACACAACAGTTGTAGCAAGCTCACTGGAGAGAAATCTGTTTGGAAATCAGCTAGCGTTATGGGTGCTGCTAAAAATAGCAGTAAAAACAAGATAATTTTGCTTATCCACCAGTAACACTTGCAAATGAAGGCATTTTGCCGCAGCTGTTAGGGATTCAATCACTTCTAACAAAGGTGTTTAGTCCAAGATGCTGGAATTTTACATGAGCGTGGATTTCACTGAAAGCCGTTCAGTGCTGCTGTCTGTAATGTTTCTAAACTTGCAGAGTTCTAAACACAGAGCGGCTGCTGCCTGTGCAGATTCATCCTGTTATGCTGGTCCCCGTAAATATTCCAGCACCTCTTTTATTTTTGACGTGGCAGTGGAATGGAACCAGGAGGTTGCTGCTGTTCAGACGAGCGCTCACACACCTGAGCCCTCCCCGCAGGCGCACCTGTGTGTGCGTGCCCTTCACACATGCACAGCCTATGCGCGCGTCTTGCCGGTTTTCTAATTTTCTGAGGAACTTCCAGGAGACTTAGCTGAGCTGTGTCTGCGCTGGCTGAGTTATTTCCTTACTTCTTCCTTCCTTTTCACGCTCCCGTTCCCCTCTGTCCTGCCCGCACGCCCGCCCCGAGCTCCGCAGCCCGCTGAGCGCAGCCCGTGAGCCGCCCCGGGCAGGCAGGGCCGCTGCTCCCGGCAGCGCTGCCCCTTCTCTTCTCGGCCCGCTGCCCCTTCTCGGCCCGCTGCCCCTTCTCGGCCCGCTGCTCCCGGCAGCGCTGCCCCTTCTCGGCCCGCTCATCACCCCAGGAACTCGCTCGGGGTGTGCTGGGGCGCTGGGCTGCGGTACCAGCCGAGAGCAAGCCGCCAAGAGAGCCACAGGAACACAAGCCTCAGCTCACCCAGCTTCACCTGGCAGAGGTGCAGGTAAAGGAATTTTTCATGTGTTGTCACATCCTCAAAGCTTGTTTTTCAGAGCATAGAAATGCCTTTTGTTGTCTTGGAAGCCACCTCCTGCAGATTTGCAACTTTTAAATCAGTCTTGGATTCAGCAGAATTAGGGATAGGGAAATCCTATTAGGTCTTATTATCATTTGAGCTACCAGAGCAGTATTGTTCTATATATTAATGTGCCAAGCACTCTGTTCCTGTTTAAATAACTTGGTGTAAACACCATGCAATTATTGTCCATGCCTCTTAGTATATATTAATGTGCTTGAATAAAGATTTTTAATATTTCCCTTTGAGTTCAAATACCTTCCTGCCTCTTTTTAAAGATTTAGCCATTCCTCCTCATCAAGAAGGTTATGTTAATTTTGATGAGGCAGTAGAGGGAGGGTAAAACTATACTGACAGCTTATGCCATATGTTCTTGACAGCAGCTGAACATGAGCCAGAGTATGCCCAGGTGCCAAGAAGGTCAGCATCATCCTAGCTTGTGTCAGGAATAGTGTGGCCAGCAGGACCAGGTAAGTGATCATCTGCACTGGCACTGGCGAGACCACACCTTGTGTCCTGTGCCCAGTTCCAGGCCCCTCACTTCAAGAAGGACGTTGAGGGGCTGGAGCATGTCCAGAGAAAGGCAAGGGACCTGATGAAGGGTCTGGAATACAAGTTCTGTGAGGAGCATTTGAGGGAGCTGGGGGTGTTTAGCCTGGAGAAAAGGAGGCTTGGGGAGACCTTATTGCTCTTTGCAGCTAACTGCCTGAAAGGAGATGTGGTGAGATGGGGGTCAGTCTCTTCTTCTCAAGTAAGCAACAGGATGAGAGGAAATGGCCTCATGTTATGCCAGGGGAGGTTTAGATTGGATATTAGGAAGCTTGGTTCAACAAAAACATTGTTAGGCATTGGGAGGGTGTGCCCAGGGGTGTGGTTGAGTCACCACACTTGGAGATATTTACAAGATGTAGATGTAGCACCCAGGGACATGGTTTAACCCTGGACTTGGCAGTGCTGCATGAATGGTGGAACTTGATCTAAAAGTTCTTTTCCAACCTAAGCAGTTCTATGATTCTATGGTTTGTTGCTGTAGCTGGTGTGCAACAGCCTCAAGCTGGAGAGACACTCACAGCCTGTTGTGAGTTGGACCTCTCTGCAGAGTGGTGGGTCATCAGGTCTCTTTATAGCGACAGTTAAAAAAAAAGAGGGAAGAACATGAGACACTTCAAAGGAGGAGAGAATAGGCAGAAAAGAAATGAGGGAGCAATAGCCATGGCTAAGGAATCTTGAGACATTTGAGTATTTGGTAGCCTTAGGGCTACCTCTCTGATCTGGACAGAGACTGAAGCTCCTGGTGGCTGGAACAGAAGAAAGAAACCTCTGTACATGCTGTGCTACAGGACAGGGAAAGGGAAACTGCCTCTGAAGGGCATGTGGGGAGGAAAGACAGAGAAGCAAAAGACAGACATTGCCAGAATGATTTCTTGGTGACCTGGCTTATGGGTGGCTTACTGGTGGCCTGGAATGGGTTATGCAAGAGGCTGCAATGACCTGTCCAGCCTGTCGCCCCAGATTTGTCATGTTGAGGTCAAGTAGCTGATCACATGCTCTGCTGGGAGCTTGCAGGCAGCCAGACCCATACTTGTATTGATACAGTGCCTGAATCTCTGTAGGAGATTGTCAGTAGAGTTTGCCTAGGTGCTGGAAACTGTTCTCTTGCCAATATCTGAGGTAGGATGACAACCTTAGCTCCCATGGCACAGAGCAGTGTTTCAAATAGCTGCTCTTTTGCAAGTGTCTGGTGAAGTTGCCAGTTATCTCTGAGCCTTCTGTTTAGGGCTCAGAAAGGGCAAGGGAGGAAATCTCTCTGCTGAGGTATTTCTGGAGGATACTAAGAAGTTTTATTAGTTTTTTTGGGTATCTGGAGAGTGCATATAGCTAAGAACCTGTACCAGCCTTCTGTATTTTCAGTGAACACATTGCACAGGCAGACCAATGAGCTAATCTCACAGACCTCTACCACAATTGCACCCATGACTCCTAATATTGGTGAGAACTTAGAATGGCAAAACTCTCTAAGGCAACTGCAGAAGTTTTCTCTTTCACTACAGGGCTCTAGAAGGGGAACTGCAGGAAGTTGGTCTGATGAATATAGAAGTGTTGCTTCCATCAAGGGTAATCCTAGATGCACAGCACAAACCCTTCCAGGGAGGATGGACACCTCCTGTGAGCATGAAGAGGATATCACTGTGTCCCATGTCTGCCACCAGTCTGGGATAGCTGCCCTTATCCTTGGCATCAGTCTTGTCTATGCCTTGGAGGTCCACCTGACCAAGTCTGTCCCCCTGACACCATGGACTGTTTTTAAGAAGGCAGATCTTGTGATAGCTGGGAGATAGTAGCAAGGGCTGTGTGGATGAGCACAAGCAACTTGTTTGGTTGTGAGGTGAAGCAAGGGGAAGCAGTGGTGATGCTGCTCCTGCCTGCATGTTGGACAATGGATACCAGAAAGCTTGGAGCACAATCCATCTTTAATGTGCTTGCTGTGCTGTGGGGCACACGGCACAAGGGATGAGTGTGGTGCATGGGTGAAACTGGAGCTGAGCAGGAGGTGGTTCAGAGCCTGGGGCTCACTCTGGTTTCTGCTTGGTGGAAGTAACCCTGGCCAGTGAGGCTTGAGCTCTCTGCATTACTGACTCTGAGAGAGGAATATCTGTCCTGTTACATTAACAGGGAATGGATTTGAACTTCCTAAGTCTCTGTTAGACTCTACTGCAACTCCAGCACTTGAATCTGTTTCTCTTATTGTACATTATTCTTCTCTGGGGAATCCCTCTTTCTCTGCATAAGAAACACAAAGAATAAGCCATAACAGACTTTATTAAGTTATCCAAGAGATGTTGTGCAGGACAGTATCCCTGGAAGTCGTCCCCTTGCTCCGAGGAAAGATCACACTTAACTCGATTGTCCCTGAGAGAAATTCCTCTAACCCCTCCCTGCCACGTCCAGTGAAGCAGCATCAACTACACACTGAGGCTTCAAACCTTCACTCCCCCTGCACCTTGCACTTCATTTATTATTGCTCTCCTGACCTCAGTGTATCTTTGCTGCAAGTCAAGATTAAAATTTCATGTCCAACTCTTGCTGCATATGGCAATGCTTTCTTTTGGTAACAGACTTTCCTTCATATTGGACAACTCTTTGGAGGCCTCTTTCCCTCTAGCAAGGCCTCTCTTTTCCATAGCACTTAATCTTCCTGCTCTGCTCCCCTGGCCTCTCTCTGGCTCCCCTGAACTGCTCTTCTGGTGCGAGCCTTGTGTCCCTCTTGACCTTGTTAGCAATTTAGGTCTAATATTTGATGCTGAACACAAACCTAGGATTGAGGCAACTTGCTCCAAAGACCAGGATCCTGGCAGAGCTCTAGCATGTGGTGCTCCTAAAGAATAATAACTCCATGAGGATTTGGTGACCCCTCTGTAAGACCTGAGGAAGAGAGTGCTGGCCAAGGCCTGGGGAGTTCTGTGGCGTGTTGGCCCTCCCTGCTCCATCTGCTTTCTATTGCGCTTGAAAAGGAAATTAACTGAGCTTAATGATTTCAAAGTGACATTCTCCACACTGCACTCTAATTCCATAATTGCCATCTCCATGCAGTTCCCAGTACTAAAATGTTTAAAATAACAGCCTTTGAAAAGAGCCAACACTTTGAAAGTCCATGCACCACCTCTGCTGGAGTAGTAAAATGATGGCAGAATAATTTCCACATGCAGTGGATGGGTGTTTGGTTATTTGGGGGTTGAGCATAGCTACTTCCTTTGCCAGAAATTTCTCTAAGTCAGTAATCAAAATTACTTTTTTCCTTGAACTCTTTTTAAATGCTGTATTGACTGATGTATCAGCCATGGTTTGGTCTACAGCTGATCTCTCAAACTTTCTGGTGCAAATTTTTGAACTGACACAAGAATCTTTTTATTTTTTAACATGGAATACTCTGTATCTCCATATGGAGAGAGGGGTGAGATAAATTTTTACTCTCTGCCCTTTTTTCTGATGAATTTCTCATGTGCAGTTCTGTAAAAGCTTCTGTAGCAATGATACCACAGGCTTGGTTCAGTCTGACACACATTAACAGCATCCTCAGTGTGATGTAACATCTGGGACAAGAAAGATAATGCTCAGCCAGCTGACAGCAGGCTGCCACCAAAGATGTGTTGGCCAGTGGTGGTTTGTACATCATGGCTCAGGAACTGCAGGCTGAGAGACTTCAGCATGCAAAACTGCAAGACTAATTGTGATTTTTCCTAACCCATTAGCTGGTTTGTGTTGCATTCTTTCTCTAATGTTATCTCCATTTGCTCCAAGTACACCTCGTATTTTCTCTTCCCTTGTGTTGTTGGTGAGATTTTTTTATTTCTTGAAATCTTCCTCTGAATCAGTTTTGCATTTTTAGCTTAATGTATCTACCAGCATGGTTGACTTTGCTGTGTAGTATTGAGTCCACTTCTGGAATTCATCAAATTATAGTAAAGACTCTTGTATGCATTCCATTGAGTGAGTGTGTATCTTGCCATACCTTTAAATAACTCTTCTGTTGATTTTGACAGAGCGAATTCAACTTTTTTCTTAAAGTAACAAACAACCAGGATAAAAATAGCAAGCAATCTTTTCAGCAGTGAGCAGTCAGAATTTATGTTCTCATTGGGCATGGCTCTGAAGACGTGATGATTCCATTCAGCTGAGCATCAACAAGATCAAAAGACTTTGTTGAAGTGTAACTGTCACTTTGATCAGAGCTGTACTGG
The DNA here is from genome assembly GCF_027579445.1 of Ammospiza nelsoni. Classification (NCBI taxonomy): domain Eukaryota; kingdom Metazoa; phylum Chordata; class Aves; order Passeriformes; family Passerellidae; genus Ammospiza; species Ammospiza nelsoni. The sequence continues at coordinate 53,560,069 of NC_080638.1, read as the reverse complement.
AAACTTAATGAAACAAGTGGCTTCTTTTGACAGTTGCTTCTTTTGACTATTTCTAGTTGTGGTTTTGATACTATGGGAAAATAACCTGACCCTGTTGAGTCCAGACACTGCGGTTGGATTTTGGGTGAGAGAGTAGATCAGGCTTTCCTTTTTTTCTCCAGTAAATAAAGTTGTCTTGAAATTTCGCCTTGAGTTTTGGATCCATCCAGCTGATTTCTGAAGTTAGACATTTTTTTTTTCCTTTTTGCCCTGATCACAAGTAATTTCATAAATTTCAGATTTTCCAGCATTCTCAATAATCCTGAAATGGATGCTCTTTCCTATTCTGGGCAGCAGAAATGATCTAATGGCCAACGGCCTAGCCTGAGACTTGAAAAATTTTGATAGAATTATGTGGAAAAATCTGTCCATATTTTGTGTGAGGGTTCAATGACTTGAAGTTTGGTTTTGTTGCACTTCCATTGACTTTATGAAATCACTGTGGAGGCTAGACAAGACTGTAGAATGGAGTTGGGTTGGGAGGTTGGAGTCAGAAATGAACAATGCAGGTCTCTATACAGAGAGATTTTTGACTGACCCTTCCTTTTCATTCTCTCACTCAGGTGGTAACTGAATTTGTCTTTGAAGTGATTTACCCCCAACTAAATATAAATAGTTGGGGACATATCAACCTGTTTTTTCAGCTTAGTTCTGAAGTTATGTATAAAATTCTTGGTTCAGTGTATTCTGCATTCTTTTTTGGACTGTGATAATAGTTTCTCTGGAAAAGCCAATTTTTCTCCTTTTGCAATTGGATTTTAACTCCTTTCAATACCTCTAAAAGTCTCAAATTTAAAATTGGGACATTAATTTCCTCCAGTCTTTTCTTTTACCTTGTAGTATAATCCTTAGAGCACTACCATATTACACACAACCAGATGGCGATTTCAACTTTGAAAAAATGATGAACAACCAATGAGTGCCTGCAGATGAGGTACTCCAAAGGCTCTTCTCTCTTTTCTAACAATCCTCTACAAGCAGCAGCTGCAGATATGTTCAGAGGTTCAAGTGACTAGATTTGGGACAAATGAACATCCTGAATTTAAATGCTCAGCTCTGAACTTTATAACATTTAATATATTTATTGTACGATAGATTTGAAACCACGGCTTCCCATCACTGTAATTTTGCTACTCCAATCACAGGGACCATCTTCAGAGCTGGTGGTGCAAATGTTACACTCTGGTCCTCACTCTTAGAAGACATGGCAGTAGCACTTCTCTTCAATTTCGGCTTTTCACACCAGAAAATGGCAATTTTGCTGGTATTGACTCTGTGGTGATACAGATAAGACATCTGCCTTGTCCAGAGCTTGAACTGTCCCCTGCAGAATGAGCCTTGTGTGGGAATATCCATGTTTATTTTCCCCCAAAGCGACACTTTTCAACAAAGGTTGGTACCAGGCTTTTCAGAAAAAAATAAGCAGATGACTAAAGATTACCTTGTGGCCTGAGGGCTACGGCCTTTTAAAAGAATCTCATTAAAAAACCCCAAAAAAACAAAAAAAACCCCAAAAAACAGGAAAGGCCCAAACAAGAAGAGCAGTTTTGAGCTGTCTTCAGTAAAAGGAGCACTTGGTAGCAGAATGGCGTGACACCTTGTATCCCTCACAATGAATATATCTAAATTCTAATTTCCTGAACTCTGGAGAGGAGTCAAATGTCTGAAGAGAGTTTCTTTGCTCACGGGTCCAAAACTTCTGCATTCAGAGAGCCGGGCAGACAGCTTGTCTCCACTTTCTTTGGGAGTGCGTTGCCAGATCTTGCCTGGCTGCTTCTTACAGCCAGTATTTCCCACTGCAGGGCCAGCTGCTGCCTCCTCCTGTTGTCTCTCAGCTGCCTGTGAAGCCCAGCAGACAGTTTGGGCTCTGCCATTCACGAGTCCTATTCACTAGCCCGTGTCCAGTGTGTGCCACAATCCCAGCATTTGCTGAACAGAAGAGAATAGGGACGTTCCTGCATTCCTGCTGAGCAGGCGTGCTCCCCACAGCCCTGGCGAGGCAGTGTCGCTGCCTGGCCTCCACTATCGCAGCCATGGGGATAAGCCATGAAATTTCCTCCTGATTCCTAGGTTACTTTATGCCCTGAAGCTTGAAAGCATAAAGCTTTCCAAAGCACTTGGCTTTATCAAATGCTTGTAATTCTGTGTATTTTTTATTACCCATGTGAAGGTTTCCACCAACGTAACTTCATGGATTTCTAGCAGAATAGCCTTGATTTCTAGCCATGTGAGAAGAGGATCATTTTCCATGACTTTTCAGCCTGGGACAATTATATTTTCAATTGGAAGAAACAGCATTTTGTCTATAGACATTTTCAAACCTAAATTATTCTGCTATCTGTGCTCCACCAATTAATTTAATTGATATTTTGATTTCTTGACCTGTTTAGGGATGGAAATGAAAGTTGAAATTGCAAGATTCCCTCCAGATTGGAAATTCTGCCTTTTGATTAGGTCTTACACAGCATGGGATTATTTTATTGCCTAATTTAACATATACACACACACACTCACACACACACATATATATATATATATATATATATGCATCTCTCTATAATGAGCACCTTAGGACCCTAAATAAAAGTTTATTACAAATGAGTGTTACTTGTAACAGCATTTGGCAATTTACCAACAAGCAGAGAAATGTCCAATTTTAGTCCTGTAGGAATTGTATAGTAACTTCATGGATAAGCTTCATATTGATCAGCCCTCAAAAATATCTTGTAAGGAATGCAATAAATACTTGAGAATAGAACACTCATGTATTTACAAGCTAAACACAGCTTGCAGTGAAGAAAGTAAGAGAAGTAAAACCATGATACCGAGGTCAGTCTTATGTTCCTGAATTTTTTCTGTGTGGGAATTTGGCACAAACATCTACTATGGCAAAGTTAGAGTGTTTTGAGCATGCTGAACATCCCTTTTAAGCTCCCCATGGCAGCTGTTTAACACTCCCCTCTTGTTGCTGCATTCCTCCTCTTCATCTCAGATGTTCGTTGCTCTGCTGACCTTCATCTTTCTAAATCAACTTCTCTGCCTTGCAGACCTTCCTTTTTTTCTTTTTTTAAACAGAAGTTGACCTGTGTATCTTTAAGCATTAAGTTCAAAACCTTTGTTTCACATTTTATTTTCCCTGTTTCCTTCTCTTTCCCTCTCTATCCCTAAGCTTCCCAAGATTGTGGCACTTGCTTTTAGGAAAAGTCCTTGAAGGGAGACAGAGCAAGCAAGGGGCACCTTCATAATCAGGAAAACACAGGGGAAAGTAATTTCACTTTGTCTCTCTCCTTCCAGCTAATACCAGAAGGGTTTTGTTGAGACTGGTTGCATGACAGTTCAGGTGCTCCTCTTCCCTGGGGGTCAGTGGGGACAATGGGTGTTGAGCACCTTTGAAAATCCTTCTTCTTAGGAAGCCCTGCCTAGAAAGGCTGGGCTACGTCAGGCTTGGCCCACATGGCTACAGGTCAGCTCTGATTTGGGCCTGGTCTCACCTGACATATGCCAGCCCAATGGCTCAGCTAGTCTTTGGCTATTTTTGTCTTTTCTTTAGGGAGACAGCTTGACTGCTTAACGCAGCACTTAATTCTCAGGTCATGATCTGCATGTCTTCAGGTCATAGGGGAATTTTGGCTTGCCAAGTGTTAAACCTTCTGTGTTTATAAGCATTAAACCTTAATGTGGTTACTGCTCACTGCTTTCTGTGTTTTGTTTCAATCTTGTGAAGACTATGACATTTAGCTTAAGGGCACTGCAGACAGTAACTCAAGCTTTGTTTAAGATATGGCAGATAAAAAAAATTCATGCTACTAACATATTATGGTAATGTGGGACACTTTACGCTGTGTAAATACAAAACTAGCATGTAACAAGGATGAGGTATTTGATATTTTCTTGCCAAGGAAAATATTTACTTATTTTTATAATATTGATTTGTACATCATTAAAAAACCACCTTATTTTGTTAGCTTTTGTGTGAATTAGGGGATGGAATCTTAAATTTATTTTAAAAATAAAAACCACATCATGCAGTCATTTCTACACAATGTGGGAGTGCTGACTTCTTTAATCACTTCCAAAGAACACTTCTGCTTGGCTTTTCCAGCCGCTGCAGACCTAGCAGCCTGCAGGTGAATGACATGTGGGGAGGACTCACTCTCTTCAGTCTTCCCACCTTCTTATTTTTCTGGTGGCTTTGGATCAGCGCAAAATTCTTTTCCCACTGAGCATCTGCTGACCTCAGCGACCTGCTGAAGTCCATCAGCCTCTGCTGACCTCAGTGATTTCCCTAAGAGCTGTAGTGTATAGGGAGGCTTTCCTGTCCTTAAGACCCCCGTGCTCAGGGCCTGTCCCAAACCTCACTGACTTGATGGCAAGCCTTTAACCAACCTAAATAGGCTTTAAATGGAGTCTTATTGTGGAATTTGCTAGTGGAATACAATGGGGATTTTGTGTCCTGGCATGTTTTAAGGAGTGCTTTTTCTGCTGGACAAATAGGGTAAGACTTTATTTGTATGGGGTGGGATCAGTTCCTGATGTGGGTCCAGGGACACACTTGTGTGTAAGAGGCCATGAACAACTCCTTTGAAAGCACTGAGGATTGTTTAAAAGACCACTTGGCAGTTTTTAATCTAGCTACAAAAATGTGTGCAAATCTTATTACAAGGTAAGTGGAAAAAACCCAAATACTGAGCTGCTAAATTTAATCTCTATCCAGAACACTGTAATAAACAAAGAAGGAAGAAAATACCTATATACCAAAGAACCATGCAAACATATGTTTGCAAACATAAGTCTTTTAAATTCTTCTTTGCCTGGACTCCAACCAATGCCTAGTTGTACACTATACATTTGCAGGTAATATTTCTGTTTGATTTTATTCAGACCTCCAAACCTATCTCTTCTCCAGGTGGAAATATGTGCATGTATTACTTTACATAGCTATATAAGAGGGTCTTACTCAAGTGCTTGGATGAGGTCTGGTTAAAAAAAGCAGTGATTATTTTGCCTTGTATGGACTGGTTAAGGGACCTATGCAACAAGGTACTTTGCTCCTTTCCCTGTTATGGAGGAATTGCTGGCATATTACAATGTGTTATTATTGGAAGCCAAATTCTGACCTCATTTGTAAATGTACAGATTTTATAGAATATGAGAGGCTCGGATGTGTGTAAATGAGATCAGGAGTTTACTTCATTTTTTAGAAATTTAAAGTGAAATACAACCATAGAAAAACAGAGGCGAAAAGATCCTCAAAAGAATCTCAATCATCTGTGTGTAACAAAGTAGGACCAATTATGCCTGGGTTCTTCCTGTCAGCTGTTCATTTAACTTATGTTAGAAGACAGCACAGGACAGGAAAATCAAGATTATCTATTCATATGCCCAGGTGATATATTCCAATGATTCACAGTCAGGTTTTTCTTAAGTCAAATCTGAATCTTCCCTACTGCAATCTTAGCCCTTTATGTCCTATCTACCATGCAGTATTGCTCTCCTGATTTTTATACTGTTAGGAATATTTTCCCGTGTTGTCTCTCTGGAGGTGTTCACAGACATGTTTTCCAACAGAACAATTGTAATTTAATTAAGGTGCTATGAGGCAACAAGAATAGAAACTATTACGTCTACTAACAACAGTCATATCTCTGCTTATCAGCATAATAGCAAACCAATTTAATTAAATACATTGGCTCAGTCAAGTGAGTTTGCAGTCTGAATTTGCCATTCCTGTAAATGGAGCCAAATTTGTTTATTTTCAGGGATTCTAGAAATTCATGTAATCCTTTTCCAAAAATAGCTGTTGTCAGCAGACTGATAGTAATGTTGAATCATTTGTGTTGGTTGTAACAAGGATTTCTATTCCTGAAGAGGTGCCCATTGAAAGGCAGGAGTACGTGCAGTTACAGGCTGTGATGGACGTGTGTGATGCTGATGATGTGAAGAGGACAGAAGGCCCTTTAAAAGAACACCAGCCAGACCACAGAGAGAAGGGGATTCAAGGTAGGGCACCATGGACTTGGCAAAGGAGATGCATATTTTGTCCTTGTAAAGGAAGCTTTCTAAAAATGCCTCACTGTTGGCTCTGCTCCACTGACATTAGTGAAGCTGGAAGACATAGAAATAGCCTAAAAGATCAAAAGCATGAGTGGGAGTTCTCTGCTGTGCCATACTGGTGGAGCTGGAGAAGGTCTAATAACAGTGGGAAATCCTTAGTGAACATCCCTACTATAGACAGGACACCATGGAGCTTCTAGGAGTTAAATCTGCAGGAAATAAAAAGATGGTGAGGCAGTGTGGGAGATGCAGTGCAGACCATTCCTAATAGGAGTAAAACTGAACGTAGCTCAAAATATAATATTGGGAATATAACTGAAAAAGATGTTTTTTGAATGGACAATAACCTGTAAATTCTTTAGTGTGTGTTCTCTGAGCTGTAGAATGTTCTGATTGTTAAGGCAATTAGCTTTTAAAAATAGTTATTTTTTTTAGATTTTAATTACATCCTGCATTTTGCCTTTGTTATTAGATGGGGTCAGTAAGGTTACTGAAGTAATTATTGCGCTCTGCTTGGCACTGGTTAAAGCATAACTGGAGTAACTGCATTCAATTCTGTATGAAAAAATGTGGACAAATTGAAGAATTTAGAGTGGAAGAAAGATGGTAAGAAGTCTGGCATTCAGATCTAAGAGGAAAGGTTAAGATAACTTGGCACCTTTAGCCAAAAGGCAAAAGTAGAGTGTGGGGAACATAATAACGGGAGACATAAAGGAATGTTATAAAGAGGACAAGGATCAATTATTCTCATTAGTCAACAAAGATGGGACAAATAATAATTGGCTGAAGCAGAAGGGAAGTTTTAGGTTAAATATTAGGCAAAACTGTAGAAGAACTGTTCGGCAGTTGGACAAGCTGCCAAGAGCCGTTGGACAATCACTGTCGTTGGAGTTATTCGAGGCCAGACACCCATCTGCAGGAACAGTTATAGAATAATTAGATCAATCCTGCCACAGACAGAAGGGTAGGGTCCTTCTGGCCTCAGTGACCAAGATTTTGTTATGGATCTACTTTTTCAGGATTCATGCTCACCTGCTATTTTGTAAACTATGCTGTCTGCTTCAGCCTCTTCTAAAATCAAGAAGGAGAGCAACAATTTAAAGCTGCTCTTTATTGGTTCAGAAAACATGTGAGACATAAAATTATCCCCTGATCTGTGGCCATGCATTTCTTTTTATGTTTTTTTAGAATGAGACTTCCTCTCCTCTGGGCGTCTCTGCTTTGTCCCTTTGAACATATGAGCTCTGGGAGCATAAAGTAGTAACCAAAACAGAGTAGAATGGCTTTGGACTTATTCATTGCTATTCACTACTTTATGGCAGCTTTTAGAAGTTGAATTGTAAATAATGTCTGTGTTTTATTGACAATATGCTCCTCATCTTCCCTACTACTTACATGGAAGAAACCAATCAAGCCAAGGGAAGACTCTGCCTTTGTGGTATCAGCAGATCTCTTCCCATGGATCTGTTGAGATGTTGAAAACAAAGTAAACCAGGAGTAACTCTACAAAAATTTGCTGTGCTATAAAATGTTTGCCAGCTGGATTGGACCCAAAGATTGGCCTGGACAGGTTCTTCTTCCAACTACATAGCGAATGTCAAGGCATGGCTCCAAATACTGGTCACTGTGTTTGCAAGCAGAGCAGATAATTTTTAGAGGTACATCACGCTGTTTTCAGCACATCCAAGACTGGAATCTGGCTGCATGATGGACACAAACAGGGGTGGCTTACATTTGCTCTGAGAGGCACTGCAGAGATGATACAAAGGGCAGTGAGCTAAATTGTATTGCAAAGAGTGGTCTTAAAATGGTAATTACATATGCAATTATAAACCATGAGCCCAGCTTGTTTATTTTCCCCCTCTAGTGCTAATGAAAAACAAAGTAGTCATAGTGTTTGTGAGATCCTGGTGCAATGCAAGCAATCATTTGGCTGGCTAACTGGGAGGCAGAGGCACAGTATGACATTGGTTGTGTTAAAAAAAAAAAAAAGAAAAAAAGGAAAGGAAAAGAAAAAATAATGAATAAAAGATAGCCAGTGACAAAGATTTTAAATCCTCAGAATAATGGCAATGTTGTACAAAACCCTTGTGTTTGCTAAGCCTCATAACACTGAGCAACCTCCAGTGTCTGGAATGCCTTGGCTGGCTGCGCTCTGTCCACTTCTAGCTGGTAATGTTATCTCAGCGATACAGGGATATGTCTGCAGAGGAGATAACCTCATGCTGAGTCAGGAGACCAGGAAAGGGTCAAAGAGCAGCAGATGCCATTGCAATGTGATGCACCACCCAATGTGTAACATGAACAACTCCATGACTGGAACCACGGGATGCCTTCACTAAACTCCATTGTTCTTTTTTTTCCCCCACACTCCTGTTTCCTGTGACACAAAGCAAAAGGTGCTGAGGTGCTTTGAGGGAGGCTGTCTGAGAAATCTAAGCAGGCAAAGCCCTGCTGGTTACTTGCAGCCAAGAGGCAGAAAGTGTTGATGGTCCTGCAATTTGCTCCCCATCATGGCCCTTGCATGCCCAGGGGCTCTGTGAGGAACCATGGCAGTCTCATCTCCTGGCTTCACTCTCCCTTCAGTCTGAGGATGCTCCGATGATTTTCTGCAAAGTGTGTAAAGAGACAGGGAAGATGCTGAATGCAGGCCTGGTTTTCTGTCCTAGTAGTGTTGAAGGAGACCATTTCATACCATTAACTCTGTATTTATTTTCTGAAAGCAGCCTGCATATTCGATGAAAAACTAATATTAAAGCAGACAATAGCCTTTGAATTCAGTTATCCTTGGAAAATATTATAGATATATACACATACATGTCTAACAGATCATGCATCTAACAGGGGAGGAATGAACCTTTTCTTCTGTAACATCTATTAATGAGTCTACGTGCAAAACTCCATCAAATGGTTTTTGGAACTATAAACCCTTGCTTTCTTGGCTTAGTTCTTCAGGCTTTGCTAACCCACTTTTTTTTTTGATGCTGTGTCATCCTGGACTGATTCACATGTGAGTGTGAGGGGGAAGAGTACCTTCACCACCCCTTCAGTGCTGAGCCAAAGTGGTCTGAAGGGCCAAGGGCCAAGCATTCCTACCTACAAAAGTGGCTGATATTTTAGTGTGGGAGGCAATGCAGTCCTGACACCACTGGGACTTAATAACTCAGAGCTGCTTGGTGTGGCCATCCCCTTTGTGCCTGTGGGTCTCCTTGCCCCTGTGGAACCCCTCTGTAACCTCGGACACCCTTGGGACCCGACCCCCTCGCTTTTAATTCACGGGGGAGCTTGTGACATAACAGCATTAAGCCTCTGCCTGCTCTGGCTTTTTCTGTTTTAAATAAGATTTCTGCTGCAAAGTTGAAAGAGTGGAGGAAGAAAATCTGACATGACTTAGGGATAGCACAAACGAGTCATAGGAAACTCACTCTAGAGATATCTCCAGAGACTAGTCAAGACAAAAGTTACAGCACAAGCATTTGGAAGGGGGCCACTGCAAACAATTTGTCCTCATTCCAGTTGAGCAACTGTAAGCAGGGACATTTTCAACACAGGCCATTTAGGGACAGAAGGAAAGATTGGATGGCACTAAAAGAAACTACACAAATACGTGGTGATAGGATGACTCGGCCACCCGCCACACATACTCTGCTGCTTCGTTTTTCTTTCTCCTGTCATCCCGACATCTGAAAAGGTTCCACCCCAGCACAGCAGCACAGCGGAGACTGGAATAAATTAACTGCAGGTGACAAAACCACCTTCCTCATCTGGCCTATGTTTGCAAGGAAGGAGGACAGAGGTCATATGTGTGTCAGGAGCTGAGGACAACGGGGTGAAAAAGGAGCTGAGGACAACAGGGTGAAAAAGAAGCTGAGGACAACGGGGTAAAAAAAGATTTTCCTTGTCTAAGTGAGCAATTTAACAAACATAGGGAGAAAAGATGCTTTGCTCTGTATTTTTCTCCCTGAGTTTCTGGGTTTAAGGGACTGCAGTCATCCTGTTTTTTTGAGGAAATACTTGAGTACCGTTATTTCAATTTCTTTAATCCTTCTCCTTCCCCTTCACTTACAAGCTGTTCCTGCTCTACTATTTTCCTCAGCATGCCAAGGCACCATACCTTTCTGTGGAAAGTTTCTGCCACCCTCTCTGATTTTGTATTCATGCCGCATAAATAAGAACAAGACCTCCCTCCAGCACCTTGGCATGATGTGGAGAGTTGGGTGGGAGGATGGTGCGTGATAGAAATATTATGTAAGCAAGGTTTGAATGTCTGTAGCCCTAGCTCTAGACAGCCGTTATCCACAGATATTTTAAAACTGCTTCTTTTTTCTTTTTTTTTTTTTTTCCCTTCTGAGCATCACATCACAATACGGTTTCATTCAGTGAAGAGCTGGCATTCAGGGGCTGGATGGCTTAACTGGCCCAGATGGGGTGCCTTTCATCTGTAGGTCATTGCTTTGAATTCTGCCCACATTTTTGGCTACTAGGAGTTCTTCTCTTCTGACAGCAGTGCAGAAGCATATGCAAAATTGCTAGGAAGTCTCTGATCCTAGACACCATGTCTAGATCATAAAAGCTACCATAACAATGAGTCTAAATGGCACCCCTCTTGGCAGCTGAGGCAGAGGCCAAGCAATAAAAGGACTATGGAGAATGGGCTACTGTCTAGCATCTATAAGCTAAGAGTGAGGAACACTAGTGAAGGAGTGTGAGAAACTATGCACAGCCCATGAAGGCCCTTTTGGTTGAAGAAAGAGGATTTCAGTCTCCTAGGCTGAAAGGCCAACACCTTTCAATAGCTGACGAATCATTTACAAATGTGAGAACAAAACCATTGTTAGTCCTTGTGCCTTTAACAATGCTGCTTCCTGTTGGCATCTTTTGCTTACCAATAACACAGTCCCATGATTTGTATCTCCACAGTGCTACACGAGCACTAACTAATTAATCCTTTTTCACCCCTTTGTGGCAAGTGATTTTTTATTTTTTATGGTCTGTAGTGGAGACATCTTCCTTAAAACAGATTGTAGATATGTTTATAAATGCTACATTATGCTGACTACACAGTGGATGCTAACATTAGGATTTATGCTTTTGATACAGTTATTCCAGTTCAGGTAGGCTGCGCCCAGTTATATGTTCTGCTGAATGGAGGTCTTAATTAAAATAAATGAGTATAAATCTTGGGGAAAAAAACCAAAACCAAATCAGAGTAGGCCAGGGTTACAGTAAAATGATATGAAACAAACAAACAGCCCCTCCTTTCTGCCCCCCAAACAAATCAACTCCCCTTCACTGGAATAATCTCTGGCTGTCTGACCTTATTTATTCAGATGCTGACATGAATCATCATCCAAGCAAGTACTCCCTCCTACACCTGCAGTACTTGGGGTTATAGCTCTCCTTGGTTTTCTGCAGCAATAAGATCTCAGTGTTACTTGGAGCCGTCTCCATCTGGCAGGCCATGAAGTCCACAAAAGCACAGAGGTCTTTCTGTAAAAGATGGAGACAGCCCAGATTGCTTTCCATTTACACATCATCTCAAGAGGACTCCAGACTTCTCTCTTTTGCAGTTACAGTCAAGTGTGCAGCCTTTTTCTCTCCTATCTACTTTTTGTGTGATGACCTCTTCTTGGGGTAAAGAACTGCGTGGGTGAGTTTGGGGGGAGGGGTTGTTCTTCTCTGGAAAGCCAAATTGCAGGATGCAGCACATCTTGAGCTTGGCAGCCTTTCACGCTTCCCCAAGAGGCAGCTGAAGGGCCCAAGCAGGGGTAAGACGTTATCAGCTCGCTTCTGCCCTGCCAGAGCATATCTTTACACACACACAGTGACACACTGCCTGCACCACAGTTGATCTTCATGGGCCAAAGGAGGTCCTTGGCTGGCAGCTCAGGGAATATCTCGTGTCATCTGAATGCTGTTACAAGGCTGAGTACTTAATGAACGAGTAGCTCTGCAGCATTAGCCATAAAGTGTGTACAAAATTGAAGGCAGAAGTTAAACATTATGCTATCTGCCAGTCATTCATTGTTTGGAGAGAATATCCCAAGAGCATGGCTGAGCATTGGTGTCATAAAGATCTATACGTTGCTGTTGAAATGAGGTCATTTGTCACCATCTGGGATTATACCACTAGCAGTATATGAATGTATTCAACTCCATGTTTCAGCCATATGGAAAAAGTGTAACATAGTGAGAAATTCAATCCTTTAATGGAATCCAGAGCACCCTCCAGAATGTTTTCCTTAGTTTTATTTCTTTGCAACACAGGCTTAATAACCACTGATGTAGCATTTAAATTGGAAGAGATGCGACATCTAGATAAGCTGGGAGATCTGCTGATACCAGCTGCCTTCTGATAGGAAAATCCCTTGCTGTTTCAGTGGAAAAACCCACCAGGCTTACTAGACCCAGAGGAAGGGTATGGCACAGCTGTGGCATGCATTAACCTCTTTTGACTTTTGTCTCTGTAGACACCCTGAAGGGCTCCGTTATCACAACAGAAATATTCTCAAGTAATTATCACTCTGGAAATTGTCACTCCTTTCATGCACTGAACATGCAAAATTCTGAAAGTATAAAAAAATTGTGATTTGTGATAAAATCCTGATGGTGCACAAGAAAGCAAAAGTCCTTGTCTCCTTCCCTATCACCTACCCCTCTTTATAGACTACATTTGTCATAGAGAATTTGTGTTGATATGACCTCACTTGACTTGTAAGAGACTACATTGGTCCATTTGCAGCAGTAACATATCAAAATGGTCATAAATATAAACTCAAAAGCAAAAATGTTTGTTTCTATACTCTTTCCTGGTGGTGCCAGACTAGCTTCCCCATTGCTGAATAGAGTACATGAAACTGGATGTTATGTTGTTAAGGATATGGAGTGATGCTGGTGAAGCTGGGAGGAGTTCCTGTAAGAAATTAGCTCCGTTGATTGAGGAGCAATGCTGTCTGGACCAAACTCTGCTTCTAGCTGGGGGTTGTCAGGAGTGCCTGAAGGAATTTGGTGTAATTCTGAGTTTCACATCTCCAAAAAGGCTGTTACTGAGATGTACTTGCCACGGCATTGTAGCCTAATCCCAGAAAAATGAAAATAAACCCTGAAAGAGATGGTGGGGTTTTCTGAGGCCAGGAACAAATAATACATGTTGCTGTCTGGGAAAGGTACAAATAGCTGCAGCTCAGTGCAAAAGACTACATTATGGCTATATCTGGCTTAAGTGCTACATAGCTCTGTGGGCTGTTAACAGATGTTGCCAGAGCAACATGTTATGACAAGCTGTGTTGTATTTCTGAACCCAGTAATGTTACTGGCACCACCTCCTCCATCTGCCAGTGAATGGGAGTTACCTTTGGTTAAGTTCACAGCCCATCCCAAACAAATACCCTTGAAGCTCCATATGTGGATCTAATGAGGCTCTGAGCTAAGTTCAGTGTGTGTGACAAATAGCCCTCTGATAGCCAAATCTTCCTTATTGCTGTAAAGGCCCATAGAGCTTGTCAGGATATTTTAAGGGCTACATTTTCAGAGGTAGACCAGGGGAGCATTTGACAGTAGAGAGGAAGTACAGATTGGCAGAAAATGGGGAAAGGGGGATGGAAAGAGGCAGATGAACTCTGCAATAAAGTAGTCATGTAGCAGTCCCATGCCTATATCTATATTCTCAATCAGACTAAGAAGGGATCTCTACTCAGGTAGGTAGGTAATTTGCAATACAATTGAATTTGGTTGCATAGACCCCTTTGTGTCTCATTTGTTGTAGAAAACCTTGAACTCATTGCAATTAGTTTCAGGAAATTTTTTTAGAAAACTGTTTTTTTTTTTTTTTTTTTTTTTTTAAATCAATGAATTTACAGCTGTGTTATTCAGGTTATTTTCTCTCCTTATGAAAACCCTGAAAATAATCTCTTTGGGAGAGGGTATGAATCGTGCAGTACATGATACCTCAGCTATTCAGCCTAGTAGAGGATGAGCTTTTCACACAGTGAAACAGATAAATCAATGGCAGTGATGGAGGGAGGTAGTAAAATCTTTGGGAAAAAACCACTTAGCATTCTGTAAATCAGAATTCTATATTGTTGCTTAGTTTCTTTTCTTTTTTCCTGATACAGAAAACAATGCAGAAGCTGACTAAAGAAGATTCCCTCCTTATTGGCCCTTCCTGATGAGTAGCCAGAAGTGAGGAAAAATGAACAAAGGCTCCTTCCAAAGGACAGCAGTGGTAATGGGTGCAGCTCGTGACAGCCCTCACTGACCCATCTTTCTTGGTTTTGTGTGAGTCAAAGCAAAGAGTAATTGTGATGTAGTTCTTCATGTTTTGTTTTCTTGACAGAACAATAACACTGAAAGGATAAACGAAGTGATAAAATAAGCAAATCCTCTAACACTTTTATTATCTAATTGATTCTTTTCTCCCAGGCACAGTCTGCTGAGTAGCAAGATGGTGACTTGTAGTTTGTCAAAAGCAGCAGTTTGCTGGACCTGGAGACAGAAATGCTTCGAACAAGAGGAAACTGTCTTTTCAACAACTTTGCAAAAACTGGGCATTTAGTCTTTCTGCGAATTTGATATGCTAAAAATAACTGTGTCACATGGTCTGTGATCAGGAACCATGCTGGTCACAGCTGGCCAAAGCCAACAACAAATGTCATGGGCCACCATTGCCAAGAGAAAAGGCTGATGCAGACCACAAGTGGCTTATTCCAAAAAGCAAATAACCTTGAGGATCTGATCTACAAAAGTGCTGAAGTAAATGGGAGTTGAAGTAAATGGGAGTTGCTCAACACTCACATGGGTCAGGCTGCTCTGTCCTCGTTAGCCGCGCTGCTGCTGAATCCGTTAAACCCCGGCACTCCTTTTCCTGCAGATAAGCTATCGTGAGGGAGTATCCCAACTCACCCTGCCAAGGCCCACAGTCCTTCACCAAATGAAAGGACTAGAATACAACACTGGTATTCATTTTTGGTAGCCTAACATCTGCAGATGCCTGGTTTTACTAATCCTGCCTGTGACTAGCTCAGGCAGGCTGGCTGATGCATTCTCAGAAAGATGGAGCTCACATATGCAAGATCAGGAAACCAGCCAAACCCTCAAAAGACCTATGAAGTAAAATAAGCAGGTTTCTGGGATTTGGACATGACATGTCTGCCATCTAGTAACTAGTCGGGGCTTGTTTCATGTAGAAAATGAAGAGTAAATAATCCAGTACCACATAAAAGGGGAATAAATTTACTGGGGCTTTTGACAAATGAGAAAAAGACTTTAAATGGTATTTTGAATGAGGTTCTTGGAAAACAATGTAATTAATAATTAAAATAAAAATATGTGAATTCGTAAACTTGTTTTGTTTGGCTGTAAAAACAGTTGTATATGCTAAACTAATAGACAGGAATACAAGTGATGAAGTGTTACTGCAATAATGGAGTTGAAAACTCTGGGTCCCACTCTCAAATACAAAGAGGTTGTTAGCATGAGGTCCTGTTGGCATGAGATGTGATCTGGTAAAAGTTTGACCAGTGAAGTGGAAGCCAGGACATCAGAAGTTCTGTGCTGTTTTGTTCTTTGATTGATTGGGTAAGGCACAAATTGGCACAAAGGACCACTTTTAGTCTCAGTTTACCCATTTGTAAATGAAGACATATATCACAGTGATGTTATCAGACAGACTTAATTATTGTGATCTAATTAAAACTTCTCAAGTGTAAGGCATTATAGAAAGATGCAATTTTTTTTTGTTCCTAAAGTACACATAAAATTTTCAGATTTCCTAATCTTCTGCATTTGTATTTCATGGGTAACTTTAGCTGTGAATAATGTTTTCCTTTACACACACACATGTTCTGTTGAAAAATAACATTCTCTTTTCTTTCTAACAAAGTTTTCTGTAGTGTGGCTTGGCATCCAAAAATAAGGCTAGAGTTCTGCTGAGCATTGATTTAGTTTAAGTCTTCAATTTAGTTAATTTCTCTGAGCCATGTAAGATGCTGACTTGCAGATAGTTCTACAATAGCTAAAATCCTGCTTAAAGATATAATGCTGGTGAACAGTTTATTCATTATATAAAAGACCCCTTAACTTTACAAGCCAGAATTGTTTGTTATAATGAATGCTGATTTTCTGCACAGGAACGATTAATCCTAATTTTAGCTTTTTGTACCTAAAAGAGGATGCTCACAGCTGTAGAAGTACAAGTGTTTGCTGTGCATAAGGGGAAGAATGAGTTAAGGGTCTCCTGATGAACATGCTACTGCTTTGGAAATACTGTGGCTCTCTTGCTAGAACATGATGCTGGGTTTGGGTAAAAAGATGTAAAGGGCTGCTTGGTGATACTCCCAGTGTCCCTCTGACTTCAGAATGTAGAATCACTCATTCAATAGGGAAGGGCATGGCTCTGTCAGCCTCAGAGTCCTGCTCAAAGGTTGTTTTTTGGTTCTTGGTGTTAGAATAATGCTCTCTGACTTACTGACAAATGGGATCTTGTATGGCCACCTGTAGCCTTACTGTGTGTCCTGTTGCTACTCACAGCAGGATGAGTGGCTGTGATCTCCACTGGACAATTCAAGTACTTGTGGTAGCACCCTGCATCTGGGGGCAGGATCTTGGTGAGCAATAAAGGGGACATGGCAGGGCAGTGGTCAGAGCACATCACTGTGTTGTAGGTGAGAATGTGACATGGCTAAGGAGTGGAGCTGAATACTTGGGCCAGGAAATTAGCATTTTCACTGTTGAATAACATATGTGAGTAAACTGCATTAAAACTGGAGAAAAAAATTAATATCTTGCACTGAATATGGAAATTAGGAGCCAATGTCAGAAGCAGCTAATGCCTCTCTGCTTGGAGGCAGCTATGTTTGTCAGGGAGCTAGGACAAGTGTCAAAAAGAGAGCCTATCTCCAGGATATTCACTGCAATGTGTGTGCCAGCTCTTTGGCCAGGCAAACTGCCTCAGAGCAGCCCTGTTCTTTGGCCTGGGTCTGACTGACACAAGTTGGTGCACAGTAAAATCCAAGTATCTGATCTTCCCTGTGGCTTCCTTTGGGGTGGCCCCATCAAGTCGCTTTTTCTCTGGTCTCAAACCCTTTTTTTCCCCTGAGCAAAGGTAGCACAGACTGTGACAGAAGGGCTGCTGCAGTCCCTGCTGGGCTCAGCCCTCCACAAGCACAGCAGGCTGGGGTGGTCCTTGGCTCAGCTGGGCATTGCTGGGGCCAGGTGGCACCTTCCCTTTCAGTGCTTGGAGAGGTCTTTTTCAGGTCTAGCTCTCCTGTCACTAATTTTAGTCTTATGTAATTCAATTACTTTAGTGAGGTTGCCTCCCGATTTATGTCATAGAGGGTGAATCAGCCCTTGAGCCTTTTGCTGAACAAAGTATGATGTTACACTATTTCTGGACATCATCATGTGCTGATTGTGCAACAGATAAGAATAATGCTTGGTAAGTCATTAGTACTTCAGTTCAATTTGTGCTAAAATAATCAGCTACATCCCATTTAGTTTCTAAAGCCTCCTCATTATTGCTGCAAACATCAGACCCATGACCTGCTTTTCACTCTGTGAGAGAAGGGTAGAGTGAATTTAATGTGATCTCTGCATTACAAAAAATCTGCCGCTGCTCCCTTGAAATCAGGTGGTGCCTTATCATTGACTTCCGTGAAGGTAGGATCAGGTCCAAATTTCAAACACTTAACTTTACAGCAGAAGAGAGTCAGGCTTAAATTGCTGCACTTCTTTGGCAAATAATGAATGGGACCTCATTATCTCTATTGGGACGTGACTTTACAGACTGAAAGTGTTCCACTGATAGACTGGATCTGTCCTGAACTGTGAAATCTGCACAGAGAGTCAGAGCCTGCTAACTTACAAGATACTTCATTCATTCTCATATCATGAATGGTTTTGTCAATGAATGGGACTTCTGACCTTGATGATCTAGTATTGGCATTTCCTGCTAGGTACTGAGCACAGTGATGCTATGACTACTGAGCAATACCCCTGCATTCTTTCAAGATGAAGAGTCATCCAAAGTAGCATTTACCAGAATTTCTCTCCTTGTAAGGTATTTCTAAAGAGACCTTTTCAATTTCTAAAGAGTTTGATATCTCTTATGAAAACAGTATACAGATTAAGAATCAAAGGAGTTTCCCCAGAAGTTTCATGTAGAAAATCTTGGTCTGAATTTCTGAACATATATTTGCTAATATATTGTAAATCCAGAAGTGACAAAATGAATTTGATTAACTTTATCCTTATTGCATATTGCAGGTGAAATGCAAATAGCACAGGAATAGAAAGGTTTTGACTGTGATAGATCTATTTGCTCCTGCCACACATTCCCTGAACTCTACTTTTTAGAGGCATTTTGGGACTAAAACCAGTAGTTCATGTGTGCTTCTCGAGTGTCTATAATGGGTGCTGTGTAGAAAGCGTGTTGAGAGTGCGTAAGAGACTTAATGATTTATGAATTTATTCTTACAAAACATTTCTGAGTCAGATAAATACTGTTATTGCTGTTCTGCACATGGGTAAATTGAGGGGCGGAAAGCTTAAGTAGCACGCACAAGATCACCCAGCAAGTCTAGAGAAAATAGGCTGGAACCAGAACGTTTCATTTCTATTTTCATGTTCTGCAAGTGTTAGATCATCTTTCTCCCATGATTAGCTGCTAGTCTGGCACAAAGTCAGGACCATTATGATAGAGCTATTTTTCATACAATGGGATGAGACTGCCATGGCTTTAATTACAAGCATGTGTTCACTCCTTTATGGCATTGTGATTGTTATGTAAGGTGATGTGTAAAATTAATGAATTTTAAATTAGGAGTTTACATTACAAACCCTTTGGGGCAGGGAAAATTTGCTTTCTCCCTGTTCATAAAGCACTTATTAACTTGGAGTCCTAGTTAATGACTGGGCCTTGGAACTGGTACACCAATGCAAGAAAAAAAGTAATTATCAGATTATTTTTATTCAAGAAGAAAATGTTTACATAAATAAGGAGGAAATCCCACCTTCAGAAATTTGCAGAAATGCTTGTACTTCTGACTGAACATACTTTTCATAGAATTCACAACTGGGATGGGACACATAGTTTTAAACTTGAGTTTAGGAGTAGAAACATCCTAAACATGTCCCACAACATATGTTTCTAAATTTTGTAAATTTAACCCAAAGCTTTTGGAGAACAGTATGATGATTTCAGAAATGAATAAATGATACATTTATAGCTTCTTTTCAAAGAAAAGAAAGGTAGCCAATCCTTATGACTAATAACTATTATTTAAAGTACAATTTGAGACGCTTGTAAAATTTCAGCCAGGGTCTTGGCATGACTTGGTGCCCAAGAAAAGGATATCTATATTGGGAATCAGCTGCTCTTACACAATCTTTTTGATGATTTGGAACCACTTAAAAATAAGGAGTTGATGATATAATACATTCTTTGGATTTGGAGATGTTCATCCTATCCCTGCTTTGAATTAAGAGAATATATTGGTGGTTTAGTTAAATGTCTCTTAAGTCGAAATTATATGTCTTTCTTTATCCTGCATTTGAAGCCAGATCCAGCTCTTACTGTAAAAAGAAACACACAGGTGCGAAGAGCTTTCAGCTGCTCTAAGAGTGAGATTTCAAATACTGCAGTGGATTTGAAGCTGTGTTCTGCAGACCACCAAAGACCTGGGGAGTGTCTGTGCAAGAGCTGGCTCATCAGATAGCATTGACTGCGTTTTCTCGTTTGTTTGTTTGTTTGTGATTTTTTTTTTTCCCCCAACAGTTTAATGGTGCTAAAAGTAGCTAAAAACACATTAAATATTTCCTAGCTAGCACTTTCAAATGCTAACAGTTGTGCTTGCCTCAGGGCTGTTATTCAGCCATCAAAACCAGAAGGTTTCTGTGTGATCAGAAAGCAGGGGTGAGTCTTAATGAGAAAACTTAGGAAGATGCTGCCTATAGTCTGAAACTCTTAAGGAATCTATGATCTATGTCCTGCTTAAAACCTGTTGGTAAAGGCAAACATCTGACTTCACTAAGCAACTGAGGTGTATTCACATCATTGTGGGAATGCAGACAGGGTGCTTGTGAATTGTAATGATTTTTTCTGATGTGACACTGTCAGTAAAAGTTATTTGGAGGACTTGCTGCTGGTAATATGCTCTACAGCAGCTAATGATCACCAAATAATAAAATAAAGGTATGATATATTATTTAATCACCTAATAGAACATTGCAATCTCTATATTTAATCTGAAAAGCTTATAAAGGATACAAGATTAAAAGCGGCAGTCATTGAAGTATACTGTGCATTTGATTAACAATTATAAAAACATGATGAATCAAAAGCCTAGGCTATATTTTTCTCCTTTTTGACTCCATCCTATGCTATTCAAGTTATTTCTCTGCCACCTAAGGCAGAGAAATAAGCCTCAGGAAATTTAGCCACCCATAGGTGTGGCATTTCTAGATCTGGTGTTCAGCTTTTGAAGGCGCTCTTTTCCCACCAAATCTAGAAGGCAGAAAACTGTTTCACTCATATTTTTCTGCAACCAGAGAGCTGGACAAAGCAGAGAAAAGCATGGGTTATCAAAATAGTTTTTGCTATGCAATATGCTTATAAATCAGAGATTTCACAATGCTACTTATACAGAGTTCATGATGGCAATTGTCTGTTTGTTACAACTGGGACTACTAAAAGGATTTGCCACTGAAATTCTTGAGGCCAGAATCATCTTTGACCATTTTAGACTGATGCAATGCAAAATTAAAAAAGTAAATAAAATTTAAATAAACCCTGTGCAAAGAAATAGGCAAAACTAGGGGAACCCACTCTAGGTGACTCGTCTAAAAGAAGAAATTGATTTCAACAGCCACAGTACATCAATTGTGAATTGCTGAAACTATTAATTAAAGCCATTACTTGGGAATCAATAGAAAAGAAACTGTATCCATTTGCCCAATCCAGCAATTTAAATTTCTCAGGATGCCATGAATAAACTGTGAAATGTATCTTTAAAATAAAGTTTTTAATTAGAACTGGCAGTTCTGAACCTGCTGTTGGCAGGAGCCAACCTACTGAAAAAGAGCCCGATGCAATTGACTGTAAAGTGTATTTACTTGATGCTTTAGCATTTAACAATAAAAAAAGAAAGAAGAAAAAAAGAACTATCAACCTATAATACTTTAAGCTCTGTTTCAGCATCAACATTAGAAGATTTTTTTCTCTATAGTTAAAGTACCTTGGAATTTTCAACTGTCATTCTTTTACTATAGGTAAAAATGCGCCAAATAGGTGCCAAATACAGATGGTTTCCTGAAGGGTGAAACCTGTTTTACAGGAACACACACAAAAAAAGAAGAAGTAAAAATGAGTATAAGGAAAAAAAACAAACAAACCCACACTTGCTATAGCAGATTCAGCAGTTTAAGTGCCACCCTACAATCCATGGCTGGACTGCTGGTGCCAGTAATCCTTCAGTGGTTGTGACCTGATTCAAGCACTCAGCCAAGCACATGCTGAATTCCACTTTGCTTAAATTGCATTGTCTCTTATCAGGACTTAAGCATGTGCTTAAAGTTCAATGTCTGAATTTTAAATAGGGTTTAGGCATGACACCTGCTTGGCAGAAATTACTCAGTTATTTTCAAATATGCCTCACTGCTTGTTCCCCAGAATAAGCGGTGCTAACATTTTTTTAAAATCCTATCTTAGGCTGAGTAAAATAGGTTAAATTTTTGCTTTGGTGAACATCCATGGTGAGGAAGCAAAAGTTTATGTTAAGGGCCAAAAGATTGGATGAATAAAAGGGCACAGTATCCTATGCCACCTGTCTCTGCTCATTCTTTTGAGAAACGTGAGTCCAACTGTGCTTCCCTTTCACCTGTGGTTTAGGGGCCTTGGTGGCTGCTGCATTCCTCTTCTTTCATGTTGCTCTGACTGTGATGCCTTTTAGAAAAATCCACTTTTTTCTGTAGTTGAACCCCAACAACCCTTGTCGCTGACCTCACCAGCCATGTGCTCAATGTGAGCATGACTCACAGTAGCGATGAGGAATCCTTATTCTCTCTAATTTGCCTTTCCCAAAGAAGAAAGGGGGAGTGGAGGTGGGGGGGGAGTGGGTGGTGGTGGTGGTGAGGGGATGGGGGAGATTCTGGTATTTCCAAACTCACTTGCTGGAAGTGTTGTGTCAGTTACGATAATTTGGTCTAGCACATAAATCCTTAGGCTGACTTGTGATTCCCAGCACACTCCTTGTAGTCTAATTGAGGAATTGCTTTTCTGTCAGTCACATACTGTGGTGGAAATGCAAGAATGTGGGAAACAATAGGAGCAGGCTCGTACTGAGTCAAAACAGATAAAGCCAAATTGCTTGTTGGACTGAAAGATGGGAGCCAGTAAGTTGGTTAGAAAGCCATTGCCAGTGCCTGTACAGAGGGTACTTGCCCAGTGTGGGAGCATGGGGGACAGACAGGCAAGCCAGCAAGAATGCCATGAACCTTTTCTTTATGAAAGAGGAAAGATAAGGGCATCAAAATAACACAGTATGCTAGAGCCTGCAGATTGATCTGCAGGTAGGAGATAGCTGGGGTAAAATAAGCCCATGAACAGGTTGGGTGTGCAGAGAGTGATGCATGGACTGTGTGGGAGTGAGGGATCTGTGCTGGGATCTGGGATCTGATGGGATCTGCTCCCAGGCTGCCAAGGACCTGGATCAGTTCAAGATGGCAGCCCAAGGGAGCACGTGGCGGGCTTCTTTTCCTCTGGAGACTTTTGTTTGTTATTCCTTTTCTGGTTATTTCCTCTAATCTGAAGAACAAGATGTCCTTAATGAAAACAGATGTTTTGCTCCCTTGCATATGAA
Organism: Ammospiza nelsoni; assembly: GCF_027579445.1. Lineage (NCBI taxonomy): Eukaryota > Metazoa > Chordata > Aves > Passeriformes > Passerellidae > Ammospiza > Ammospiza nelsoni. Next base: position 53,537,123 of record NC_080638.1, on the reverse strand, counting down.
AAAAATATAATTTCCCCAAAATAGAATAAACAGAAAGAATGCTGAAACCAGTGATGGATTTCCATAAACCTCTTCACCAATGCCCTGACCTGGCTGCTCCCTTTGCCCCTGACACATTGTGGAAGCTGTCGATGCAAAGGTCCATGGTGAGACCTGGGTGTAGGAGGGAGTGAGCTGTGTGCCTCTGTAAAGTGTAAACACCACACTGAGCTGGCTCACAGCTTTCCTCATCCATGGTCTCCCACTGTGAGATCCTGGTCAATGGCAGCTTTTGTCATTGGCTTCACTGTAACTCGGAATTGGTCCCAGTATTTAATTTAAAGCACAGCACACAAAACACCAAAATCATAACATCCCTGCTACATTTATAGAGCTGCATAAGCCACCGATTAACAAATGGATGAGATACTGAACTTTGCTTTACCATCTGTCTTTAATTACATAAAATAACTTGAAGCAATTAACAAGAAAGAAACACTGTGACACAAATAAATAAATCCTATTGATAGAAACAGATGAGGGAATACTTGAATATATGGATGAAAGTCACCAAAGCTGCATGATCTGAACTCAATAATATTAGAAATACTATCTGAAAGATTTACACTGACATTGACAATTATTTTTGAAAAAGAATAGTTACCTGTGAAGATGCAGAGAAACAAAAGGGAAGTTCTGTGTGTGTGACTACAAAAGGCAATGTGTGGTCTATCCAACAGTCTAAGTTTTTCTTTCACAGATAAGAGAAATTAATATCAACAGAAAAATATACAAAGCATGAGGTTTCATAACTGTGGACCTACAATGAGTCACGTAAGTCTGTGTGCTTGTAAGTGTTTAGGCACCAGTCGGGATTAGGCTTTTTAACACTTTCCAGGATTTAAGTTCTTAGCCCATTTTTTCAGCATTCACATACACTTGTTTGCCTTCTCTGTCTAAGCATTTAATACAAACGAGTACTGTACAACAGGTATTGAGTGACTGCTGAGGGGATTAAGAACTGACTAACTGATAGGTGTCAAAAAGCAGCTGTCAGCTCTGAAGGAAAGCTCTGGAGTCAGTTTGCAGAAATGGGTGTTACTCTTGGCAGGCCCCAGTACTGCCCTTAATGATTGAGAGACAAATACATCCCTAGTTAAACAGTGTTTAGTAAATTAGGCAGGAAATTAAAATTGGTGGAACGATAAATAAATTTTGAAGATGGAAAAGCCCAGATTTGGTAAGCAGGACCTCTGCAGAAAAGAATCTTAAATCATGCACAGATAGTGTCAGTATTGATGCAACAGAAATCATATCCCAAGGGTGGTGCTTGAAGTGTCCATGGTATCACTGCAGGGAAGCAATTGGACACAGGGCTCAATCTGATGGTGTGGAAGAGGAATAAAATCCTCTTTGAACAAGTTAGCAGGGATGTATGAGCTGACTTATGTGGCTGGAGTGCGTTGCAGCACAGTGGGTGCTAGAAATCTGAAAAAGGGTGGGAGAAAAAGTACAAGAACTGCTTGCAGATTGGAAAGTACGTTTTGTTTCCCTTACCAAAATGAGATGACTGGATTACAGTGTATAATTACCTTCACAACAAGAAAAAAGTGTCTTGCATCAGATGAATATATTACAAGAATCAGTGGGTGGAAATATAAGCCAAGTAAATTTAAGCGAGCGTTGAGGCTTGGATTTGTAGCAGTAAGTGTGATCTACTGCTGAAACAAACAGCCCAAGAAAGCAATTGTGTACATGTCAAAATTGAATCTCTTTCTGGAAAACACAAGTCAGCCAAGCAGAAATTTTGGGCTCCATATATAGGGAATCGGGTAATGTCTGCGACAGAAAATGTTAGACAAGACAGTTAATGGACATTTCTCACCGCAGAGGCCATAAATCAAGGACAATGTCTTTAATAATTTGAATATTTAATAGTATTTTAGGCCAAATTCTGTTTGTTTCTTACAGCTAAGTCATCCAGCTAATCCCAAGAAAACACTGAGGTAAATAGTATCAGGAACAGCAAGTAGTATGGTCTTGCACAAAGTAAAGCATATTAAGTATGCCTTTCATGTTAATATGCAACATATTAATTCTATATATTAGAGATCTGGGGACCAGGGCTGTAGGCTGTGGCCAGGATGCTCCAAGCTGGCACTCAGCAAGCAAGGCAGTATGCTCAGTGAGTGAACTGAGAGATACACAGCATGATGGCAATGTGGGTGAGTGCTGTGTGGAGCCCTGAATGTGTCATTTGACACAGTTTCAGGTATTCATGTTGAGAGAAAGAACTTCAATTGTTTTGGCGGAGAACACTGCTGTGTAGACTGAAATGGGAGAAAGAATGTAAACAAAGAGCAATGATCAATTGTTGTAGCTTGTGGAAGTGTCTTATAGGTCATGTCAGGGACTTTTGACAGACATTGTTCTATTTAGTAACTGTATGATAATCTCAAAGTAGAGGTAAACATCAAAATAGTGAAATGTGGTGATGATACTAAACCAGGAAAGAATGTAAACAGAAGAATGCAGATAATGATATCAAAGGAATGGGAGATACTAGAAAGCTAAGCACAAAATCGCCCAAACAATTCACAATTAAAAAAAAAACCAAAAATAAGAAAACGAATGCCAAGGTTTTTTGGAATGTACATGTCCTGACCATCAGTATTTCTGACAGAGTTTCAAAGTATGGCAGGGAGAGGACCAGGTGGGAGAGAGGTATGAATTTGCACAGTTGTAAAAGCTGTGCATGTAGAGATCTGTACCATGAAGCGGGGAGGTAAGAGTGCCTGTGTAAAAGATCTGTGTTATTGCATTCAACTCTGTGTTCAATATTGCCAGCCACTGGCTGACTGGAAGGACTTGGAAGAAATCCCACAACGATTCAAAGGCTGGAAAAAACACTTGGGGGAAAGACTCAGGCTCAAACCAAACATCTCATTAAGCATAAACTTAACTTAAAGTGTATGAGCTGTGCTGCAGATTTACAACTCCCTTTACAGCCCTGCTAGGTGGCTTTAACAAAGGAACTACATATCAGGTTAAACAGAGCACATGTTAAAGCACTTCATCAGCCTGGAGCAGGAAGGAGCTTGGTTAGATCTGGGAGGAAACTTGATCAAAATCTGTGAGCCCTTGGCCACCAAAAGGTGCACACTGGCTGCATCAAAATCACCAAGCAGTCATTTATTACCACAAGATATGGAACAAAGGTCTGTGAAGTCTTAAACCAGCCAACATTTTACAAGAGGGAGAGGGTGGCACCTAAATCATGCCTTTCCTGTGTATTTTTTTTAGGGTGAAAATTGGAAGGCTGTCAGATGGTCTTTCAAGAGGAGTTCATATTGTTGGGGGTTTAGGTTAGGTTTGAGTTAAGCACTAGAGAATGTATGTCTTTACATTGGAAGGCTCAGTGTTCTTCCCTATCCCAAGAATTCCTCCAGTTACCACAGAGCCTTCACAATTCAAGGTGGGAGGAAGAGTTCCCTTCTGAACTCTGAAATGATCTCTGTGACTGTTCATAAAACAGTTACTGTGAGGCTGAATTCCTGATGCTGGTTTTCAAACCAAAGAAAATTAATCTTTGAAGAATAGGGCTGTGGAATGCTGAACTGGAATCACAGATACGGTGGGAATATCTCTCCTGAGTAACCATTTATTGTGCTTATAACTGAGAATTATCTGAGCAGAGAGCAGTTTGTTCTCTAAGAATGGTATTTTGGGGGAGTTAGCACTCAGCTCTTTTGCAAAGTCAAGAGGAGGTGAATACCCATCTCTTTAGACTCTTAATCATTGGCACAGACTGAGAAGGGGCTTTTTTTAAAATTTAGTCAGAAATAGTAGGGGAAAAATCTCTCTTCTGGAAAAAAATTAACACTTCAGTGTTTTGCTTAAATAATGATTCTAGGCTTATAATACTGTAACTCTCACATGATTTTATAGCTAGTATTAGCAAATCACTGCAGATTTAGTTTCATCATTCAGAAATAAATTAGTGAAGGAAGTGTTGACTTTGGTAGGGATTTAGTCCTGGAAAATTAGCAGGCACTTTTCTGGGCTTTACTAGTTTTTTATTCTTTACAAGAATTTAATAAAACCCTTGCATAGGTTATGAAATAAGTAACGGGGAAAGACCAAATGAGTGATGATTAGGGCAGAGCTTCCTTTTACAAGTCTTGATCGAACAAATTTTTCAAAGTCAGGTTTCTCATCAGAGGATTGAAGGCAGGATATAGGGTTAAATTATTCACATGAGTGAGTATCTACAGATATTTTTCCTCTTTCTCACTAAGCTTTACAGTCCAGTTTCATGCTGTACTGCTTTATTAATACCTTAGTGCTTTGCCTCTCCCAACAGGATGTCTCTATAAGATCTTTATGTGCCAAACTCACAACCTGCTGCTCTCTTCATACATTTGCTTAGTTTTAACATTCAGCTCTCAGTCCCCTTTGGATATTGAGTTGCTGCAGCAGATGTTAAATATTTTATGTGCAGTACAATACAAAAGCTACCAAAAGAGGGCAACATATGAGCCAACAATAAGAAATGCATCCTGACAAGTTTACGGTTGTGTATTTGTGACACCCTCCCCCCCCTTTTTTTTTGATAAAGACATTTTAGCAGAGCTGGTCAGTAAACAGAATTTCCATCCTATGGGAAATTCCAACACTTGGGGAAAAAGAGAAGGTGGTGAAGTTTTCAGGGACTGAGAATTCCAAGAGAATATATTTGGCAGGGTGGAAGTGTTCTGTAAGTGTCAAATCATTCTCACACCAGAAAACCCAAAAGTTATAATGACATTAAAATATTCAATTTAGTAGGAGAATGTTAAATATATGAATGCTATATAAAGTTCAAAACAAGATTAAACAAAACAAGGAACTACTTATATGTTTTCACTTTATGGAAAGCAATAATTTAAATATAATTTACTGTAAATAATATTTTAATTTGTCTCCATTAAAAATGTTGTCAAAATGAGTATGCTCTCAAAAAAGCAAGCTGATTAAGATGAAGTTGTATTTCCTTGAAGAACGTTTCCTCTGAACATGGTTTAATTATCTTTTCTCTTCATGTAATGCCTGAGAGAATTTCAGAATACTCTTCATAACCCTGCAAGAGACTAAGGTGAATTGGCTGCATCCCAGAACTGTCCCCAGTGCTCTGTTTGTGAAGTGAGACAACGCCAAATGCCCAAACACCAGGCGTGTGAGCTCTGGAGCTACTATACCCTGGACAAGACTGAATGTGCTCTCATTGCCAAACATTTTATGATAAACAAAGGGTTTTTAAACTCTTCCATAGCACTCCAAGGAATTAGGCAGTCCTGAACATGTGCCAGAATGGCAATGGGTACAATAAGCAAATATAATCTACCTCACTTAGGGTAAATACTTGGTTACAAATGTATTGAGAGCTCTTTAATTCTTTGTACGCTTCTGTGATGAGAACCAGAGGAAAGGCAGTGGCGATGCAAGCACTGGAGGGTGGTTTTTCCTTCTCTTATCAGCTTCACAGATAGGCTAGCTGCCAGTCAAATTAAAAACCTCACTGGAAGAAATGAATGAAGATCTGTAGGTGTAGAAATCTGCTGTTTATACAGCTGCCTCAAGTTCTGCTAATCATCAACCAGAATCAGCCACATCTTCATGGAGATGGACAAAATTCTGTGGCAGTGTCCAGGAGGTTGACTATGGAAATCAGGGCATCCTCAGGTTTTTTTTCCCCATTTATTTTTTTTAATCTCTTTTTCTCAAAACTATACTTTCTGCCTGCCTCTATTATGGCTTAGAACGCTGGAAAGTATCTGGAAAGGAAAGAGGGTCAGATCTATGATCTACTTAGAGGGCAATGAAATATTTGGAAAATTTGGAAGTACTCACCCACTTTGAAGACAGGATGTTCTGCTTGCAGGAGCAATACCTTATCTTCTTTCATTTACCCACGTCCTGCTTTTGCATCTGTATTTCTGCGGATCCCAAAAGAAAAGATTTATTTTTCCTAGCCAGAAACAAGCAGAGGTTTCTGTCTGGAGGGTTTCTGTACTGTCTGATCTATCTCATGAGCAATGACTTCACATCATTCACCTGATGGAGGGCTGCAGAATCACATCACAATGAGATGCTCAGTATAGGAATGACAGCAGTGAACGCTGTCTGTGTGGCTGAATTGAGTGTATTGGCTCTAATCACAAGGTTTTCAGACAGCTTCTGTATTCTGGATATGCAGGAAGATATTTATACTTGTCTGCTTGTGCTTCATTTCTTGTACTGTTCATCTATTTTTGATTAATGTCTTGATACCCTCTCCCAGGAAATGATGCTACTTTTGGGAGACAAACAAGGAACAGTATGGAAGGTCACAAAAATATTTTAATAGCATTGAAAGGCATGGCTTACTGTCTGTTTGTGTTTATTTGTAGGGAAAAAAAGATGACTTGCATCCCTAAATAGCCTTACCTCATGGGTATGAGCCTACATGTCTGACTGCCATCTTATATCGACACTTTATCCAGCAGCCCAGGGACTGGTGTTTATTCAGAAAAGAACTGGCCCATGCACACAGACACACTGATTCTCACAAATGGTTCTGTGTATGCCTTGGCTTCTTGACTTCTGCCAAATTCAAGCCTAAATTCTAGGAAGCAACAATAACACTAACAGGAATCACGTCAGACTTGAAAGTGATTGCTTTAGCTCTGTGAACACAAAATGGACTTCTTTTTCTTCCTTAGAAGTGATTTTCAAACATGCCTTGGCTTCTCTGAGCCAGCATAGTTTCACCCTGCCAGTCAGGTTACGAAGACGAATCTGTTACCCCCTTTTGCAGATGTGGTATGTGAGCCTAGTTACATCACATTTCAAGGCAGATGGACCTCTGAAGGAAGCTCCACTATCCAATCATGTGCTTTCTGCTCCTTGCTATTGATTTTTGTGGTTAGTCTGTTTCTGATTTTATTTTTCTGTGTAGTTTAAGGGCAAGTCTGTGGTTTGCCCCATGTGCCCAAGTGAGGGAGCAAGGGTGTAGAAGACTGCCTGAAAATAAATAAATCAGAAACAGATAGACTAATTACAAGGATAAATGCCAAGGGATGGAGAACACACAGCACCCTCATGATCAGATATGCCTGGGCTGTTGGAGGAGGGATGGAGGTTTCACTGTGTGATGTAACCCTGCACCACATTGGAGAAGAGAGCCCGAGCATCCTCTTCCTTGCCTGACTGAGCAAAACCCTCTCGTGGGGTTTGCCTGCATGGCGTGTCCCGGCACGGGGAGAAACAGCTTCCCCGAGGTAAGGATGGGGAATCAGAGGCTGCTCTTGCCTCCCCAGTGCCTGCCCCAACAGCCAGCAGGGCTAAGCTGACACGAGGAAGGATGTAATCTGCTCCTGGTTGTTTCATGCTCAGGGCACGTTACTTCCTTCCACGGGCTAAGAGGATAGTCATGGATGTCACCCTGACTCACAGGCTCCTGGGGCAGCGTGGCTCTGTGCCATGCCTATAATCAGATGACCCGGGGGGTGAATTAGGAAGGCTTTTGATGTCATTCTCTGAGCACTGCACCACAGGAGACAAAGACTTCTTAACGTAACATCAGGCTATATCTTAAACATAACCATGAAACTAACTTTGACTTGCCAGCAGCTGGTACAGACAGTGGCCTCCCTACACTGCTCTGGCACTTAGCATAAGAAATGTCATTATGTGGGTGGATTAGGCAGAACCTGTCAAAGTTGTGTGCGTGTTCTTTGGCTGTGTTTCCCTCCCCAGGCTAATAATGCCGAAGAGATGGGGAGTGGGTTGACACATTTTCTGGCATGTGTCATGTAACCCAGCGAAGTGGAGGACATGTCAGTCACAAGACTTTTGTGCTTTAGCAAGGTGCAGGCAGCAGGGACAAGCTGCAGTGGCTAGCAGCCTTAATCCTCTCTGGATTCACCCTTGCCACCTTCATCGTGTGCTACAGCTTTCCCAGGGCTCTCTGACAGACCCACAGGTATGTTTGGAGGAAAAGTAAGGAGATGTATCCAGGCAGGTGTTGTTTAAGCTCATGTTATCTACAGACCCTGAAGCTCTTTGCAGGTTGACTGACATGATTTCCATAAGAACAACTGAATTTAGTACAGGGGGAAATATTCATTGCTTGTTTTGCAGGGTGCAGAAATGTTCTATACCAGTTCAGCAGAGGATACAAAGAATAACCATGCCAGATAAGAAGACATTTTTAGAATAGAAGACTCTAAAGCAAGATAACCAGAGACTGATGAAATTTAGGACACAGTCACTCTTTCTGATTCCCTAATCAAGAGTGGGGGATGTTGATACAAATATTGGGCTGAGAGAATTCCCACAGTCAAGCAAAATCTCAAGGTAAATAATTCTCAGGAGAAGATGGAAGAACAGTGCATTCAGTCTCACAGAGAAGTTTGGTTTTGCCCAGCTGCCTGCTTAACACCTGTGCTGAGGAGATGAAGTTTACTCCCTGGGCTGAGGCAATATGCCAGATTGGTTCCTCACAAATCATCATCAGAGGAGCAGAAGATGGAATGAGCATGTATGCCCTGTATGACAGAAATGCCATCTTCTGTCTCTGCCTGCGTGTTGCAAGCTGTGTTTGGTTGTTGGGAAAAGATGCAGTCAGCTTAGATGCCGACTGCATACCCCAAAACACACAGGCTATAGGTCTGATGTGACTTGTGGCAGGCACAGCACCCAATTCACTGGGAAGAGCTACTGTACTATTTTCCTTGAAGCTCATAATATTAACAAAACCAAAAACAAACAAAAATAGTAGAGCCAGTAGCTTCTGCAAGTAACTACAGCTAAATGACAGCTACTACTCCGTTGCAGCATCTGTAGTCTATCAGGTCAAGAACTGCCATGCCCGGATGCCACATTCTCATTCTATGTAAAAGTGAAGAGCAGCAGCTTCATAAGTAGAAATAAGTAGAAATATAACTTGGCAGGCAAGGAGGCAACCTGTGGAGGGGAACTGCACGATAACCCCACAGGACAGGGGGTGCCTCCTCCCTTCCCTTGCTGGTGTTGAGTCACAGTGGGGATTGTATTAAGGGGGTAACAGAAAGTGCCCCTTGGCTGTACCTCCTGCAAACACATCACTGGTGTGACGTGGGTGCTGCCCTGTGTCCCACACACCGGTTAGTCACTTGGGGACAGGGGCCTGAGGGACTGCCATGGCATGCTCTGAGGGATGTCCTGTGCCAAGTATGCCACAGGGGAGGCAGAGATAGAGGACAGTGATGAGATGGGAGATGACTCTGACCATTTACTGTTGCTTGTACTGAATAACACCTGTGTGAAGTTGAGAAAACCTGCATCAACACGATGACTGACACAGAATTTATATTGTCCCATGACCAGTGTGACCCTGCTCAGATTGCCAGATAACGTCACATCTCCAGTTGTGTAACACCACCATGCTCTCTAGATCCCAGGTCTTTAAACATTATTGAGCTGATTGTTTGTACACTGGGGTGGGAATTCAAATATTGTTTATCAGGGGAAATGTTAACTGCGTGTCCTTTGTTGGGAGTAAAGCAGCAACCTGATTTGTCATACTTCTGAAAGTAGGTACTCATTGGAGAGAAAAAATGTGTGCCAGCAGGGAAAAAGGAAGAGCTTTCATCTATGAGTGAGTACACAACGTGCAGGGTACAAAACAGTGTTTTGGTAGATACCAGTGTTTTGCAATTCAAGGATCACATGACTGGAAAAAAAATCCACTTCTGTCATGGTATTTTTCATTTACAAACAAATAAAAATTAAGTTAAACTCTGTTCATTTATTGCTTTAATTTCTCCCCACTTTGTTTGTTTCCCTGCTTTCTTGTATGGTAATGTGCATGTTGTTTGGTTCCTTGTTTGTTTTTATTTGAAATAATTTTGCATGAAATTTTCTGAACTCTTGCAGAGCAGAGAGACTAGTGAATGTGTATGTTTATGCACCTTTGTGCATGTACAAAGAATGATGGATAGTTAATAAAATACACATCACTGCAATCCTTTCATGCTTAAGATCCCCAAACAGAAACTGTGAGTATTCAAATAAAATAGAACTGATCCAAAATGTACATATTTAGCTTAGATAATAGCAGTCCCCAGATATGTGCCTCTTTCTGCAGTTGGAAATCTGTCAGTTGAACAAAGAGCAGGATATAGTGTGAATTAGGCTGTCCTAAAAGCTTTATGTGATAGACACACTTTATGGAGTTAGTTCCATTTCTCTCACATTTCAAAAGCAGACTCAGAGCCTAGTTATCATGAGGACAAACTCCACAAAATCATTTTTTGTAGTCAAGGACTGCAATATTTTTTAAAAGTCAGAATACGTGTTAAAAGAACAGCTTGTCCCAAGGCTTATGGTTCAGCTGTAGAAAGTTTCTTCTTGATCCATCCATCTGAGAAATTGTTCCTGAAAAGTCATTCTGCATAAGGATGTTTTCGCTATTTTTTTCAGAGAGAAAAAGTATAAATGAGCTGCAAAGCTCGTGTTGTTCTGAACTCTCTCTCCTCTTTCACCATGAGTTCATCAAACAAAATTCCACAAGAAACAAATGTTATTATGAGATTAGCAGAATGAATGCCAGAGTTCAGATACTAAACATTTTTTTAAAAAAACAGTGAGCTTAATGACATGAAGGAAGTTGTAGTTTAAACATCAAGGTCAATTATTTCGTTAAATATTATTTAAAAATTCCTTGCCTTGAAACAAAACCAGAGCTATCCTTTTCCCAAAAATGCAAACAGATTATGCAGCCCTGTTTGTCAGCTTCACTAGATAGCTTCTATTTGATCTTCAAATGAAAACAGTTTCTATTTCAGATTTATACAACAGGCTGCCTCTAAAAAGAAAAAAGATCTTAAGTTTGGACTGCTGTTTACTTTCCCTTCTAATCCAGTGAGAAGATTTGCATAAGAAAAGCAAGTAGATTTGAGTCTAGCTTTTGCTGTCTACATCGAAAGCATGAGCGTCAGTCAGTCCTCTCAATTTATTCAGACAGAAAACGATTGTTTTGTAAGTCAGGTGAGTAGAAAATCTTTCCGTCAGTTCAGCTAGGTTCTTCTAAAAGTAACAAGGACTACTTATTAAGACTAAGTGGTGTTTAAGTAAATAATGATAACAGTCAAACACTGAGAGTTTAAAACCTAACCCCCCCCCCAGTTGCATGTCTGTTTCCTCATACCGTATATTGATTTAAAACAACATCCAGAATTGCTGTTTACTGGGTCTTGCAAAGCAGCCCCTTATATTTGCAGATATAACAGCATCATTGTCAGGGGGTTTCAGTGAGCAGAGCAGTGCTGGGTGCTGGTCTGGGTCTCAGGACACAGCAAGTGCCCCCAGCTCCAAGCGGGACCCTGGCAGCCAACCAGCAAATCCTCTGTAGAATGGGAATAGGGATTCATACCTACAAGAATGCCGTGGAGTAGAGTAGTTTTATGTGTGCAATGTACTTGAAAATTTTTTGGTGTATAGAAAGGCAAATTATTATTTTTTAGGAAGAGTATTAAAAGGGATATTTTGGATCATGGGGTCAAGTTCCTTGCTGTGGGTGGTAACCACATCTCAGAAGCTGGTTCTCAAACCAGTCAAATTCCATCTTCCAGGTGCTTTGATTCCTTCCTGACTGCGGAAGGCCTTTCTGGGTCCTCACCACTCTGGTGGAGTGAAGGTGCTTTTCTTTTTCCATCTTGAATCCCTTCCTGGACAGTTTGTACCAATTCTTATATTTTATTTGGGAGAAGGGGAGGGAAACTGTCTCACAATTTTCAGATTCATTTGAATTTTTCTCTGAGCCCCAGACACCTGGTGGAAAGATGCCAGCAATGCTGTAGGCTGGTTCGATGCACCAATAAAAATAAAATTAAATTAAAAAAACCCCAACCCTCGTGTAAGAAAAGCGCCATTCTTAGAAAGCCTCCAGCGTTCCAGCTAGAGCACAAACAGCTGCTTATTTAGGACTCTTCTCGGGTAAATCCACAGTCCCGGGCCAAAGGGGCCGCAGCTCTTGTGGTCTCTCAGACCCCCCCGGTGGGGAACACACAGGGGAGAAGGGCAGGAACGAGCAGGGAGAGGGAACCATCCTCAAACCGCGGCTGAAACTTCGCCTGGGGAGGGCCGACGCTCCGCGGGGTCGCAGCCAGGAGGAGCAGCCCCGGTGGGACGCAGGTCCCCGCCCGGTTCGGCCCCGCGCCCCCCGCCCGGCTCGGCCCCGGCTCCGCCGCCCGCAGGAGGCAGCGGGGCTCGGCGGGCACGGACATCGCTGTTTTGCCCCTTGGCTCGGGTTTTCCCCTGCCCAGGGAACAAGCGCCTTTGTTGGAGCTGCGCTCCCCAGGGCTGGGGACGATTTTTCGTTGTTTGGTTTTGACCTTTCTCCTCCGCTGCCTCCCGCAGGCCCGTCCCCGCAGCGGCGGCCCCGAGGGCGGACGGGGCAGCGCCGCCGCCTGTCCCCGGGAGAGCCTCGGGCACGAAGAGGAGCAGCCTGTGGGGCTCAGACGGTGGCGAGCGGGAGGGATTCGGGAGCACTTCGCCGGGTGTGGGACAGAGGCAGCGGTCCGTGTCCCTCGGGCACCCCTGTCCCTGCTTGCCACTGGCGAAGGCAGCGTGTGCCCACCGTGGAAATGCCGTGAGGCTCTGCCGGCACGGGGGCGCGGGCTGCGGCTGGAGCCAGGGCCAGGTGTGCCATCGGGAAATACCACCTCCAGCCGCGGATCGAAGAGCTTCCAGGCCGTGGCTGCACGGCTCGACAGGGGAGCAAACAGCCCGTCCCCTTCCCCCTTCGACAGCTACAGCCCCCGCAGCCTCCAAACCCAGTAAGGCTGAAGCAGCAGCCACCAAACACCCTCGAAAAGACCCTGCCGGACCTCTGAAACCCCAAAGAAAAGCGAACACCAAATGGAAACGAGCCCACAGGCCCACCAACGAGCCCCCCCGAACTGCGGGAGCACCGCCAGCACAGACGCGGCGCTGCCAGCCCGTGGCCGGCCGCAGGGGGCCCGGCGCCCGGGGACCACCCTCACCCTCCAACGCCGACTGCTGCTTCCTAATGCCTACGAATTCAACCACATTCCCCCGGGGATAACGGGGGCGGGGTGGGGTTTAACCCCCGAGTACAATGGCAGTGAAACCGCAAGGAAACAGGCGCAGGTGAAGGGCAGAGCGCGCTCGCTGCCGTGGTGCTGCCGCAGAACCTGCGGGGGATCGGGGCGCCCCACACAGCGACGGGCAGCAAAGGGAGAGCCTCGCCCGAGGGCTCCGAGCGCGGCCACAGGAGCCGGAGAAAACGGGATTTTCCCGGCAATCGGGGGCGACTGTGCGGGACCAGCCCCCGGTGCGCACCTTCCGCCCCCGCGCAGCTCCGCTGGGACCTGCGCGGCTTTTGCACGGGCGATCGCGCCTGGCCGGCTCACATCGAGCAAGAGCCTTTCCGGGAACAGGCTACTAAGAGCAGCGAGAGCAGGAGGGGGAGGGTGGGTATGAAATAAAAGGCTAAAGAAACAGTGCGATTTTGGGACCAGGACCAAATCCTAACGTGTTACATAAAAGCCACGGGCGGTTCTTATCAGCAAGCCCGGCCTAAAGAGGAACAATCCGCAGGACCGGCTCCAAAACAACCCTGTTAAAGGAACAATTGTGAAATGCCAACTTCCCACCAGCGTATGAACAGCAGGAGCCGGGCATGTCCTGTCTGTAACCGGGCTTCTGACAACCGACAGAGAGGGGAGGGGACGGAGGGGGATCCTCTCTTGACAAGATTTATCAAGAAACATTTAACTGGGCTTTAATCATATTAGCAAGAGCCCAATTAGGGCTGAGAGGGAAGCGAGGCTGGGGAGAGGAGGAGGAGCAAGCGATGGAGTCACTCGAGGATAAAGTCCTTTCATCAGGCTGCGCTCTCGGCAAACAGAGGAGTGCGAATAATCAGTGCCCTTCACTGGGGGGACGGGGGAGGGAGCGGCTGGGGAATGTGTGTAAAGGATCATTAAGGCCAGGCAGAAGGGGGTTTTTGTTGTTGTTGTTGTTGTTTTTAATTATTACGGCTATTAAGGTGGTGTCTATGGGCTCCCTCGGGCGCTGTTCTCTGAGACGGAGCGGGGAAGAAGCGAAGGGGTTCGGAGGCACCTGCTGCACTGCGATGACCTGATCTGCGTGTGCGGATGGGTCTCACCCTCCCGGAGCCAAGAGGGGCTCCGTCCCTCCCACCCGACCTCACATCACCGAGGGAGAATTTCCTTAAAAGCCCTTTTCCCGGCTCTCGTCTCCCTGATGTCGAGCGCATCCTACCTCCCAGCGCGGCTCCCCGGGGGTAGCGCGGCGCCTCACCGCCCCCGGCGGAGCCCGGTCCGGTGCCCAGGGCTCGTCGAAAGCCCCGCGGAAAGCGCAGCGCTGGGACCGCCCGGGGCAGGGACAGAGGGCAGAAGATGTCCTCCCGGGGTTCAGACTCTCCGTGCTTTCGCGTGGGCAACCTGCCTTGTCCTTAGGGACTCGGTCGCTCCAGCTGTAGGGGATGGGGTGGGCGGACAGCAAAGAAATGAAGAAAAACTAGAGATGACAGGTGGGAGCAAAGGGAGAGGCTGTGGATAAGCCCGTGAACCCCCCTCCCCGGGTTACGCCACCTCGGGACACGGCGGTGGGAGCGCGGCAGCGGCCGTGACCCTGCCTGCGGCTTTCGAGACATCGCCAGCAGCTGCCGGCAGCTGCCCCGATTTCCTGCCGCTCCCCGCGGCCAGGAGAAGGGAGATAAGGCTGTTTGTTGGGCAACGAGGCACCTTTCGCCCCAGAGGAGCGGGATCTTTGCGCCGCGGGGCAGAGGATGCTGTCTTTTTCTTTTTTTTAACAGGACAGGGCCCGGTGGGGTTTGCCGTTCGCACCGACGAGCATCCCCGCTGTCGGAAGCCGTCTGACCCGTGCCTGGAGCGGAGGCGCTTTCGCCCCCCACGCCCCCCTCCGCCCCCTCCCCTCGCCCTCGGCCGGCACAGCCACGTCCTCGGGGACGCGCGGCCCCGGGGGCAGCGCCTCCCGCCCGCACCGTGCCCTTTGCGTGACCGTGCCCCCGCCGCACCGTCCCTGTCCCACGCTTACCTTTCGGGCCCGGCCGCCGAGGGGCTGCCCCCCCCCGCTCCCGCCCCCCGCCCCGGCTCCGCCATCCCCGCCGCAGGGGTGTCGCACGCCGCCGCGCCGGCACAGCCTCGGCTCTCGCCTTGCGCGCACTCGGCTGGCGCTGGCAGCCCCGCCGGGTTCACGCGAGGACAGCGGCGGCTCCGCGCCGCGGCTCGTCTGGCTGCCAACGCCGCGGCGAGGCTGACGCTGCCGCGGCCGGGGGTGACTCACGGCGGCAGCCGCCGGGTAGCGGATCCGAGAGCCGAGCGGCGAGCGGGCACATCGGGCCCCGCTCTTCGCCCCCTTCCCCGGGCACCGGGCGCCGCGCGCCGCCCGTCGCACCCATGCCCCCTCCCCGACCCACTGCGCTTCTGCCAAGTGGAATAAACGCCCGGGTTTCCGGCAAATGTTCACCCTTCCGACACCGAACGGGAGGCCGCCCCCCTCCCGGCCGGCACCCCTGTCGCAGGCGGGCCGGGGTCCGTCCCCGCGGCCGGCAGCGCTCCCGGCGGCACCCGCCCCACCGTAAGTGACCGTCGGGGCCGGGAGGGGGTGGCCGGTCCCTCGGCGCCAGGGCTGGAGCGGGCGGGCGGGCCGGGCCCGGGCCGAGCCCCGGCCGTGGCCCCGCTCTGTCCCCGAGGTGTGCCCGGCGTGTGCCCGCCCGCTCAAGGACAAAGGCAAACACAGAACCTCAGCGCGGGGCGGGGAGGGGACGCGGGGCGCACACCGGGACAGCGACTCGCAGTCCGAGGCACGGGCAGCGCCGGTGTCATCACCGCTGTGCTCTGCCCTGCTCGGCAAACACGCAGCTGGGTTTTGGATGCCTGCGGTTTCCATGGAGCCCTCCTGGCCCGTCCCAGCAAAAACGTATGGAGGATGTCTTCATGGCGAGCCTGCAGCGGGTCTCCCACCTTTTCTCAGAGCTCCCAGGTGGAGTGCTTTCAGATCCTTTACACTGCGTGCCTCAGCACCAGCAGTGCTTTTGAGAAACATGCTTGGTGCATGACATCCCTGTTTTGAAGCAGAATTTTGAAGCAAAGCTGTAGAAACACACATCTTTCAGTCCAAGCTGTCTGCTGGATGCACAGTTTTAAAAGCAGTGGCTCCCTGAAATAAGGAGATTATTAAAAGCTCATTTATTAAGAAGCTCAAACCACAAAGGTAGTGATAATGAGTCTTACATACTCTGCATACACGCTCAAGTTTTGGATAGAGGATGAAGGCATGAAGTTGGGCCTTTACTTAAAAATACTCTAAAGCCACTTGTCAGAAACGTGCTAAAATGGTAAGCCATGGATTTAGTGACATGGATTATGTTGTCAGTCCTTCTACCTTAAGTTCATTTTTAAGTCCAAATTTCAGCCCTTTGAGAAAAGATAGGAAGAGGAGGAGGAGGAGCAGGAGGAGGAAGAGACTATTTTAATTGAAATGCTGACATTGCTAACCATGGCAGTGTGAATTCACTACTATAATAAAACCTCAGCTAGCAGCCTAATTCCAGAGAGGTGATGTTATCCAGTAATAATGTAATCAGTTTGTTGGCCGTAACATAGGAAACTGAGAATTACTTTATTTTATTGATTTTTTTGGCCAAAATGTGACAAAAAGAAAATCAATAAGATGCCAGGATTGAGGCAGGAGAGCTACCTTTGCTATTTAAAATAATAAACCAAAGTTCTTCATGAACATTTTTTCACTTCAGTGCAGTTTCACAAAAGCGTACTTAAAAAGGGACAGCTAGTGAGAATGCAAGCTTTCAAGTTAGGAATTGGAAGGCAGAAAGGCCCAAGGGTGTAACATTGTTAAAAGTGAGAGGTCCCGAAAGCAGAATGTTCACTTTACGAAATAGAAGTTTTCTCCTGGGTAATCGCTGAATGAGTTTGCATTGATTTGCAGCTGTGAATTTAAAGGGAAGAAAGGGAAAGAAAATAAATGAAGAAGACAAATGCCTTGTTAGTAAATTGGGATGCAACAATTAAGAAAATTATGTCAGATATATGAAAAATTGGAATTGACTGCTTAAGCTTTTGAGTT
Source organism: Ammospiza nelsoni (assembly GCF_027579445.1). Lineage (NCBI taxonomy): Eukaryota > Metazoa > Chordata > Aves > Passeriformes > Passerellidae > Ammospiza > Ammospiza nelsoni. Next base: position 53,519,984 of record NC_080638.1, on the reverse strand, counting down.
TGTATATTCAGGATTCTCTATCCCTCATATCTGTCTTTAATACTTGTTTTTAAGGAGTAAACATTCTGGTAATTTTCTAGGCATCGGGCTTTCAAATTACAAATAAAAGGAGAAGTGAATTAGCTTGTAATGTGCATGTACCAGTGGAGCTGTATTAGTGAAATCTTCCAGAGAGGGTTAGTCAGTGTTAGTGAGGTCAGGATTTCAGACTCTGTGAAGTTTTTATTGATGCAGAAAATTGCAAGGATAGACCATATTATCCCTCTAATTCAGATTTAGATTTTGCTGTTGCTCTTGAAGGTGTTCTGTCTGTTTAACCTTAAAATTTAGTGTGGTCAGTGGGACTCTTTGGGTTGGGGCCATGAATTCTTTGAAGGAGCAAATCTTAAGTTTCTCCATGTTGCTAGGAAGCCTAGCAGTATCAAGACAAAGACATATGAAAGTATGTGAAGATAATGAAAACAAAGTAATGAGTATAGCCAAATCATAACTGCCATTTTAACAGAATGGCTTGTAAATAACAGAGCCCTACAAGAATACTTGGGTGTGCCTGAGTCAACCCATTTTGAAAACCCTATGATATGCAGCTGCAGAAATGACACAAATTCTTGAAAAACAAAACTTGAAATTTCTTGAAAATCACGTTTCCAAATACAAGCACTGTTCTGCATATAGATACATCACATGCTGTCCAGTAACTCTTAAAAGTAGCCTAAAACTGCTACAGTGACTACCTCGTTCATCTGATCTACTTAAGGTAACATTAACCCCCTTTTATAACTTGCACTTAACAAAGCATTGTTATATGTATTACAATGATTTGTGAATGTGTACAGTCTGGGCTGTGGTTGACATTCACTGTCAGGCTTACATCCAAAAACATACAAGTTAATTTGCACTACATGAGCATTGGCACTACAGAGTAATGAACTGCAAAAGGTACTTGGAGAATATTTTCCAAAGCTGCCCTTACACACTTGCTTGAAGCTAGAAAATAGACCTGATATAATGATAGCTGTTTTGGCTTTATTGTGGAAGATAATACCAGTTTGTGACTACTGACTGGATGTGGAACAAAACTTTATGGCTGTATGGATTGGATGTGGTATTTCAGCAGTCATACAGGGTACTAATGGAAGCACTGTGAATTAGTTCTGTGAAAAGATTCAAGCGGCAATTAATTACTGTTTCTCTCAAATACAAAATGAGAGGGCATTGAAAAATTAATTGAGGAAATTTATGTATGGATATGAAACATGGTAGTTTGGGTGCCACACAGGAAACTCCCAAACAACTAACTGGCAATTTTGGGAACTTAACAGGTTAGGCTCCAAACAGCATTTTCAGATTGGTTGTTTTTTGCCACAACAGAGAGATTACACTGGCCCAATAGAGACATTTTTGCTTCCTTGGTGCATTATTCTTGAAGTCTTACCTCCTTCGTCATTGCTCAGAATTGCTGATTTTTTAATTTTTATACAAAATGTCACCTTTTTAATTGAGAGACTGGGTATGATAGTGTGGAGGTGGGTCCTGATGTATACAGGAGGCAGAGAAGCAAGTGAAAGAGGAAAAGGGAAAGAAGAGGGAGTTTGGAGGGCACAGAAGGAAGATGGGAAATGTGGGGCTTGCAGTGGAATGACTGGTGATGGGATGGGAGAGGAGGAGACCGGACCACTGACTGTGGAGACAGCTGTGTTCAGAGTTTGTTATTTGATCAAACTACTCCTTATTTAACATGCCCTGCATTTCTCAGTGGGGATACAGCTTGGAATCTGTGTGGAATGGTGAAAGATTGAGAAAGTAAAGACAGAATGAAAAAGCAAGAGACAATTCCCTAATTTGTTTCTTTTGCATTTCTAAAGCCTGCCAAGCCCACACATCGGGTAGAGTATGCTTAGAATCTTGGAAAAAAAAAAAAGCTGCAGCTGGAACAAAGTTGGAAATAAATTCCTGTAATTTTAAAGATGATAAAAAATTATCTGACCAGTCTTTCTCCCTTCTCCCTCCAGAAGGTCCAGCAAAATCATCTACTCCATGGCAAATGCTTGACAACAACATCTGTATCTACTCTGAAATCACAGTTCAGGGTATATATATGTAACTCATATTTTGTCCTTCTGATATTGTTCACCTGGAACTTTCACACTGTTGTATTTTTTACTTTCTTTTTCACTCAGTTTGCTTCTTTGCTTTTGGGACAGAAAATCCCTCATGCAGTGTGGTCCAGGTTATACTGAACCACGGATGTCTCATACAGAGCAGTATCTTATTGCACACATGACTTACTCATGTTTCAAAAGTAGGGTGAGTAATGGGTGCTGGAATTCAGTTTTATACTGTGTTTTGTGTCTGGGGTTTCTGTAATAGGTTCATGAGGTTCACAGATACTGCTAGTAATTTCTTAATTTTTTTACCTCCCATTCCTGCCTTTCCCCCCGCCATTTCTCCAGAGGCTTCATGAGGTCCTGGAGGACTTTACAACTTTGCAAAATGATGCAGAACTATATCAAAATGTTCCAAGCACAGTATAAGCACATAGGGTCTATTTGTGCTGCAGAAATACCAGGTTTTGACTGGGCATGATCCCATATAGCCGTAGGGTTGTGGGTGAGCATTTAATCTTTACCAGCAGAAAGGTTTGCAGTGACTGCATGTCTTAGGGATGTCCTCAATGTGCATAGAAGGCAAGCAGTGCTGGACTATTTACATTGCAAGTGGGATGGTTTGGATGGTACCCTGCAACGTCATCCTTGGCTACGCAGAGAGAAAACTGATATGCCTGTGATGCTCTCAAGTACATTCCATACGCCTCCAAGTACAAGGGCAATTTTGAATTTAGAAAGAAGCTCTCCAATGTGCTAAGCTGCTGATGTAGCACTTGCAGTGAGAAATGTACTGGTCCAGATAGAACTCTGGGGAGTAGACTCAGAAAGAGGGTCTCAGAAAGAGATGCAAAACAAACAAACAAGCAAGCCAACAAACAAACAGAAATGTTCAAGCACACAAACAATTTATTATTTGATCTGGAAACAGAACAGAGGTGTTGCCTGTAGCTGCACTTTGTTCAAACTTCATTTGAGCTTGTGATGTAACTTTAGTTAGTCTACCCAGCTCGTGTCAGACTCTGGACTGTGGGTTTTCTTGCTGATGATTCTGCAGCCTCTCAGGCTCCTGGGGCTACTGTGCAAGGGTCTGTTTGCTCAGAGATATCTATTCAGTGCAAAGAGGTGGTGACAGAAGTTGCTGTTAATTGTTGCTGTACGGTTGAAGGTTGGGGGCTGCTGTGCAAGCAAGTCTCCTCTGCTCTGCTGCAGTTCAAAGTTAAGGCACCTAGATGAAACTAGGGAAAAGTGTTAATGCAGCTAGTGCTAGATCTCAAAAGAATAGAGACAAGGAGGAAGGTAACCAAAGTTCAGACCTAGAGGGTGCATGCAGTTTAGATATGCTGAATCCAGTCTTGTGTCCCAATAAACAGATCACAGTCATTGTGAAAAAGGGTCTCATTCTTTCCAGGATAAGCTGGCTGTTTAGTTTGTCTTTCTAACCAGTCAATAAAGCTCAAGCAATGTTCTAGGAATTATCTTTGTATTGAAATTACCTTATTCCTTATGTGTCTACATCTATATTTGGATGTGAATTTTAGGACCTTGGATCCTAAAATATTTAGAGTCCAGTTAAATTTTGACATGAGAGCAACTGCATTATTTTTCTGTTCATTTTCTGAATCTGTAAGCAAGCTTTTGTGCAAGACTACTGGCACTGAAAGTCTGTTTGAAACGGACTTGTGGAAGTGCAAGAGTTCATAACCCTTCTGTTGCAGCAACTGGGGGGCAGTCTGAACACTGAGTGCCTGCTGTATGAGAGGTGGTGAGGTCTTCCTGAGGTGCTCCTGCAGAGCCCTAGGAAAGTCCAGCATTGCTGCCAGCTGCATGACAGATAGTGCATACAGCAGCCTCCTCTAACCTGCCAGGAAGAATTAATAAGACACTTTGTTATTAAATTAAATTTCAATTTAAACACTTCCTGAGGCTGAGCTTCAAACTCTTCAACCTGAGAATGGATTCAGCAGCATCTTGTGAGCTTAGGAGCTCACTAGGTTCCACTTTTACAGCAATAGAACAGTTTTCCATTGTAACCTTTACTTTCTTGTTTATTTAATATGTATGAATGACTGTTGTTGGCTCAGTTAACAGTTATTTAAAGAATGATCTGGTAAATTTATTAGTTCATGTATGGATTATAAAATATATTCTCTGTCACTATATTTTCTGGTCACTCACTTTATGTTAAGATTTCATTAATATGCTTTTCTTAAATAACAAACAGATCCTGCAGAGCTGGTTAGCCATGTGAGGACCATGTGGTGTAAGCAGTTATAAATACACCAGTAAAAAACATTCCAGAGAATTATAAATCACTATAATGTTCAACTCCAGTAGGTTGATGAATAGTATCTTTATTAACTTATTAACCACTTATCAAAATGATTTGCCTTGTACTTAGACTTAGGTTTATGTTCAGTGTAAATTTTACATAAAGCCTGACTTTGTTTTCTTTTGCCAGACGTATTTATTTCTGAGTCAAAACTCAGTCTGTTTTGCAAAAAGGAGGAGAATCAAAGAGGCATAATAATCAGCCTAAACTCATCCAAAGCACTTTAAAAATAGCCAGCCCACCTACTGCACTGGGAGATTTTATAGTGCAGTGTACAGAAGCACAGTGTGGAGTAGCTAAGGAGCTGTGCAGTATGTAAGCTGTTCAAAATGTACTCCAGGCTGTGGCTCTCTAACCAGTACCAGATCTGTCCCTGCTGGGGCATCTGCCTCTCGGATCCCCAGTGCCTTACAGCTTGGTGCCCGTGGTGTTTAACTCTGCTTTCCATGAGGAATGGCCCTGCATGGGTTTCTGTTTCCCAGCCAGTGGCTGTAGTGGGGAGCTCTGTGGCAGGAGGTGGTTGGGAAGAGCGAGACGGCGTTGCTGCTCAGTCACTGGCGCGGTGGGCGGCGCTGCACCGGCATTGTCACTTGGGCTGTCACACAGATGGCCTGTGTAAACTGGAGTAAAATTCTAGCAGATAGGTCTGCAGAGGGATGCAGGCACCCAACTGCGCTGTGTGGGCCTTGCTAGGCTCCATAAAACCATGCCCAGCTGTCAGCTCAATTTGTGAGTGTCTGAGCTCTGCCAGGGAGCAAGTTACAAACTGCTTGCAGGTTCTGGTAGGATTCTTGGGGAAGACCTTTCCTGAACAAGTTTCCCTGCAGAGTCCTGTAGAAAACTGTTGGCGTCTCTCCTCATACAATGATACTGTTTCTTGGTGGATCCTGTTATTATCATGGTGAAATGCAAATACATGATATATACAGACACAAATTGAATTGTTCTAATTTTCAGAGACCACTTTTATCTTTACCCCTGCTCTTTCCTCTCCAGCAGGCTTCCTCTCTCTTATTATAAATGCCTGCTTGTGTGTTCCTCTAGTCAGTTTTTATCAGTTTTACTCTTAATTGGTACACATAGTTGGTCAGTTTACCTAATTTCCCAATAAAGAGTTTATCGGTGAAAGAGTGTTTGGCGTGTGAACAGCACACATTGCAAAAGATGCTGCAGGAGGAAGGGCAGTATGGACGTGTATTACCACACTCCAGCTTAGGTCAGGTGGTCACATTGCTGTATCTGAGGGGAATCTTGCACTAAAATAAACTTTGAAGTTGACTAAAAAAAAAGGGGAACTTCCCATTGTAGAATAAACAAATTGTACTATGCAGGGGAATGAGTTAAGTCAGTCTCATGGTTTTCAGCATCACTCGTGCCTTGAAAAAAGGAGGATCTGGGGGCACTTTTAGATACCTTCAGTACCTAAAGAGATTGAAAAGAGGGAATTTTTACAAGGGTATGGAGTGATAGGACAAGGGGTAATGGCTTTAAACTGATAGGGGGCAGGTTTAGATTAGATATTGGGAACAATTTCTTCACTGTGAGGGTAGTGACACACTGGTTGCTCAAGGAAGCTGTGGGTGCCTCATCCCTGGAAGTGGTCAAGGCCAGGTTGGATAGGGTCCTGAGCACCCTGGTCTAGAGGTAAGTGTCCCTGCCCATGGCTGGGGGTTGGAACTGGATATTCTTTAGGGTTTATTTCAACCTAACCCATTCTATGATTCTGTGATTTTAAAAGGGTTAACTACTTTTCATAAAGTGCATCTTATAAATGTAAAGCATCTTGGCATTTCCTTTTTGTGTCTGTCAGAGAATTTAATGAAACAGCTTTTGTTTGTTCATACTTTTCTTTCTTAACATTCGTATATCATCAGTAACTGTTAGTTTTTTCTGCAAAAAAGAAAAGGAACTTGTGTTTTCTTCTCTATGAAGACAGAAGTCAAGTCATCCTATTGCTTTAGATAATAATGTTTATCTTGATTAAACATATCAACACATAGACTTTTACTGCTCCCGACAACAAGGATTGTAAGAGTTTGCATGCTGATATTTGATAATTTATGTGTCTGTAGAATTTGATCACGATAGGAATGGAGTATGATATTAGGCCCTTAATGCATTTTGTGGAGGAAAAAGCAATTGTTAGGGTGAGTCTGAGTTAAAACATGCAGCGGACCTCACTCTTTCCAAAGGGAAGGAAATTCTCTACTTCTTTACAATTTTTTGAAGACCTTTGGTACCCTGTGGTAGCAAATATGTTCTCAGGATGAGAGATGTCTAGACTGTGCTCTCCAGATTATGGTAAGTGTTTTATTCAGCTGAGAGCTGGAGCTCTGTAAATGGTTGGTGGGATTTGAAAGGACCTCAATGTGCAAGGGGAAAGAGGAACCTGCTGTAGATCTTTTGGGTCCTCAGCTGCCAAGCATATAAATATGGATAAGCATGTCCCACTGACTGCAGCAGAATTTCAAATTAAGTTTTTTCAGAAGTTTTTCCAGAGTTGGGATTTTAAGCAGTTTCTGTGTTTAGCTACAGTGTACCAAAGAGTGTGTGCTCATACAGTGAGCTTCCTTGAGCCAGTGCAAAAAATCAGGAAGGCTGTTATGCAGTTATTGCTGTATATCTTCCTGCTTGTAAGCCTAAATTCCACTCTGGTTTTTTGGTGTGTTTTGTTTAAATCCCTGAAAAGATGTCATTCTCTCACTGAATGTGTTTTTCCTTCTAAACATAAGCTGTAAATACATACACAGATAATGTTATATGATTTTTTGAGTCATCTGCTTGAAGCTGTTATGTGTTTTATGCTAGGCAAATTTAGAAAATTATTAAACCTCATAAGCTCAGACATAAAAGCTCCTTGATTCGTCTTTGCCATGGAAATTGCAAGTTTTAACATGCAAGTGTATATGTAAAAGAAAAACCCCAGAGGTAACAGGCAAGTAGAAATTTGTGGGGTTGTTACAGACACAGCGACATCTGGTTTCTATTGCAGTTAATGATTTATAATATTATGTGCCATTTTGTGTTATATAAGCATTTATTATTCATCTCCATCTCCTCTTACAAATCAGTTTTCAATGCTTTTTCCCCCCCCAATCATATATTGAGAGAGCATGTTGGTATGCATTTATGCCTACTAAAATAAAACTAAAGGTATTCCTCTATATTAAGAATTTTTGAAGTACTTAGAGATGGATTCTCTGTTCCCTGTGAAGTAACTGTTGGCCTAATCATTACCAGGAATTGAACCTGGAACTACCAGAGCTAGAGAATAGCTTGACAATTTGAGCTCAAAAAGGCTAAGTCTTCTGGCTAACAGTTGTAGGAGAGTCATGCCTTTTGTGGCTCTGGCAGAAGTTACTAGTTGGAGAGGGAATTATGCTTGTGCAACTCAAAATTGTTAGTGAAATCCAAGGGAATTTGGGGGTTTGCAGGGAATGCAGAACTGGGCTCTTCCAGGAGCTTCCCAGTAAGCATGAAAGGGTTTTCTTTTTGTTTGTGTGTGTGTGATGAGTAGTGAGAAATCCTGATGTCTGACAATGTTCTGGCTAAGTGTGCTCTTCAGTTTTCCATTAGTGGTGGCGTAGTCCATCAGTAAATCCTTTCAGGAGTAACCATCTGGCATTTCCTAAACCCTTGTCTGTGTATCATGTAAAACTCAGTGTTACCACTCTAAAGAAAGACCTTGAAAAGTTAAATGCCATTGGAATTTAGTAATGTAGGCCACAGTGTAAACTGTGGTTAAGTTGAGCTGAGGCCTTCTTTAGAGAAGGAACCTGTAATTGATTAAACCCTGCCTCTAGCTAGATAAAAATTAGTTGAAGTAGATTAATATAAAAATGGTTAAAAGCTTCCTTGTTGTTGTCAGTTTTCAAAATTAAACTTGTCAAGAGTTTGGCAGAAAGAGCTCAAAGGCAGAGCTGATCTAAACTGGAGAAAACAAACCCATAGGAGCAAAGAGCGATGTGGACCTTCTCCTTTTTGATTTAAATGAATTTTCTAACTGAAGGCTGTGAGCTTTAAGGGCCTTCCAACCCAAATGATTCTATAATTCTGTGACTTTGTGGCCTTCATTTCAACTTGCCAAGCCATTTTTCTCCAGACTACCATCTTCCATGATTTGTGTCTCACAGCTTTGTCTAACGCAGAAATTTCTTCTGTACTGCTTGGCCGATCTTCTAGTGGCCTTCATGAATCTTCTCTGACATTAAATGAGTGTAATTATTATGAGAACAGAAACCAAGGGCAAAACTCAAAAGGTAGTCTTGGATTCAGTAAGAAACAGTCTGAGAGAGAATTGAAATGGAGACAGCACAGCCTAACAGCTAGAATGATGTCAGGCTTTTTGCTGGAATCTACTTCCATCCATAACTTTGCATGGCATGTGACCTCTGTGTCACACAGTTTATCCTGCTGCAGGCTCACCTGCATCTTGGTGGCAAGATGGGGCAACTTTCTGTAATTGATATGGACATAAATTCTGCAGGGCCAATGATGAGTGGAAAGTGAGACTCATAGACTCTCCAACAAATGCTACCAAAGTGTTTATCAAAAAACAATGTTGATTTTACTCAGTGTTGCACTAGAAAGTCATTTTAGAACATGTTTGGGCTTTGACACCTTTTCTTAATATTTTCTCCTCATATCCTTTTGTATATACAACTGGGCCACGTTAGTGACCACAGGTATGAATCTCCATTCCATTGCATTGGTTTTATGCCAGAGTAACCCCACTGCTTTTCACAGCATAAAAGTCTGATGAAATGTGGTGAAAAATTGATCCCATACATATTCTAATCTCTGAGTGACTTAATATTTAGTGCTAAAACATTTTCAACCTTTAAAAACAACACTTCTATCAGTCATGTTACAGATTTAAAGTCTGCTGTCTCACGACTTGCCAGAACTGCAGCAAATGCTGGGAAGTGAGCATGTCCTTAATCACAGCAAACCATGGGATATTTGATCCTTACATTTGACAGTCCTGTTGGAGGGTGAGCTAGGACTCTTGTTTATTGACCTCAGTGTTGAAACGTGTCTTTTACCCACATCTCTATTTTAAGGTAAAATAATAGAATAATTTCCATAGATGTAGGCTATTTTTTCCTTTTGAATAATTGCAGTTACCTTTTAATGGTAGCAGCTTGAAATCTCTCTAGACTAGGAATCTTATGGACTGAGAGTATGGAGTGAGAGATAAGTTAACAGAGGCCTTGAGAAAGTAAACAAGGCAAAAGTCAGGTGCAGGATGTTTCATGGGTCTGCAGGTTGTTTCTGGCTACAGAAGTAAAACTCATGTCTGATGTTGTTACAACAGCATACATATTCTAAATTTGCATATTTCTGTTATTACACACATACGTATACATATTCCCTCTAACTGTTAACAAATCTACTGCTCTGTTTGCAATATAAGGGAAGCATTGTGGTAGTTTTAGATTTCTGAATTCAATGAGCCTGTTCCTGTTAAAATTAGTTGCAAAGCTCCAGTTGATAGCAATAGGAGCAATCTTATTATTTTCAATGATCATAAGCTAGCACTCCTGACAAATAACTTGGGTAACTGAGACAGGCTGCAGTCTCAAAGGAGAGATCATTGAAGAGATATCAGTGTGCAAAAGGGATGTAGAATTCTGTTGGATTTGAGGCTTTGCTACACCACAGATTTCCTGCATGATTTTTAGATTACTTAATATGGTTGCCCTTTGAATCTGCAAACTGGGCATAGCAACACATCCTTATATAAAAAAAGAGTGATGTGCTCGAATAGTCATCTGTAGTACATTTTGTGATTTTTGTGATTGGGAGAGATTTCTCATAAGACTCAGACATAAGTTTGATCTGAAACAGTTGGGTAAATAGAACCAGTAATTAATTAATTATTAGTTAATTAGCTCAGTTAATCAGTAACTGATGGAGTAACATCTGTTGCTCCTGCTTATTGTGTAAGGGAATTGTAGAATCACAGAATGGCCTGGGAAGGCACCTTAAATAAGGGAGTTGGGAGCCTTGATCTCATGTGGTGCTCCTAATGGCACTGTGGTACCACAGCAAAGTAATGATGCTGCAAATCAATTATGCTTCTTTTCATATATAATATATTTTTTTCTTCAAATTGCTGCAGGTTAATGAGAGGTCAGTCCCTAACTTGAGATATTCTATAGGCAAAATAGAAGTGTTTATACATTTAGACTGGGGCATGTTTAAGGCAATGAAACTTGGTTTAGCCAGTAACAAAAATGGTTATGTTAAACCACATGGTCTTGTGCTACTTAAAGGCTGAAGATGTACAAAGACTGCTTGATTCAGCTGGCATGTGGCAACTTGTTAAGCCTTGGTAACTTCAGCTCATGTAAAGGTGGAGATAAGAAATTGCTCTTGTTCCTTCTGGTATTAACATCTCTGACTACAGGAAAAGAAGTCAGGCAATTTAAAGGTCTTGAGAAGTTTTATACTGGTTAACAGTACTCCTCTCTCCTTTTCTCCCTTTCACTTCTTACTGATTTTAATTGGCTGAAGAAGAGAAATTCTGGTTCATGGGAAATCTTGTTTTCTTTTTTTTTTTTTGGGGGGGGGGGGAGGAGGAGAAGTTTTTGGTCAGAATTGATCTGGGAAGTGAAAAGAAATTTTTCTGCCAACCAGAAATTTTGTGATAATTTCCTGCTGGAAGCAACAAACATTTTATTTCTGAAATCAATATGCTGTCTGGTTCCTGCAGTTTCTCAGTTAAAATGGCATTTGACAGGTGACTCTGACTATCAGCTCTGTGGAGTAGTTGCAGAGTACACACTATCAGTGGTGCTCTGGCAGCCCTGCTCTGTGGGCTGACTGGAAGTCTGTTGCAGGGTTTCCAAGCTCCCAGCTGGCAATCTGTTCTTACTGTTCAGCAATCAGAAAGTCTGGAAAATACTGGGATTTCCATGTTTCCTGTACCCTTAGTAGGAAGTATTGCTTGTACATGGTAAACTTTTATGCTCAGGGTTTCCAGAACTTCTAGCTTAGGTGACTGAAACCATGAAAACTTGATGTTTTCTCTCTTTGGGATGCTCTTGGACAGATCTGTCTCCTTCTTTTAAACTCACCTTTATTTCAAATGCTGTAGGATGCAGAAAGAAGGGCCTCCTGTTTCAATATTTCACCCACCTCTTCTCTCTGGAGATGTACCTACCGGGCTTTCAACTAACTTGCTGGAGTGGGGGTAGCAATCCAGCTGTTCGAGTGTGGAATTTAGCGTGGGCTAATTCCTGCATGCAGTATACCCATCTCCCTTGGGTGTGTCCTGCATGGCTGCTAGACCACAATGGAAACTACCCACGCAGCTTCAAACAATGCTAATGAGGCGACCTCGCACCCACCACACCCAGCGACTGGAAGATTCTGGCCCATCCTGCAGAATAGCAACTATGCAGAGTTACAGCATCTGGCTCTGGCAAGGCTGCAGGCACAGTCAGTCTTTGAAACAAAAACAAGATCATGCACTGTTTCTCCCCATATTTACTTGACTGAGTGCTGCAATGCACACATGTGGGCAGGAGCAGGAAGAGTGCACTCCACCAGTGATTGTGGAGGGGCTTTAGTGGCTCAGCACCCTGCAGGATCTGCTGCTTGAGCTGATCTACAGCTTTTTCTAGCCACATCAAGGATTTCACACATCTTAAGCAGAGCTGGCATTTGCAATGTGAAAGCTACCTAAAAGGTGTCAGATTTGGCATTCCAAATTGAAGTTTATCAGACATTCTTACAAGCAGATTGCAATTACACCTATGCTTAAGCCCTGAATATCCATACATTTCACCAGAGGTCCAACTCTTTTCCAAGTCTCCTTCTTACAAGAGTGATACAGATCTCCCGTGATTGACATACAGGTCAGAAAAAAGGGATTTCTCGCTTGTGTTGCTGCAAATATACTTCTCATGCTGAAGAACTAAGCACCTTCAACTTCTTTTATTGCCTTCATTACTCTTGGTCTGTGGATAGCTGCATGTGGCAGGAGACAGCAAATATTTTAGATGAAAGAGGATAGAAGAAAGCGAGAATTGTTTTCCGTCTTCATTGGCACAGCAGGCCATTTGTGCATTTCACTTTCAGAAAGGCTTATTCTGACAATGTGAACACTGAATGCACCTGATCTTTCATGGTTTAGGTGATCTTTGCATGAATGCATTGAGTTCTGCTTGTGATTTACCTGTATGGGTGAACAGATTTGAGCCCATAAAGACTCTTTTGGCTCTTCAGTTCATCCTTGGTGCCTGCCAACCTTAGGCTTTTACAGCAGGCTTCTTGCGTAAGACCACATGTGCAAGAAAATCATCCATGCAACATTTAAAACCATTGTTTCTTCCATTAGGTAAGAGGAAACACAGACTAATTTCTTACTGAATGTGTTTTTATGGCTTTCTCACAGCTTTGATGATCTTGTGGGAGCATGTAATCATAAATTATTAAAAGGAAAGCTAAGCTGCTCAAAGCTAAATACATCAGTTATCTTGTTAAGGAGAAAAATGTATGTGAATGGATCAGTATGATTAAATCACTGCAAGACATCATAACCTTCTGTTGTGATTGCATGTGGGGAACCCAATAATTTTAGTTGTGTCTGTCATAAGGGAGCAGAAAGGTATTTTTATGCCTGCATTTTATTACATAATGAAACATGGTGCTCTAGGCACAAAGTGGGGCAAGAGATTGTGTGCAAACACATATGTGTGCATACACACATATTCTTTTGGTACACCTCCTTCCAGATGCACTTGGAGTCCTGGCTGCTGTGAGGGTTTGGCAGCTTTCTTGTGCAGTGTGGGTGTTTATCATTCTACTGTGATTGTTCATGTTGTAATGAGTTTCCCCTTGGGTGCATTTTTCAGGCACATGTTCCTGTCAACCAAGGTCAGTGCTGAGCCAGAGAAGCAGTGCACAGGTGCTGTGTCAGACTTAGCTTCCTTCTTTTGGCTGCAGACAGTGACACTTCTTAATTTAACTTATGATTAAACCATTGCTCTGATACAGGTCCAAGTAGAGTCTTTCTACATGGATTTTAAAAAAGGTTCTTTACATAAACAAGGGAAGAAATGAGTGATTTCATAAAAATAGACTCTCAAGACCTGACCAAGAGCCTGTTAAAATTGATGGAAAGACTCCTTGAATTTTAGCAGGCCTTTAATGCATACTCTGGTGTTTATAATCCCAGGTGGGAGTAGCTCTTTGTTAAATAGGAGGTGGTTTCTTACTTTGCTCTCTTTACTAGGTATAGTGCTGGTGGCAGTGGAGAAAGCTCAGGGTGATGGGAGAGTTCATGACAAAGAATGATCTTTCTCTTCGTGGGCGGCAACCAGCTTCTAAACAAAAAAGCCCTAAGGAGAGAAATGCATCAGGGTCATTACAACTGTCATTTGGCACTTACTAACATGTATTCTTGAAAGAAACTGTTAACACAATTTTGCTGTTTCTTGCCAAGCAGCGAGGGCAAACTGGCAATGTTTTGAAGCCAGAATTGGACTGCAGGCTTTAGAGCTCTTCTCTAGGATCAGCTGATCAAGAAATATGGGAAACTGAACATCCTTAACCCTTTTACCTGTGGAAATCCATGCTTGTCCACTCACAAACATGTGCTGTGTTTCTGTCCAACTTCGGATGTGTAGTAGGGATTATGAAAAGGTCCATTTGGAATAAAATCTGGCAAGGGATGTCAAGGACAAAAAGAAGGAGTTCTTCAAGTACATCAGTAGCAAAAGGAACACTAGGGAAAATGTAGGCCTGCTGCTGAATGGGGTGGGTGCTGTGCTGATGAAGGATACAGAGTATGTGGAGTTACTGAATGTCTTGTTTTCTTCAGACTTTGCTGCTGAGGCCAGCTCTTGGGAATCTCAGACCATGGAGGCAAGAGAAAAAGTCTGGAGCAAGGAAAGCTTTCTCTTGGTTGAGCAGGATCAGGTTAGAGATCATTTAGGCAAAGTGACACCTGCAAATCCAGGGACCCCAATGGGATGCACCCACCAGTGAGGGGTGCCAGATGTGCTGCCAGATGTTATTGCTAAGGCACTCTCCATGGTGATGGAGAATAGAAGAGATGCCTGAGATCAGGCCACTCTCCAAGGTCATGGAGCACAGGAGAAACATGTGAGGACTGGAAGAAAGCCAATGTCACTCCAGTCTTCAAAAACGGCAAGAAAGAGGATCCAGGAAACTAAAAAAGGCCAGTCAGCCTCACCTCCATCTCTGGAGAAGGGATGGAACATCCCATTCTAGATGTCATCTCTAAGCTTGTGGGAGTGAAGAAAGTTGTCAGGTGTAGTCAGCATGGATTCACCGGGGAAATCGTGCTTGACCAATCTGATTGGCTTCTAGGATGGAATAACTGGCTGGGTAGATGAGACAAAAGTGGTGGATATTGCCTTCCTTGACTTCAGCAAAGCTTTTAACACTGTTTTGCCTGACATCTTCATGGGCAAGATCAGGAAGAGTGGGTTGAATGAGTGGGCAGTTGGGTAGACTGGGAACTGACTGCATGTCAGAGCTGAGAGTTTTGTGATCAGCAGCACAGAGTCCAGCTGGAGGCCTGTAGCCTGTGGTGTTACCCAGGGACTGGCACTGGGTCCTGTCTCGTTCATTTTATTCATAAGTGCCCTGGATGAAGGGACAGAGTACAGCCTCAGCAAGTTTGCTGCTACTGCAAAACTGGGGGGAGTGCCTGGTACCCCAGAGAGCTGTGCTGCCATCCAGCAGAACCTGGGCAGGCTGGACAGTTGTGTGGAGAGGAATCTGATGAAATTCAGCAAAGGCAAGTGCAGAGTCTGCCACTGGAGAGGACTAACCCACTGTACCAGCACAGGCTGGGGGCTGACCTGCTGGGAAGCAGCTCTGAGAAGGACCTTGGGGTCCTGGTGGACAACAAAATCCATGAGCCAGCAGTACCTGGGGGCCAAGAAGGCCAATGGGATTCTGGGTTGCATTAGGGAGAGCATTGCAAGCAGGCCAAGGGAGGTGATCCTGTCCCTCTGCTTGGTCCTGGTGAGGCACATCTGGAGTGCTGTGCCCAGTTCTGGGCTCCTCTGGTCACGAAATACAGGGAACTACTGGCACGGGTCCAGTAGAGGGCAATAATATGGTGATGGGACTCTGGAGCATCTCTGTGAGGAAAGGCTGAGGGAGCTGGGCCTGTTCAGCCTTGACAGAGATGAGGGGATCTGAGTGCCTACAAATATCTAAGTGTGGATGCCAAAAGGATGGGGCCAGACTTTTCACTGATGCCCAGTGACAGGACAAGAGACAATTGGCAAAAACTGAAACCAGGGGAGTTCCATCTGAATATGAAGAAAGCTTCTTTGCTGTGTTGGTGACAGACCACTGAAATAGGCCGCCCAGAGCAGTTGTGGAGTCTACTTCTCTGGAGATATGGAAAATTTGCCTGGACCTACCATAGGTCCTTTAGCAGCAGGGAGGGACTCGATGATCTCTAGAGGTCTCTCCCAAGCCCAGCTATTCTGCAAGAGTTACCAGATTTTTGTCTTTCTTTGAGTAACAGTAATAACAACCTATGATGTGGTAATGCTTTAAACTTAAGGATGTTAATTGACTTGAAAGAAATTTATTCATCTATTTAGACTGCATAATAGTTTTGCTTTCACTAGGAGTGGGTAAAAGCCAGATTTCAGTCTTGTTGGTCAGATTTTTCCTGTTGGGCCAGCACATACTGTCCAGAGTAAAGGAGGAGTTGATTAATTCTCCCAGGACCATGTACTTTCTCTGTTTGTCCTGTTTTTCCTGGAATAAAAAGGCTAGAACTCGCCTCTCCCTGTGTCTAAATTGACAAGATCCATGATGTGTGAGAAGTTCAAGGTCTGAGAAGAGACACCTGTACCAACAGTCTATCACAACTTAGGATTTGCTGTGACTCCAGTACTGCTGTTGTGCCACGGCTGCATCAGCCTTTTTAGAAAGGCTGGTAGGTAAGCAATAGTAGACTGCAGTAAAAAAAAAATAAAAAATCAACAATTAAATATGAAAAGGGTTTTTTTCATATTTAATGAAAAATAAATTTGTGGTTGTTGTGGCTGTTGGGGTTGTTTTGTGGTTTGATCCCAGCTGGCAACTAAGTATCATGGACCTGACTTTCCCCTCATAACCTTCCCCCTCGTTAATTATTCCCTCATTCTGGTGGGATGGAGAAATTGGAAAGAACGCTTTAATAACTGAAAAAAAGGAGTAAAATTATTTAATAATAATAATAATGATGATGATAATGATGATGATGATGATGATGATGAAAACGAGAAGGAGGGGAACAAAATCCAAAAGAAACAAGTGATGCACAGTACAGTTGCTCACCACCCACTGATCAGTGCCCAGCCCTTCCTGGCCAGCTCTCCTGGTTTATATACTGGGCACAGCCTTCTATGCTTTGGAATATCCCTTTGACCAGTTTGCTTCCTCTGTCCTGGCCATGCCCTTCCCAGCTTCTTGTGCACCTCCTCACTGGCAGAGCATGGGAAACTGAAAAGTCCTTGACTTCAGATGGGCACGGATCAGCAACAGCCAAACCATCTGTGTTATCAGCATAATTCTCATACTGAACCTAAACATCACTGCACCAGCTACCAGGAAGAAAATTAACTCTATTCCACCTGAATTCAGGACAGTAGTGGCAGGAGTGGTTACAATGTTTTGCTGAAGCTGGACATAGATATAAAATTATATATTTATGCCATATATTAAAAAGGATATATAAAGAGTGGGCTAGAATCTAACTTGCTGTTTCCCCATTGCTGCCTTCATTCATTTGGGCAGTTTAATTCTGATTCTGTATCACTAGGTTATGTAAAATAAATATTGCTTAAATTCTTGACTTCAGCAAGTTCAGTGCAATCCACATTAAGCAACCTCCTTGTAAGCTCAGAGAACAGTTTTCTTATTGATCTGAGGGTCTTGTTTTGTTGATACTAAGTTGGTACTTTTTTAATGTGCTTTTGAATTTATTTGGAGCATTTGACTGTGCCAAGCTTTGCAAAACTGTAAGAAATGTAATTCAGTAACTGTACAGTATAGAATTTCTTGTATGTACTGTGAATGTTGGCACAGATTGAAACTGGATTAGGTGAACAGTGCTGAACTCAGAGTATTCTGGATTTTTTTCTTGCACACATAAAGAAAAATATAATGAACTCATGTACTTGAGGTAATTCTGTAATAAATCCACTTTAATCAATGATGTTAAACTACTGAGGTGTGTTACTGATACAGCTGCATTTTATTACCTGCTTCGTAAACCACAAATAGCAGAGAGAACCAGGTAAAGGTTTTTAGTTTCAGATGCAGGATGTGTGATGCAATCCACTACAGGCTTTATGCACATATGCACAGAGCATATTTTTGAGCTACCGTACTTTGAAATCTGTGCCAGACATCTATGCAGCCAGACAGTAAACAAAGAGAAAGATACCTTAGGCCAGGAACCTTCAACAGACAGAGGGTTTTCCTCAGAGACTGGAAGGGGAAGCGCAGCATGTGTAAAGGCACAAAGGTTAGTAGGCCAACCAAGAGCAGCACTGTGCCTGTGAGCTACATGTATGGGATGGATCTGAAGTCACTGGGAGTTTTGCAGCTAATTTCAAAAGAGGTAGGACTGCCCCAAGTGTTTTGACATCAGTGTCATTCCATTGGTATCAACCCATTTACTTCAGATTTGGTCAAAGATGTACAAGGTGAACTTCATCTGCTGTCAAAGAAGGTTGTGAAATTTTATATCTATTGCTTAATTAAAAAAACATTTTCCTCTGACTATCAAATACTTCATGAAAATTTTGCCTGAGTCCTGAGTCTATGTAAAAATGCTTTTTAACTGAGCCACTGAACACAGATTCCACTGCACAATGAAGAATTCTAATTGCAGTGAATATTAACTGCAGCCTCTTCCAGATCCCAAGATGGAACTTTGTTGTTTAAAGTTTTGGTATGTGGCTTGCATGTTTTTAGAAATTCTGTGAAATTAATGAAAAGATTGAAGAAAACACTGTGGTATTTTGATTTTTTTTCCTCCAAAGCCAAATATAAGGTTAAAAGCAAAGCTGCACCATTGGTTTTAGACTTTAAGAAGGCTTGAAGGATTATTTCCCATTCTTCAGTTGCAAGTGAATATAGCAACTAAAATAAAAAATAAATCTGGAAATAGAATATTAAGCATAAAATGTATTCATAGAAAGCAAGGCTGCTGGAATATGGTATTACTTCTGCTGATTTTGATTTGGCTTTTGAAGTGTGAAGGTTTTTTATTTAGTTAGTTTTCAGGTGATTTATTTTTGATCCACTTGTAGTAATGATTATTATGACATGAGTACAATAATGTCATGGCCAGCTAATGGCAGTCTTCTGCACCATCAAAATCAATTTGTCATGCCTGTTGGGAAATATAGTTTCAGGTCTTTTCTACCCATCATAATGAAAAACACCCGTAGCGTCAAAAGTTGTTTTCCTTGTCTGTCAAACAGTACAATAGAGAAATTTTGAGAGGTTTTAGAGCTCTTAACTTTCCTTGGAACTTCTGAACACTGGTTCTACTGAAGCAGGAAAACGAATGTTCTGCTGGAGGTAGAGACGAGACAAAGTAGCAGAAGACATTTAATTGCAGAGAAGGCAAATAGGAGGAAAACTGCAAAATGGGATTCTTCCTATGAATATTTGTAATCCAGAGGGTTCAATCTCTGAACATCATCCAAAATCTGAGGAGACTGGCAGGAAATCTGACAGAGTTTGTACCACTGATATGCTGTCTGGGAAAACAACTTGTATTACCAAGAATTGGTCCTTGTATTTCGGTGGCGGTTTTGCAGAAAAAATACTCAGAACTGTAACTGATCTATTTAAAGGTCTTAGTCATTTAAAGGTCTGTCTTCTTCTCCTTTCTCCCTGTATACTATCATTGCCTGAAAAGTAAAGAAAATAATAATCATGTTTCTATCTTCCTGCTTCACTGGGCAGGAGTGTGCTATAGTTGAAAGACTGGTGCAGTGCTGTGCAGGGTAGGGAGAAACCAAGTTTACAATATAATACTGATCTCCCAACTCTTTTCTAATATACAAAAGGAGAAGGACTTTTGCTTTAGAGTTATCCCCCTACATTAAAGGGATTTTCTCAACAGAGTTTTGTGTTTGAGATTCTGTGTTTTCCTCAGGTTTCATCACAGGTCACACGTCAACAACCTTCAGCAGTAATTAGCTGGATGAGACCTGTTAAATCTAAGAATTGGTTTTTTTCAAAAATGTAGCTGATCATAACATGCTCAGGACGAGAGAGGTTGTTAACCTCCCAAAGATTTTGACAGCTGCATGGGAACAGCTGACCCTGATTACCTGAATAAGACATTTTCATGCCAAGGGTTGGATTTGCTCCCTCCCCTGCAAGCTAGTAGCCAAAACTAGTTTGCCAGTTTGAGAGCAGAGTTAGTCCTGAATCTGCAGTGTCACTGCTCTTTATATGCCTGGGGTTATATGGTGGTACTGTGTCTGGGTTGTAAAAAGATGATTAAGGTTCTTTAAGCACAGCACTAATAACAGAAAATTAAGGGCCCATTGACTCTTTACAGGAAGCCTATTAAGCTAATACCAACAAAGCTATTTTTTCCATTTTAACTAACATGGTTTTGTTAGTTTGTTTTAGCTGCTTTCGTTGTAATTCACTCTGGCTTTTTTTCAACCCTTGCACTTTGCCTTTGTGATCTCTGTTTTCTTTCCATCCAGAGTTTCCTTTTCTATGCTTCTTTCAGGCAGATTCTTTCCATCCACTACAAGAATAAGTCTCAAATCAATTGTTGATTGAAATCTTGGTTCCCTGGGTGTTTCTCTCCACTGCCTTTAATAGTGTCAGGATTCAAGATACATTTGTTTTTCTTTCTTGCCATTACACAAATAGTGCTCCCCAGTAGGACTTTGAAGTTCATATTGTATTCATTAATAAGATTTTAAATCTTTTTGAGACAGTCCCTCCTAGTCCTTCTTCACCAGCAGGATGCGTAGCCCACTGCATATGAATTGGTTCCGGGAGTGGGGCCAGGGAGTAAGGGAATGGGCCTGGGCCAGGAAGCAGGAATAGCTGCTTCCCTAAGTGTAGGAAAAGGAATTTCTGGGTCCAACCTTGTGAGGGTTGAGGAGGTCAGAAGAGCTGTCATCTGCGTTGAGCATGTCAGGGAACGGGGTCTGCTAGGACCCCAGGAAGGTTACTATTTTTGAACCAGCTGTGGTTTCAAAAGTTGGTTTGACCAAACCAGGATGAACTGTTTCCAGCACAGTTTTGGCTACCCACAACCTCTGTTGGCTTAGTCCTGTATTCCTGATGCCAGTGCATTGCCCAATGATGTCAGCGGGTGTTTTTGGGTTTGCAAAGAATGCAGGAATGGGATCTCTGAAAAACAGAATCTGTATGGTAGAAATGTTCTAAAACTGAAAGATGTTTTGCAGAAGCTTGTCTGAAACATTTTAGCAAGAAAACTGGGCTCCTTCAGGCCCTTGGCTATTGTTTTTATGAATTATCCTTGCAGGTAGCTTGCATTCTTCCATGCTGTCATCAGATACTTTTGTGAAATGCTTTTGAAGGCAAATAATTCAGGAGACTCTTTCTCACCAAGACAGCATACACCAATTGCCTGGATGCCCCTGAAGTTTGCAAGATTTTGAGGTACTTTTATGAATTATGCCTCACCAGATAATCATGGATATTTCAGTGGATCTTTTGTGGAGCTGATAACATCTCTCAAGTGTTGAAGATTTTAGCTTTAATTGATTTTTGACCTAGAATTTAATAGTATGCTATTGTGCCTTCACTGGCCTTTGCTAATGTTTTCATTAGTTGTTAGAGTGGAGTGGAGTCACCACACTTCTTCAAAGAGTATTTTCTGCCAGAGTCACTAGTATGGCTGTCCTTAATATTTCTTCTCATTCTTGGCAAAGGAGAAGAGTTCCTTTTCTTTTTCTGGGTTTACTCAGTGATGTGTAAGGTCTGAGACAGGAATTTGGTTCTTTGTAGTAGATGTGTCACACATGGTATGAAGCAATGCCTTTGTCAGTGGGTCTCTAATGGACTCATTGCTGGGTCTTAAAATCTGCAAGTTCTTCCTGTGCTTTTCTACAAAAGGCTGATTCTAGTTTGATGCAGAAAATAGTATTAGCTTTTCTAATGCAATGCTCTAAATATTCAGGGATTCCTTATTAAGTGCCTGACATGCTTAATAAATTCACCAGGGTTATCCCCAGGTACCTTTAGGATGAAAGCTCCTGAAATGTGTCAGTTAGTTAGATGTTAGCTTTTATTCTCAAGATGTCCTGGACACCAGAGAGTTCCTGCTGTAGCAGTGTGTTGAATCAATTTCCATGTAGCCTTCAGCCACTGCTGTGTGTTGGCTTTTGTCAGACTGTGACAACCCCAACTGTGTTGGGGTTTTCTTACCTTCTGAGACAAATGTCATTGGCCTTTTCTGACCTTGCCTTGTTGTCACACATGAGATTTTGAAAGGTCTTTTGAAATTACTTGGCTTCTCCCTTGGTACGATAATATTGCAGAGTACTACTTCCTGTATTTTCCTGCTAGAACATAACCGTTTTTACAGTGGTCAAGTTTTAAATAGAGTTTGAAATACTTGGCATTGGGATAGAGGCTTTTGCATGCAATATATTAGTCAATGTGACTTACTAAACCCCTAAAAAGAGTGACTTGAGCAAGAAACTGCATATTCCCTAGTAAATCATAGAAGTGTAGGAATGGGAGGGAGCTCAGGCAACCAGTTCATCTCTCTGTTTTGTGGCTGAGCCAAGACTATTTTTGACAGTGATGTGTCTAACTTTTCCATAATGGACTCCAGTGATGAGGATTCCATGACCAGCCTTGGTGAGCTGTTTTTGTTAGTTAGTTTGTCCTAATAGCCAACAAATCTTCTTTTACCACACGGCAAGAGGAACTCTTCTTCTAACCTTGCTGAACCTGAAGAACAGTTGATCACTGTCATATTTATTACAGCATCTTGCATATTTGAAGACTTATGTCTTCCCTCAGTCTCTTTTCTAGACTAAACAAACCCAAATCTTTCAGCTTTTCTTCCTAGATTGTATATTCCAACCTTTTTTCTTTTTTTTCTTTTCTGGACTAAATCCGCATGAATCTGGAAAGATGTAGTTCAAAACTGGGCTTTATTTTTGGTTTGAGGTATCACAAGTTCCAGAAGGTGTGGATTAGTTACCTCTCATAGAACGCCATATTCACAAGAAAATTATACTTTTAACATCTACATCTCTCTAGCTAACTTGCTTTTTTCTACTTTGTAGCTGTTTGTTTGATTTTCTTGCTGAAGTGCCGAGCTTGTCTTTTTTATTTCATCCCACCAGTTTCACAGGCAATGGTTAATTGACAACCCTTTCAACCTGTCCCGTGAAGGTTTTTCTACTTTTCATAGCCAGATGCTCTGCAAATTCGAAGTCTATATTCCACCATTCTGCTGGACTTTAGTCAATATTTTCAAAACAAAGCGATAATAGTACAGTTTCCATCCAGGAATCATATGGTAATGTATTTTGAAGAACTTTCTTCTACTGGTTTCCCGGTGAAATTGCTGAGGGCATGCTGTGCAGCTTGTGTCACAATCTTTCTAAACTTGAGATCCTATTTTCTTTTTCTCCCTTAACCTGTGGGCCATAAACATGGAACAAAATAGGATGGTCTGAGATGATTTATTTTTCATCTCCATTAGGAAGATTGTCCAGAATACTTCCTGTGTCCCTGTTTCCCCAGCCCTTCCCTAGAGCCAGTAGTCACTTCTGGTTGTTCTGGTCTGAGTCACACCTGACAGTTTTATTAGTGCTCATGAACAGCATTGGGCAATGGCTGGATCACTGGCTGAAACTTGGCAGGATGTCTACAATATCACGGATTTGGGCTTCTGGCAGGCAGGCAGCTGACACCCTGGGACACTGCTTTGACAATGGACGTCTCTGTTCATCTCAGAAATAATTGTAACAGAAAAAAAATAATCTTGCTGCGATAGTCATCTACAAAGCAGAAAAAAAATTAAAAAGAAAACATAGCAATTTACCTAGTGTCTGGTCTATTCACTAACAGGTTTCTCAACACTGAAATGGTTCCTCTTTTCTTCCCAAATTATTTAAGAGCAATAAACATACTCATCAGCTGACTTGTCCTCCAGCGGCTTTGAGAGTTTTTAAAGGGCTGCTTTATTTCCTCTCCTTCATTCCTGGCAAAATCACAAATATCTAACTGAACTCATATTACTTAAATAGAAAGTAATAGAAGAAATGGTTGTACAAGTAGTTCAGGGTCTGGTCACAAATATGCACTAAGCTGCTGGTTCTCCTGGGTGAATTTCACCTTGAACAGAGAAAACAATTACACCTTGTTAGCTCAAAAAAAGTAACCATCCTTCTTGTATTTTAGTCAGTCCAGCTATGGAGTGAGGTGGAAAGACAAAAGAGGACTCTAAAGAGCCTGATAACTCAATGGTTATTTATAGCAAAAGAGAATAATCACAAAATAAGATGAAAATATTTTTGTTTTAGACTGTTATACTGAAACAAACTACAACCAATTTGAACCAATAAATAATGGAGTGTTTAAAAAGAAAAAAAATACTAACAAAAACATGACTTTTTAAAATGTTTCTTCTGGAAGTGTGCTATGCCAGGTGCAGTAGTAAACATACCTCCTTTGAATCACTGAAGATGAAAACCAGCCATATACTTGAGCTTAGGTGGTTCCTATGGCTTTATAACTCTTTTGTATCTTTTGAGCATTCAGGAAAATACGGCACACAGATTTTTAAACTATGATTCTGGCTACAGAGGCACAACACATTCTTTTCTGTTTTTAATAAGTCTCTCTCTTTGTGCAACAAATCCTTCTAAAAAATGGTACCAGCAGTGCTAACCAATGGGTAGCAGCTAGAGGCTGGGGGGAGAGGAATTGCTTTGGCTGGACAGAGACTAAGGGATTTGTACACCCAAATTTCTATTGTTTTTAATAAGAATTTGGCTTTAGAAATCATAGCCCTCATATGTATTCAGTCTCTGAGAACTGGAGGTCTCTAACCACGCATTCCTATCTTGTGGAATCCAACCCCCCTGGCTGGTGCACCAGCGGGGCAGGCAGGTGTGGCACTGCACACATCTCCCGGCAAGGATCCTCCCTTGTCAGGGGCACTGCTGCTGCTCTGCTGGGGAGCATCTGCATCGGATGGCTGGGGCAAGGAGGAGCCCATATCCCACCAGGAGGGCAGAGCTTACTTGACAATCTTAAGAAGGTTTACTGTATTACAATATGAATTGGTTTTTCTTATTCTTTCAAGGGCTTTTCAGGGTACTTATGCATTCTACTTATATTCCATATGCTCTGGTAAATTGTCATTCTGATTCTCTCAGGCAAATGACTGAAAGAGGTGGAAAAATAAACTTAAAAAAAAATCCTTTTAAGAAAATTACCTCCTCATTTCTGTTCTGATGGGAAACCTGAGTAAAAATGTGGAAGTATTAAGTATGTAACAAGGGGATGGTGATTTATTTTCTGGAGACCTCTGTGATCATTGAGAACTCTGTGTTTAGGATTATTTACAGGAGGGCTAAGTGTTATTGTTATTTTCTTGTGGTCAGTTCATCAGCGGCTGATAAGTAAAGAATGTAACTTGGTAAGGTGTTGCAGGCAAAGGGAATTTTTGCAATAATGTTTACATTTTCACTAACTTTTCAAGGCACTCTTTAATTTGTACAGAAGAGAAGGACAGCATTCACTGCTACATTTGCTGGTTAAAAAATTTCAAAGGAGTAGACTCTTGGTCAGAACTTCAGTGGTGGCGCAGTTAGTTTAACATATGTTCACCGTAAGTTTGTTAGTGTGGGAGATGTCAGAAAAAATGAGAAACTTTGAAACCTTGATCAAGGCATCAAGACAATGGGACACATCATTTTGACACAGGAATTTTTATGGATTGCATGAATCTGGCTGTAGTCCAGAATCAGTTCCAGGCTGAATTATGGTTCCATTCTGTATCTTCCTTCATGTTAGAAACCTGAGTAGTGAGTGGTTATTACACTGACCTGTATTACGTGCCCTGTTTAAGCACGCTGAGTACAGCACATGGTTGTGACTCTATTTTTAAGTGCACTTCTCTTTTATGTGTTTTTCCTTAGAATGGTTCTGTAGGTTAGTGTTGGACACAACTGTACACACAGTGTGTGTGGTTCTAGAAGGGAAGTCACACTATCTGCCAGTGCTGAGCATAAAGAAGAGGGGAAGTGCTGTCTAAACTGTATGAAAAGAAGGTATGAACAAGCATAATATTTTTACTTTCTTGCCATTACAGCTGCTGCTTTTATCTCAAGAAAATAAATGATCAGTGCAGATAAGGTGATGGCTGAAATTCTCCATATGTTTCCATAGATATGCAGCTTTTTGGCAGAATAGCACAATTCTTTGTGCAGGCAGCTGAATCACCAGAACTAGTGGGCTAGATTAATGTGAGGAATTATATCTATTAATGTGAGAAATTATATTTAAATGTCTCTTTAGTGCTTAGGATATCTCTAGTGTCACTGGCATTGGCCTGCCTTCCCACCTACCTTTTCTCTCTCTATGCCAATCCTTTCTGGGCTAGTTTCTGCTAGTGAAATACCCACAGAACCTATCAGTCTGTTTCTGAGTTTGTGCCATCTGCCTGTGTCCTGACCACATCAATCCCTGTGGGGCTCAGCCCACATCTTAAAAAATGAGGGAAATGTGTTCTCATCCTCTTTCTTTTCTGTCTTGCTTGTGGTTACAGAAAAAAAAAGTGTGTAGAGAATATGTATAATTTCATCAGAAAAAGGCCTGTTTTGTGGTGTTGAATGAAGCACTCCTTAGGGTTCTTACCTTTCAGTCAGTAGATGTTGAGATTTTTTGCCTGTTTTGGTGAATTAAAACATTTCACCAGGAGAATGATGTAACACTATCCAGGGCTGAGGTTTTTTGTACTTGATGCCCTCCTACTTATGTTCCTGCTGAGTTTTCCCTATGCAGTTTCTGGAGGAATAAGAAAAAGAATGATTTCTGGAAAATCTCTCTTAGAATATTTACTACAGAAGAAGGAGAGGTAGATGTATTTATTGAGACTGATAGGCATCTAGAAAGTGAAATAGTATTTTTTTTAAAAGGAAGAAAATAAAAGGGGGTGTGTGTGTGTGTGTGTGTGTGTGTGTGTACAGATGGTGGGCAGGACAGTGGGAACCTGCTCTGGCATTTTGGTGACCAAATTTCTGCTGGGAGATGTAGGTTAAAAGTCTCTCAGCAGAGGAAGATCAGAAAACCAAGGCTGAGATTGGGCCATTTGTGAGTGGTATGTGTGTGTGAGTGTGTGTGCAATCTTATACTGCACTTGTCTTTGTGTTTCCTAAGGGCTGGTTTAAGCAGCTTCCTGCTTAGTTTTCTGGTGTCTGTGTATTCCATTTCAATGTGCCTAGAGGCCTCTGATTGATTTATGTGTTACTGCCAGCTTGAGACAGCAAATGTGGTTATCACCTCTAGCTGTTTACCCCACCCTTAAAGAGCTAAATAACTCCAGTGGTTCAGCAGCTGGTTTGTGAACAGCTCAAATATCAGCTCAGGGAGAGTGAGGGGGACACTTGGGCACAGTAACCTCACCAGCTGCCTGAGGCTGAGCCATCTCTTCTTGTTCATGTGAGCCACTGTCCCCTCCCATGGCACAGACGGGCACAAACCAGTTCTGTGGCCAGGTGCCCCTTTGAATATAGCTTAGAGACACAAGAAGTAAATGTTACAGTGCTGAAGGTACCCATTCTAGTATAGTTCATCTGAATGAAAGTGCCTGAACTCTGTGTATAATGAGAAGCCTCATTTGCTAAATTGGGGAGCATTGTTAAGATGAGGAAAGCCCATTTGGAGTGTACCTGGAAACGGGCACCTCGGGAATGTCACTGGGAAAGGAACACACCAGAGACTGGGATTCAGTTACTTAAATATGTCTCTGCTTCTGGACCTGTTTTTAGAGTATTTTCATAACTCTAAGTATAGAAATGGATACTCTTTTACAGTATAGAGCATTTCTAATGACTCAAATAGAGGCATTCTAACCTGTTCATTCCTGCCCCATTTTTGCAGCTGCCTCCAGTCCAAATAAAAGTTAATTTCTCTAAGTGCTCACCTACTGCTTAGTGGATTTTTGCAGTGTGTCTAGAGTCACTTGACTTAGGGGTCTCAGCATTGTGGTTTAGAGAGAGAAGAGAAACTTCTAGGTACAGATGTCAATAGTATCAATTGCTCCGAGTTTCTGGGAAATGTCTAGCTGGTACAAACTGTGCAAACAAATCTCTATGAAAAGCTATTTCAAATTAGAGTTCACACAGTTGAGGAAAAAACTTATGTTTCCTTTTTGTGTCCAAGTTAGAATTACAAAGGTAGATGCATATAAATAATGTTTTTCCTTGAAATTTTTTATCTAGTTATTTTACATTTCTTTTTCTTGTTACAGTCTCCATGCTTATATAACAGCTCTCAAGAGGAAGCTGCTAACAAGCCCATCTGCTTGTTTGTGCCAGCTGTTTTAGTGGAGGCATGCTGGATGTGACTGAGCTCCACCTTCTTTTTTGAGGTACATTATATGTGAGACACCATAATATATGGTTCAGTCAGAATGATAGCTGCTTAACCTCTTGGTACTCTTTTCATTAATTCTTTCTTGGATCAGTTATTGTGTGTTTTGTCTGTCACAAAACTGGGTTGAAAACTGCTCTGGGCATGGAATGTGTCATTCATTTAAACAACATCAAGGCACACTGTTCATGTTTAATTATTACTTTAATGCGAGTGCTAAACTGTTTTCAGTTACATCTAACAAACATGTTTTCTGGGACTGGTTGCTGGCTGACCTCAAGTAAGGGCATGTTAGGCTAAGCCTTGAAATGCTGCATCAAGCTGTCATCTCAAATAGGGGTGAGCTCATTCATCCTCCCGTGAACTATCATATAGATGAACCGATGGAAGCAGGATATATTAACTGCCCACCACAAAGGACATTGCAGTGTGCTGATTTATGATGAGCAAATTCTAGAGTAATCCTATTCATGATGCCTAAAAACATCTGTTCACAGTGTTGCAGTAGCTAAGCTAGGAATACTGCATAGTAGATGAAAGCCACCTGTTGATGAAATCTTTAAAAACAATATATAAATATTTCTGTTGGTGCTATTGCATCAGTTCTTTTTCAGGATATCCATTATGGCATGACACACTCATTTGGAAATGGTCAGAATATTTATAGGCCCAGTTCCAGTAGAACATGAGCATGTGACCAATGCTCTTACTTTCAGTTGCTCCAAAAACCAGTTTGATGCAATGATTGGAAGTGGCTGTCATGCTAAAGTAACTTTAATGACAGAGAGAAAAAATATTTACATAGAATTTTTTTCAGAATAAGGTACTGTAAAAGCTAATGTAAACAGAGTAAGGTAATGTAGAAAGCAAGGTTTAAGCTATCTCTATTTGAGAGATCATTCTAAAAGATTAAGAGGAAGCCACCACAATACCTAATGCCTTGGTTTTGGTAGGATTTGGGGGTTTTGACATGCTCCAAATAAATTCCTTCTGAGCAATGGATTTTGGGACATCCACAATCACTTCATAGGGCTGATGCATTACAATCCGAAACTAAGTCAGAGGGCACATCCACTTCAATTGACCTACCATTCTCCCTGATATCATCATTACTGTATCCAAGCAGTTGGCTAATATAATGACAGCACTCCTATAAAGATGCAGACCTGACTTAAAACTTCCTACAGGCATGATCCTAAGGCTTGGGAGACTTGTTTGTTTCTAACTAACATCTGTTGGGAAAATCCATTATATCTGTCAGTGGATTTGTTTTGACATCTGAGACAAAACTTTCCTGGGTTCTCCATTTTATTTTCTTCCTTCCTGCCTATCTTTCCTGTTTCTCCACTGAAGTGATGCTCATCACTATCCTTTCTTCCTGCCAGTGGCAGTGGGAGCAGCCAGCTGGGCATGGCTTGACAAGCACCAAATGAAGCTTATATGTGCCAGGAATGTCTGCCTGTGTTAGTGACAGCCACTAGCTTACCAGTTATTGTACCAGAGTCTTTTGAAAGAGAATTTGTAAGTGGGAATGACTGTGAAACCAGTTGTCTTTTGCTGCCCTTAATGTAGAACCATTAAGAGCTTTAAAATTTCAACTCAACTTTTGAGTTTGAAGAAAGCTCTCTTTGTAAATTTCCTGGCCCACAGTGCTCTTACTTCATGCTCTTGCCACGGTACTCTGTTGGTTTGTCGTGGTTCTAAGGAATAAATCCTGTTTTAAATTTCCTTGGTTTCTTATAACAAAGGGCTCTGGAGGAAAGAAAATCTTTTAATCCTCCCAGCAATAACCTGACACGACCTTCTAAATACACTATTAACTCAAAAATATTAGCAATATTTTGTAGCTGTCTTAAGAAGAGTTTACAATAGAGATGGCCCAAATATTTAGAAGAATAATTATACTTAGTTCTGAGGAAATTAGTATCCATAACACAATTACACATTTAAAAAGGGCTAAATGTTAAAAACTATTTAAAAAGCCAGGCAGTAGGGTATTGTTCAGTAGCACTGGCAAAACGCAGACAGTTTTTTCTGCATGGTCTTTCTAGGCTTGTGATTTCCTGACTTCCTTAGCACAAATTACTTGCCTTCTCTCTGTTCTTTAGTAACTCCAGTCTGTTTTTTCTTTCCTTCATAACTGCTTAGCTTTCAGAAGATGTTAAATTTTTTTTTTTTTATATGCTCAATATGAGATACTTCTTAGAAGGTCTGCAGGAGGAGACAGTTTTCTGCAAACCTGGCCTGTCTGCTATGTCAGTAGGCTGCCAAGAGTTGCACACAGCTTAAATATCGAATAGGTGTCTTGTAAAAATGGAATCCTGTTGTACTAGTATAAGCACATTAAAATAACTAATTTGGAAATAAAATTATGGCAGTGAAGAATCACAAAGATAATAACTTAAAATTAGGCATCCAACACTATACTCTGACTGGGGGCAGAGAGATGAACCTCAGCTTGGGATGCACAGCAGAAAAATTCAAAGAAAAGTCAGTAAGAAAAGCTAAAGAAAAGAAATTCAAGCTTGTTTTCTGTCCCTTTGGTTAAAATACCTGATTTCAGAGATAAAATAGGGGTTTGGAGCCTGAAGTTTTTTTTGTTACTTTTATACCTCTCAGGTATGCATTTTGGTACGCAGCAAGTAGCAATTGTGCATTCCCTCATAAAAATACTTGCTAAATCAGCATTTAGCCAGCCATTCTCCATAATGAATTTCTATTAAATATCGGATCTAAACCTAGTGAAGTCAGTCAGAACTTTTCAGTTGCTTCAAGCACAAATTGCAAAATATCAGCTAGATCCACAGAGGGACATGAGGGATATGATGGTCCAGAGGAGAATGTACACAGGTATCCCCTGCTGCTGTGTGCCAGCTGGTTGCCTTGGAGCTGGTAATAACCATGCTGTCTCTCTTGAGAGGAGAGTGCTCCAAGGGTGGAATTCCCACTTTGAATTCAGATTTGAACCCAGATGAGCAGTTCCAATGGAAGCACATGTTGGTGCCAACTCCTCCTCCTGGTATAAGAACATTTTTGG
This sequence comes from Ammospiza nelsoni, assembly GCF_027579445.1. Lineage (NCBI taxonomy): Eukaryota > Metazoa > Chordata > Aves > Passeriformes > Passerellidae > Ammospiza > Ammospiza nelsoni. The sequence continues at coordinate 53,488,885 of NC_080638.1, read as the reverse complement.
GCAAAGAAGTACAACACAGAATCAGTAAGGTAGGAAAAGACCACTGGAGGTCATCTAGTCCAACCTGCTTGAGCAGGGTGCCCTGCTGCACATAATTCAGGACTGTGTCCAGACAGCTTTTGAATATCTCCCGAGAAGGAGACTCCACAACCTCTCTGGTTAATCTGTCCAACTCAGTAAGGAAGTTCAGCCTTATGTTTGAGTGGAACCACTTGTGCTTCAGTTTCTGCTCATTGCCTCTTGTCCTATTGCTTGGCATTGCTGAGCTGAGCCTGCCTCCTTCCTCTTGTATAGTACAGGGCAGTATCATGGGAGAAGAAGTGTGGCAGGAACAGCCAGGTGTGAATTTCCTGGCTCTTTGGTGTCCCACTTTTGCAGCCCAGGCCCTCTGTCCTGGCAGAAGAGAATGTTTGGCACTGTGGAGGCAGGAGCAGCAGCTCCACTGTGGTGCTGTAGTACTGCTGGCTCTAACACAGCACATCCCTGTTGTGACCAGCACAATGGCTGTACTGTCCCTGGTCCCAGCCATGATCAGTCCTCCAGCAGCTATCACTTTTCCCCAAAAGCTTTCTGCTTTTCTTTGAGGGTTGTATTACCGTGCTGACTAGCCTCTGCAAACCCCTCCCTGGACTTTCTTCTCATCCTCCTGCGTGTTACTTTCTTCTGACAAGAAGTAGTTATAGCAAGCAAAGTCCAACTCCTGTTTCTGTGTTTGACTCTGGAGGAGATCCCTCAGGCTGCACCGCCCAGTTCCTCCTCCAACCTTGTCATGCTGATTCGTGCTTTAGCCTGTAGCTTCTATTGTTATATTCATTGCTAAACAAAAGGAGTATTTTCTTGCTCCCTCGCTTAGACTGAGTAGAAGATAGTTATGTCCACCAGCTTCCAGGAGCTTTGTGGCTGCTGGCTGCTCAGAAAGCTTGCTTGCTGAGCACCACCTCATCTCCAGCAAGGCAGGGTGCAAAAAGCCTGATGGCCTCGCAAATTCGGTAATTTTATCCAAGCCCATATGGATCTTATATTATTCATGGCTTCTGATGGGCTGCGTATTCCTCACTGATTTAGTGGTTGACTTGTGATGTTTTTCGATGAGTCAAATCTCTGTAATAGTGACACTACATCCATGTATGTGGTAAATGTGAAAGAAAACAGATGTCTATAAAAATCACTGAGTCTGATTTGGAACGATGAACAGTATTGTGATTAATCAGAACTGTGCAGCTCATGTGTAGTATTTTTATAGGATGGGATGGAAATTTCTTGTTTCACACCTATATGATTTCTATCTTAATATTTGGACTGTCAAAGAAAGTTAAGTGTTGGGCTGCTTATCTGGGGAGAAATGGCATAATTACTACTGAGTTTTGAAACTTCTAGTACAGTCATGCAACCTTGAATTCACTTCAACATTGATTTTTTTCTGGCAATATCTGCACTGTGCTCATACTTAAAAGGAAACAAACAGTAGCCAATGAGTGTCTCCTACAAATGTAGAAAGATAGTGTAGCAGATGCTCTTCAATAGATTTCTCCAAATAAAATATAAATGTTTTTAGTTTTGTTCTTGCAAGTTGCCTCAGACTGAAGCTAAAGCATTTGCTGAACTCTAGATTAAGGACAGAATCCTAATGCAGATTTAATCAGACACTCTGAAGCACAGAGTTACAAAATTCCTGAGATCGGAAGGCAAAGAATTTCGCAAAAATAAGTATCAGCCAAGTCCTATTCCTGTAAGACTGGAGGTTGAATAATGGAAGAGCAGTGGCAGAAAGTAATAGCTGAACACAGAAAAATGAAAGGTCTGACCCTATGAACTAGCTTTAAGGTCATGAACAGGATCTTACAAAATCAACACAAATTCATTACTGGAAGAAACTAGGATAAAATCTTAAGCACAGGGCAAGTGTGATGAGTCAGATCTGGTCAAGTGGTGTATACGTGCAAAATTCTGAATAAAAATAATCAAATTAACATGCAGTGAAGAGAGAATTTCCATAATGAAGCCTCTAGTTTCCTGAAGAGACTTCTCTAGATTGCTAAGCATGGTTTGGACAAGTCACAAGACAAAAGAACTCCTGTTTTTTTGCAAGGCTCTGTGTGCTCTGTAACAGGATTTTGGGAGATGGAGAGACAGTTTGCAGTGCAGACATATCCTTTTGTTGGATTACTTCCTTTGGTTTCAGGATTGAGGAACTCTCATTTTTTGTGGAACCCTCTTAAAGCCTTGTCTTCTGGCTTAAATAAAAACTTTAGAATGTTCTAAATGCAGTAATGAAGATCTGGGTTTTGTTGTACAGAGGTACATAAGATGTATGTTGGTAAATGGACACTGAGTGTAGGTGTTAGATATCTTGCATTTTTTGGTACTACTTTTTGAAAGATGATATTTCTCAGAATAATGTGAGAAGGCTTGGAACACTGATTTATTCCTGTTGGAAAATCATTCTGCAAATGACTCCAAATTGCAGTAATTTAGAAATCTTGAGGTTCTTTCTATATTTGGATTTGTACATTCTGCAAGCTTTTAGTACAAATACATGGATTTTTGGTAATTACTTTAATTCTTGAATATAACTTTAACTGAACTAAATACATGAATGTACCTTACAGGGCTCAGGCTTTGTGAGACATTTCTGCTAAATCGGCTTATGAATTTCCTTTTGATGAGCTTAATTGTTGACAGATTTTTCAAAAGCCAACAACAGCTTGCTTTGCTAGCTAGTATTCACATGAACTGGATAGTCTTGTGAAGTCCTTTATGCAATTTGCATAATATTTTTCTTTTACTGTAAGATGAAGTGAAATCCTTTGTAGTGAACCTAACAATGTTAGACATTGTAAAGACATCAATCCAAATAAAATTTAAAAAGCAGAAAAATTACCCTCCCAGCCTGTTCTTCATCATCTCAGAATATGCATGGCTAGAAAATATAGCCTTTAAAAAAAATAGTATTTTTCCCCCAGAGGACTATTTAGATGTGATCTCCTAATGAAGATACTATGAAGATGCTCTGCTAGTTTCTTCAGTAGTCCTGTAAATTGAATTTTCATTTGAGTTACCTCAAGTCAGAAGACATTACATATGCAAATCTATTCATTAAATCAATAAAACAAATAAGCCATTTTGTCCATCCATGTGAAACAGATAGATAAATTCTGCATCTTTTCTACCCAGAAATTTTTGTTGTTGTTGGTAATAGTCTGGAATTTCTGTCTTCGAATTCTGCTGTCTGGAGCATAGGTGGGAAGAGAATGAAATGTGAGCTAAGCAACAAATCTCTATCCATTATGATGGTTGTGGATGTCTGAGTGAAATGAAGCATGTAGAAGCCTCAAAAATAACTGACCCTGTTTTTCTCCAAACATTTCTGAAGAATTCTGTTCCGTTAATAAGGCCTTAAAAGTAATAAAGACTAGGATCTATGGATTCTAGCCAAATGAGGCCACATCCTACAGTCCTTGCTTTGTCTTAGTGGAGTAAATTTCCCATGTACTCATGATAAGATGGGGATGAAGGATTGAGTAAGGGTGGCAGGATGGGAAATGGTTTGTCACCTCCGAGAGTGCGTTTGCAAACTGCTGGAACCACAAATGAGCTCAGTGTTTAGCAAGATGGTGGATGCCAGCATGAAGCTTGGAAGTGCCAATTTTAATTAAAAAACTGCATTTTCAAATCAAGTTCCTAGTTAACAAAGGGTGGGAAATTCTTCCCACCATGTAAGCTTTCTGAATGCTGTATTGACTGTCAAGATGGGTACAGATTCTCCTTCCACAAAAGTCCTGCTACCATCATCTTCCCCACCACCTCCCCCTGCCAGAAGAAAAAGACTACATTGTTTGTGGAATGTCTCCTCGTTCATGTCCTGCATTTAGGCCAGAATAGACAGATTTTATTTTGTCCTCCCCATCCCCCTTCCTTCATTGTTAACAATGGAGTGAACACATGAGATTACCATGGCTCTTGACATGGCTCAGTTGTTTGCCATTTGGAACCTACAGATTTTTTGGTTGTATAATTGTAAGAGGGGAAAAAAAAAGTATAAAAAGATTCAGTCATTTTCTGTTTATTCCAAAGACAGGGAGAACAGAATACTAGGGGAGAGATGGGGGAAGCCAACAACAAAAAACAAATTAGTTTAAGAACCAGCATGTTCCCCTTACTTTAAGGAACACAGTAAACATTTCAAAAGTGCATGCCAGCTCATTATCTAACCCAGTCTTCCTTGGCTTCATGAAAAACAGCAGCAGTTAAGCAATGTTTGCCAAAAGCAAATTTGGGTACATGCATTGCTAAAAAAATGTGACATCCGCTCTGTACAGGTTCCTTAATCTGCCATACAGGGGCAAATCAACATTTCATCATTATTGTTTCTTTCTGTTTAGTCCTTTCATGATTGCTCTTCTAGTCTGTTTTGATCATTGTTTATCCAAAACTGTGGTATGACGTATGATTTGAATTGCTATCCAGAAACAAACCTCTGCAAGCATTTAAATAGGCAGAGATAGTTTTGGTTAATTTAATCTCAAATGTAATATTTGTTTGCAAGTATCTTTCTTACAAATTTTATTGCTTAAAAAAATCTTAAATGGTTGTGAAATATTTATGAATTCCTTTTTCAAGATTTAAGATTTGATTTGTCATTAATTTCATGTATTTTTAAAAACTAGCTTTGTTTCCGAGTTCAGGAATAACACAGTATCTTCCTTTTTCAGTCAGTTTGGTGTGGCATATGCAGTTTACAGTTATATTGTTAAAAACGCTGTGTCAAAGCATTGAATATGCTTTATATTCAAGTATTGCCATTTATTGTGATAACAAATGATACAGCATATTTCATTAGTTGTTCCTTATAGATAAGCTACCCGTTCCTTAGTAAATACATTCCTCTGTTTTTCAAAGTATATAAGTTTACAAATATTTTCAATCATATTGAGCTTGGTTTCTTTTGGGAATAACTCTTACTCAAGAGAAAGGCAAGCATCTATTGAACAATTGTTTTATTAAATAACTTAAAGAAAAGTTCCCTTCAGAAGCCATAGAAAATTTTCCCCAGAGTCCTCACATTTTCTGGTGTGCCTGTTTGGGTCCTGTGGGTATTGATTTCTCTCATCTTAAGTCTCTACCTTCAAAATTTTCAGGTCATTTTAGTAAGCTTTATTTTGCTTTGAAATCTATGTACTCTTCTGCCATATGTTTAAAATTCAGAGTTGCTGTGCAGCTTTGATCATTAGTTTTTCTATTCCACATATAGTACATTATACTCTTCCTTTTTATGAGCAAAGAAAAAATCTTGTTTACTTGTTTCTTAAATATAAAGTTTTTCATTTTTTAATTTTTATTTTTAAAAAATAGAAACCCTCTGATTCAGAATTTCTTAATGAAATGGGGGATTCTGTTGGTAGAAAACAGTGCCACTTGCTTATGTTTTTGAAATGTTTATCTCATTTTCCCATGGGGAGAAAGAAAACAGCTGGTGAAATTAGGATTTCAAAATGGAAAAAAAAATTAAATAAATACTCATTAGACATTTTATCAAAAGCTGGAAAATGCTGGTAAAATTTATCTTTGCTAATTTTCCCCTTCCTCAAAAATCCCTCTTGTTATGGTTGAATTTGTAAATCCTCATGAGAACCTAGTGACAGAATGCAAGTTGGATTTTCTTCTTTTTCTTTCTTTTTTTTTTTTTTTCACTGGGAGGGGGGGATGTGTTTGATGTTTTTAGGTAGTTATGTCCAAACCAGAGTATATCAATATGTTCCAATATTTATTTCAGGCTTTTCTTTGTGAAGCAAAGATTGCTTCACTCCCATGGTGTGCTTACTTCAGTCAATGCAGTGCAATCTGAGAAGGATGCTGACATGGAAAATCAAGGTGTTACACTTTGAAATCAGTTTTTAAACAACAGGAGAAGAGCATTAATGTGGTCAGTCAAAAGAACTGCACCTTAGCTACTAGTGTTGATGGGGGAAATGTCAGAGGGAGGGTATAAGAGGAACAGTGCATGCTTGTACCAAAGGTCTCAGCGCATTTTTCCTGATAGCAGCCAGCAGAAGGTGCTCAGGGAGAAACACAAGAAGCAGGGCAAGTACAGAGTGATTCTTCCAGCTTCTGACACTCGGCAGTTTTAGGACTCCCTGTGCTGAAGCTGCATCTTAAGCATTGTTTTTATGAACCACTGAGTGAAGAAGCAACAATAGGAACAATGGATCACTGTTCAGCATCAGTGGCAACTGCGCTTAGAAATAAGTAACAGTGCCACTTCAAAACGCTTGACATGGACAACAGAGGCAGAAGAGCCAGGAAATTATGGTAGTGCTAAAGCCACACCCATGGCCAGAGGCAACATCTCACAGCTCCTCCAAGTTGTGAACTCCTTGGGAGCTGAGAATCCCTGCCATGCAGAGAGGTAGGAGCCAAGCTCACCATTATATAATGCAGTAATTTCTGCCCATGTGGTATCTTAATGGGATATGGTGTCTTGTTCTTCAGCGTAGGGGTTCCTGCCTGGGTGTTCCTGCTGAGATTTTTGTTTGGTGAGAGCTGGCTGACTTTGCTTCATACCAATACATGATGCCACCAGTCACCTGATCTCTTGAGGTTGACTTTGCATTCCCTCAGAGTTACTGTCTCACTCTCTGGTTCCTGTTCAAGGATCTGCTTCATGTAGGCTGAAAGCAATCCCATGTCTTTTCCTCTGGCAGGCCTCTTTGTGGCATCCCCAAGAAGTAGCTCTGCATAAGACTTCCAGCACAATGCTTGCCCTAATAAGTGATCGGCAGTGTGTTTCTTTCCGCAGAAAATCATTTGGAAAATGACACAGTCTGAAGAATAATGGGAATTCAAAATCTGGCTCCAAATTTCCTCGTGAACCAGTCTGCTCCTCTGCATCTGCAGAAAGGGACAGGTGGGTTGCTGCAAAGGGCTTGGGAAGCAGCTCCTCAGTGAGCCCCACTGTTAGCTGGTCTCTTTACTCTGCATGAGGCTCCTGCTGAGTTCCTGCAAGTATTTTGCGTGCAGCACTTCTCCCTGCAGAGTGGCAACATGCTGGGACACAAAATAGAAGGTCCTGTCCTGGTGTGAGCCCTGCACAGGACGGGAGGGCAGCTGTGATGGCTAGGAACTGAGCTGTATTGGTGTTGAGGGCAGCTCCTGCTGTGTTTTGGAGACAGCATGTGTACGTTTGAAGTTTGTGTGGGGATGCAGGATAATGTGCCAACACAGGTTTTTGAATAGCTCCTTGGGGCACAAATAGCCCCATTCATTGCAGTACATGGCTCTGAGTTAACCCAGCTGCCAGATCATCATCATCTCCATGCGCAGCTATTCCTTGTTTTACTTCATTTTGCTCTCACAAGTATGTTCCTGAACCCCATGTAAATTTTGCTTTGGTAAGGACTGTGTTAAATCATCAAAAAATGTCAGTAGCTGAGAGTAGATGAGAATGAAAATTGTTACACTGTCCATAGTAATAACAAATGAAATGAGTTTTTCCCTGTCACCTCTCTCCCTTCTCCTGAAATTGAGATGTTGTGAATGGCAGACCTTGTTTCCTTTTGCAGTATGATTATTTTTACTACATCCTTTATCTTTGTCTTTTGGAAAGAGCGAATAGAAACAAAGCTTCACGTTTTTGCTTGAAGATAAACTGGGACATTTTAACAGAGTAACTTTGAATACCTGTTTACTTTTACATTGACCACAGCCAGTTGTCAGGGCTACGGCTACACGGTTAAACTCCCATACTTTTTAATAAGAACTTAGGAGTCAACATCTTTGAAAGTGTGAGAAGGATGGCATTGGTGCAAAGCAGTGTCTGTGCTGTCCACTTTGCCTGAGAGAGCTGCAGGAATGAAAATACAGCTGGTGTGGGTCAGTCCCAGGGAAGTGGCAGGGCACAATCTGTGAATTACACTGATGTACACAGTTAACATGAAGAGAGTTTTTCTGTATTTATTTTTCATGGATAAACTTTTACTACCTGCTAAATTTAGACTCTTAGACTCATTTCTGCAAAGCCAGAGCTGAACCACACCCTTCAAATGTGAAGAGCTGTTGCATTAAATCTTTGTGCTTCTCAGAGGGCTCAGTCAAATGAGGACAAGATCGCAGGCAGGTGCAATTTCCTTTTAGAAAATTGATAGATGGTGCTTCTGCATTCTGTAATGTGTTGGTTTCAGTCTTTACAAAACACAGCTTGCCTTCTGTTATAACTAGTAACAAATCACACATCTGGAACAAAGAGGAATGTAGCTGAGCAATATTTTATATTTATCTGCAATCTGGTTCAGATCCCCTGGTTCCTTTCAATTTTAACTGTACAACAAATGTACTCCCAGTCTTCATTTTATCACTTGTTGTAACGTTTAACAGAGGTCACTGTGACCCAGAGGAAGCTTAAGAGGAAAGTGTTATGGTGGATTTTGGAAATGGAGTTTAACTATGATGATGGTGGGCATGAAGCCAAGCCCAGCTCTCCTGAGTGTATGTAATTTGTGCTCTTTATTTTTCCTTGTGCTGGGCTGGATTCAATCAAGGAGCCACATATATGGATGAGGCAGAAATGTTTAGTAATTAGTACATCTTTCTTCTCTGATGCCTTTTTTCAAAGAAATACTTTAAATTGTTTACTTTTTCTGTGGTTGGATTGTTGAATTAATAACAAAAATGCAGCCACTGTTGAAAAGAATAATCTTCCAGTGAATGCCTAAAATATTTAATTCTGTGCTTAGTAACCACCATCTTGTCAAATCTGGTGACAAACTTTCTTTTAATGGGGATTTTACTTGCTCAGGTCACTAAATTCAACAACATAATGTCCTTGTTTTTTAATTTGTGATTTTATCAGTTTAGATTTTGCCTGCCTAAAGTCCATCTGATTAGGTCTGTGCAAAGGAAATTATTTTTTGTGGTTCAGAAATGCCCAAACTATCCTGATTTCCAAAATATTCAGATATAAATAATTGCTCATATTATTAAAATTTATTAACAATTATCTCAGAGAGAGTGGTGCTATGCTTTGCACTATTTTTTGCAACAGTAGAGAACCTACCCATAAGGTAGATGTTTGTGTATCTAGCCACATTTATAGCTGCTAGTGCTTCTGAGTACAAAACCATCAGAAGGTTAATTTCTAAGAAATTATTAGAGCTTTGGTGTATCACATAATTTAGAAAATCTTTCCCAAGTTATTTTAAAGGGCAGTATCATGTCTTACATGGTTTTTTCCCATGCACAGGTTTTATTGGCTCTGTAAGGCACCATGGTGCTGTGTTTATCAAGTTTTTTGTGCTCAGATTTTACTAATTTATGGATTAATGTACTGTTGCATTGATTATGATTTCTTTTTCCCCCGAGGAAGAAATAACCTACAGTGCCTCAAAAGTGTGCAGTCAAGTATATGGCATATGTTAATTATGTTGTGTCCACTGAAAAATGTTCAGGTTTTTGAAACAGAGTCAATTTTCTGCATTTTCTCCAACTGCACTCAGAGCACTTTCTCTATTCTTATTTTATTGTTCCTGTAGTGAAGTTACTTTTGCAAAGAAAAGTCTTTCAGTGATTGTCTGGCTCAAAGTATGTAATTTTTGTTCTAAATGTAAATATTCTAGTTTTGTGTCTAACTGCAACATATACATCTTCTTGCATAGGAAATACACATACTGCTATTACTGACATTGTCTTGTAGTGATATTTCAAACTGAAATTGTAGATTTCCATATCTTTCTGTGATGATATTCTTCCTATTCATGCACTTAGTTCTGATCATTATTGTATATTCGGTCAATGGAAGCCAAAATCCCTTTAAAAAGACATGAATCACATTAGAATTTGTTACCAGACTGTTCACAACAGCTCCAGAACATGTGTGTCAAATCACAGTATATTAGTAATATGTTTTCAGTATGCTTTCATTTCCTACCTTCCTCCTACCATTGTGTATTGGGCTACAAGAACAACTGGTGTCTCTAATCAAGGTAAGAAAATGTAGTATTCATCGTTTCAGGATGCCGTGAGCAATGAACAGTAATTTCCTGTGGTTCTGTGATTAGTTTTTACTAAAGTGTATTACAAATATAGCTTTAACATTGTCTCCAGTTTAAAAAAAATAGGAAAATGTATCAGGCCCTTTATTTGCCAGAATCACACTGAGTAAAATTTTAACTATTGTGTCAAGGCTATCTTCTCAACAACACAACAGGCAAACTGAAGTGAATTGGAGAACAAAGTACAAATGTGTTTGCAACCAGCATTTCTATGAGTTATTTCACATTTCACTGTGTACTTATGGGATGCCACTGTGTCACTTGGTTGATGTACACATGCTGAGTAGGTAAGGGAGGGGGAATCATGTTGTAGCATACTTCCCTCATGGACTCATGGCTCTTTCCTCTCATGTTGCAAAATCCAAACCCAGCTAATTTCTACCTATTTTAAGCAGTGCATTCAATTAAAAAAGTTAGAATTTCACTTACCTGTGCGTGAGCTGCCTAGTGTGTTTGCCATTCTGACCATGGTAGTCAAGGTGGCCATCTCACAGAAGCCACCTCAGGTCAACCAGCAAAGTTGCTGTGCAGTGAAGAGACTTCAGAGACAAATCTAGGCCCTCTTAAAGTCAGTGATGGTTTTGCTGTTGACTCTGATGGCTTCAGAATTTGTAAAAATTATTTCAGTATGTCCAAAGATCTGTTTTCTCAGAACATATGTGCAAATGGCTCTCTTCTGAAGTGGCAGTATGACCTGGGACTCAGGATGAGGGAGTTTGCAAAGGGCCAAGAGCAGCTCATTGAAAACTTCCTTTCTGGAGCAAAGAAACCAACAGGCATTTCTGAAAACACCAGTAAGAAGATGAATCATGTTATCTGGTATATCTTAGAACTTCTGATTAAGCATTTAAGAATTTATCCCTAACTATGCCAATTCTTTTAACTAAGTGACATTGGTTTGTAGTAGTGCAGTCACATTTTATTATCTTGAATGATTCTGTGGAACAAAACCCTTTAAAAACTTGTAGGATGAGCTAAATACCATTAAAATTTTTTTGCTACTATTATTTTAAATGCCAGAACAATCACAGAAGAATTTTAATCTTAATAAGGAAATATATATTTAAAAATAGGAATACTTTGCTTCTGCTTGTTAAAACAGTATTAAAACAAGGTGTAAGCATATTTGTAGTTAACTCCCAAAGGACTTGGTGTCAGAAGAAATGTCACCCTGTCTTGTCTCTTTTAGGAAGGTGGCCTCTACCAGATGTAAGCTCAGAAGTGGCAATTGCCATTCACTAAATGACAAGCAGGTTTATCCTGGCTTTCTCTGGGGCCATCTTGACTTTTGGCGAGAGGCAAAGAGCAGGACTATAAGAAAATAGTAGTTCTCATGGGAACAGTAAAAATATGTTGGCATTGTTTAATTCTTTCATAACATGCTAAATTAATTTATTTGTTGAATCTTTTAAAGTATTATGCCATTGGGGAATGTGTTTTTCATATAGCAGTCTTACAAATATATTAAAGTTTTAGGGAGAACAGTCACAGAGTAAACATCACTGGTTATCCATGTTGGGTAACTGGGAGACACAAGGGTTGATGTTTTGCTGCTTTATATATTGTATAGTAATCAGCATCAGTGCAAAGTGGTCTTATCTGTACATTTTGCAATCTTTTTGCACAGATGTAGACCACTGTAAAACATTCAGGATTGTGGAGTAGCAGATTCATTTGGTTCATAAATTCTTGCTAAATACTCTGTCATAATACTTATTGTTTAGTAGATGCTTTTGATTAGGTAGATACTTTTGACAGTTTTCCTGTTTGCTTCAAAATGTGTGGTTCAACTCTGTTTCTTTCACGCTACTGTTGGATGTGCTTGGGACTAGGCCATTAATTTTGAGAGACAAATGAAATTTAATCTTCAGCTAACTTATTTTTCAGTTGGATTATTTTAGTAGGGGGACTTCATTATTTAAGTTGAAGGGAAATATTCTCTTTTCAATATACCACGTGTTAAAAAAAACCAAAAAACAGAGTTTTGCTCCCAGTTGTTTTATTGATCATTCATAAGGCAATATCTTTAAAATGCCAGTACTACAAGAAGAACTAGCTTTACAGCTGTTTGGACAGATACTACACCAGAACCATGTATGCTATAAATTGTTCTCTTCTGTTTACATGGAACACTTTTTGATCTCTAAATCTGTACATGTTAAAGAGGAAAAAAAAAAAGCCAGGCCAGATTTTTCCAGATGGTTCACTATATTTGCCCATTACCAGAAGCATCTTCTGTTTTCTACCATACATCCTGACAGGTATTTTGAAGAGAGAAAGAGAACAGGAACAACTGAAAGCCTTTGGAGCTGTCCAGTTTTTCCAGATACCCTCCATCTGTCCATTTATCATCTGTAGATATTTCTGTGACTTGCCATACATATCTAGACACAGAGAAAGCCGGAATATTGAACATTTTAATGAATACTGCAAATATCAGAGTTAACCTGTGGGCCAGAAACACTTCATTTATTTGGAAACAGGACGAAGCTGATGCTTGGACACAGATTGACAGGTTTCCCTTAGAATCAATGGATCTCTGCCAATACATGCCATGCTTCTCATTTGCAAAATCCCTCTTACTGAATCTGCTGATGATCCTCTTTATCAGATATCACCTTTTTATTTCTTTTTGATATTGTCATGAATTCAATGTAGCAGTGGTAAGAGCCATAGAATAGAAGTTATATACTTTACAATGAAGGCAAAAGAATCATATAAACTAACAGACTGAAATTGGAAGGACCTATTCCTTTTTGCAGGGTTGAATTTTACTTCTGATTTTTTCCCCCAGACAATTAACATACTTATTTTCCTCTGCCATAGCTGATAACAAACATGTTAGCCTGCATCTAGAAATTCCTGAGTGTATTTGCCACCAGCATAAGTCCACCATGGCCAAACTTGGGCTTTTTAATTTTTCACCCAAACCCTTTCTTATACATCCTTACTTGATCAACATCTTTCCTAATGTTCAGGCTTTTGACCTGCAAAGTCATATCAAACAGATGTTTTGTTCTAAGTCATCACTTTCAGATCTTCATGCCTTTCTTTATAGAATTATCTAAGATCAGCTATTCTCCTTTACCTGCAATCATCCACGTCTCCTAACAAATGTGAACTATTTTGCTTTGGTTTTGTGGTCTTTTGTATTTTCAGCTTCACCTTCAGATGTTATCTCCAAACTGGCCTTCTATTTTGCAAATGATTCCAATCTTCATTTCTAGTTTTTTATTTTGAGCAATTACCTTTAGGCTTTTCTTTCTAATGCTCCTAGTGCTTGAAAAGAATTTCCTGTAACCAGCCACTAAACAAATATATAGTCTTACTCTACACTCTAAAATTTTTATTTTTAGTTTTTGGGGTGGCTAAACGAAACCTTGGCAAAAACTAGGTCTGTAGTGATTGTTCCTTACAGATTGGACTACCTGGTGCTATGTTGCCTTTGGTATTTGTTTCTCAACTGTTCTATGCCCATAAGGTAATTTCATTGGGGTAGAGTACGTATGTTTTGCTTATGTTACCACAGCACCCAGTACAAAGGAAAATTCATCCCTAAACAGTGTTGCTAATCATGAAGTAAGGTTAGATAAGCAACAGCATTTAAGGAACTTTCAAAGTTCCAGTCCTCACTGATTCTGGGCATGTGTCCTGCAGGAGATATCAGTAGAGAAAACTCCAGAGAGCATCTGCTGCCTCAGCTTCTATTGGAGGGATGATAGATAAGTATGTCACAGAGCACTTGTCTTATGCTGGCTATCTTCAGCACTAGGGTTTTAAGTCATATATAAAAAAAGCTCAAAAGGACTGTGGAAGCACATTGACAAAATCTCTGACAATAGAATTGTGGATTCTCTGGGAGACAAGAATCTGAACATCTGGGAAAGAATGGTAGTGGGATTATTTGCAACTTCAGGAGGAGAAATCCTGCAAAAATGTAGGTAAGTATTCAAAATATAAGAAAAATGGAGTAAAATTAGGATTAGATAATCCTTAGCATGACTGGGGATCGCTAATGTTCAGCTGATGAAAAATATGTGCTCTAAAAATAATAAAGCTAAGCTGAGGATCAGGCTGTGCTGCAAGGAACCCAGAAAAATGTTCCCATTTTAAAGATATGAGATGACAAATTTCACTTCATGTTTTCTCATTTCTTTCTGTGAAACCGAACTCCAGGTCTTATTATGGGAATGTTACCTGCAGATGAACTTTGTGTTTTTGTAAATAATAGATGCTTTTATGCCCAGATTTAGTGGTTTTTTGCTACTCAGACAAATGCTCACCTGGAGATAAAACCTCTCTAATGCTAAGACCAAACTGATTGAGGAGCCTGAAATCCAAAGGCAGTACCACAATAAATGTAGAAGTGAAATACTGAGAAGAGAAGCAACAGGCAAAGGATGCTGAGAGGAAGAAAGAAAATATAGAAGATAAAAGTTAGAAACACTGATAAGTTGAGAAAAAGAGGGATAAACAGGAACTTGAATACAGATGGCAAGATGTTACAGAAGATGGGAATGAGTAATAATGAGAGAGAGAAATGGGGAAGAATATGGTTCTTATTTTTGCTTTCTAAAATGTCTCTTTCTAGCCTTTCAATAGCCATGATAATGAACTTCTGTTTGGTTAAGCTGCTGCAAGGCAATCCTTTTCACTCATAGTAAATCCTCATCTTTAGAGGAAAATGTCACAGTTTCCACAAACAGTCATAAAGTGTGTAATCAAGTTCTCAAGCAGTAGTATACTTGAGATCATAACAACATGTATACATCTTCAGGAACATGAATCTCAAATTCACTGCTGGTATTTTCCCATGGTCTGGAAAAAGCAATGGCTAAAAGGAGCACTTGTTTTTCAAACTGTGGAACAAAGGGTTTGATGTTGCTGACTAAAACACATTGCTTATGTTCAAGGAACTTCAAAAATACTATAAAATACAAAAGAAAACCACCCTTTCCTTAGGTCTTGCAACACCTTTGCATTTGTTCTGATTTATAAAAGAATCATAAAATTGTTTAGGTTGGAAAAAAATTCAAGATCATTGAGCAAAGCCGTTAATCCAGCACTGCCAAGCTGGTTGTCCCTAAGTAGCACACCTGCATATCTTTTAAATACCTCCAGTGATGGTGACTCTGTTACTTCCTTGAGCTGCCTGCTTGACAACCCTTTCTGTAAAGAGATTTTTCCTAATATCCAATCTCATCCCCCAGTGGTACAACTTGAGGCTATTTCTTATTGTCCTATATCTTGTTACATAGGAGAAGAGACCAGTCCCCACCTGGCTGCACCCTCCTTTCAGGTAGTTGTAGACAGCAAAAAGGTCCCTCCTGAACCTCCTTTTCTCCACACTAAACAACCTCACATCCCTCAGCTTCTTCTTATCAGTATGTGCTCCTATCACTTGTGCTCCAGACCCTTCTCCAGCTCCATTGCCCTTCTCTGGACATGCTCCAGCTCCTCAATGTCTTTCTTGCAATGAGGGATCCAAAACTGAGCATGGAATTTGAGGTGTGGCCTCACTGTGATGACTGTGGAGGGGATGGTTACTGCAGTGGCCCTGCTGGCCACACTGTTCCTCACACAGGCCTGGGTGCCACTGGCCTTCTTGGACACCTGGGCACAGCTGGCTCACGTTCAGTTTCTGTCAACCAGCACCTCCAGGTCCTTTTCTGTTGGGCCATTTTCCAGCCACCCTGCCCCCAGCCTGCAGCACTGCCCAGGGTTGTTGTGACCCCAGTGCAGGATCCAGAACTTGGCCTTGTTGGCCCTCAAACCATTGACCTTGGGCCATCAGTCCAGCCTGTCCAGATCCCTGTGCAAAATCCTGCCCTGCATCAGATCACAGTCTTGCTTGGTGTCATCTGCAAACTGAGGGTGCCCTTGGTCCTCTCATTGATAAGGTTATTAAAGAGTACTGGCAGCAACACCAATCCCTGGGGAACACCACTGGGGACTGGCTGCCCTGAATGTAAATCCAGTCACCACAAATCTTTGGGCTCAGCCACACAGTCAGTTTATTACTCACTAAAGAACATGCCAGTCCAAGCCATAAGTGGGCAGTTTCTCCAGGACAATCCTGTGGGAAACAATGTCAAAGGCTTTGCTAAAGTCTGGGTAGACAACAAGCACAGCCTTCCCTCATCTACAGCTGGGTCACATCGTCATAGAAAAGATCACGTTAGTCAAGCTTGTCAACTTAATTTCTTTTAATTTAATGCTCTTTTTATTTATTTTACTCAGTTTTTATTAGAGCAATAAGTTTTTCATGGGCTTAGGAAGTAAACAACAAATCTTAAACCAGCTAATTCTTTCTCAACTGTATTTCTGAGAGTCCTGCCTTGACTTAGCATAAGCAGTGCTTAGAATGCAGAGGGAAATTAACACCCTTTGGATTATCAGCTTGTGAGGTAGTGACCATCAGCTGAATTGGCCTGAATGACTTCTATGGTGGTGTTATAATTTAAACAGAAAATAGTCACATACTTTGGAAAGGAACTCTAAGAAACTGTAAAATGCTTTATTAATGTTGTCAGAACTTAGTCACTAGGAACCATCAACAGCTCAGCTTTTGCCTTGTGGTATGCTGCTTGTGAGAACAGTGCAGACTTTCTCAAGCAAGTCTGAATCACAGGCAATCACACAACATGAAATGGACTTGACTGTGCCTATACTGGCCTTTGGGAAGGATGGATGCCTTAAAGGTCCTTTGTCTCCAAAGATATTGCAGGCAATGAGTCTGGTAAGTCCCAAAACTGAAGCAGAGTACCTCTAAATCTTTGGTTTTTGTCTCCCCTTTAATTTTGGGAGAACTTTGTGTTCATTGACATGATCTGGAAATACAAGGAGTAATCTCTGTAAGATTGGGGATGCTGATAGGTAAGACTAGATTTTCTAGTAGTGTTCAGGAAGAAAAATGGCAGAGGGAAACATCTTGCTCTCATTTCCCTCCCCTTGCCAAAACCCACCACCTAAACCAAGAAATACTGTACACAGATCAGGGACAATGTCACTGTTTATTTCAAACTACTGTTTATTTCTTAACTACTGTTAAGAAGATGTTATTTATTTAAAACTTCAAACAAGATTGCAAAATTATGAGCATCATAATCAGCAAAGGATGTTCTCCTTCCCCTACCATAACATAAACCACAGTATGACAAATTAGGAGAAGCCTGCAGCAGTCAGAAAACCCCAAACCTTTGCTCTTTCTTCACAGAGGTTTTCAAGATAAAACACATAAATATTGAAGCTACCCAGGACAGTAGATGAAGTAGCTCACAATGCCACTGTCAGAACCTGGCTTTCCCTTGACTACCCCCATAAATGTTTTTAAGTTGGATGCAGAGAAGTCTTGTGCACGCAGAAGATTCTTCTGTTTTATTTGGTGCCAGCCAATAGTGGACAAAATACTTATACTAGACAATGATAATTTACACATTCTTCTTCATAGCAGACATAGAGCCTGTAGCAGTAACCTAATTGCAAGTATAAGGAAAGAAGGAATGAAAAAATACTCTATTTTGTACCCTCATCCTGCTTGTCTTGTACATTCATATGCATTTTGGGTAGAATTCCATCTTGGAAATGATGCCTCTTGTAAAAGGCTAGAAAAGAACCTGGTGGAGGAGTTGAGGTCCTGTAGGTCTTCAGTGACAGCTTGGGAAGAGAGGTGAAATGTCATTCTCACTTTAACTGTCCTGCTGGTTAGAGCCTTTACACTTTGGTGATGAAGGGAAAATGCCATTTGGTTTAAATAGGCAGTCTCTCTGAATGCCCTTTGGTGTTAGTTTCCCTTGTTTAGTGTGTGGGTATCATACATGACAATGGGAAAGAGAGAAATACTTTAGAAAAATAAACAAACAACTCCTCCCTCTCTCTCTCTCTCAAAAAAAAAAAAAAAAAAAAAAAAACAAAAAGGAAAGAAAAAACAAAGAAAAATAAGAAACTGTGGTTGTAAAACCACAAAAATTGGCATTGAGGCTCCAAGGCAAGTGTAAGCCTTGGAATTTCTTTTAGCTCTTAAAAAAAATAGTCCAAACCAAAAAAACCCCAAAGCACAACAACTCTCTTTCCATGGAATCCAGCTTAATGATGCTTCCCCCCTGCCCGCTTTCTTTTAGGAAGATTTGAAAGAATTTATTTAAAGCCTTGGCACAAGTCTTCTTTGCTGCTCTATGTTCTATAAAGCATGTTGGATTTTTTGCTGTTTGATTTTTACTTAGAAATTTAAGAAATGCCAAGTCTGCTCTGTTATGGTTTTCCCGGTGATTTCCTGCGTATCTCAGAGGATAGGTATTCATTTCTTTTTCAAAAGAACAGCAGGAGTGAAAATGTGAAAGAAAATCTTAATCAAAGCCTGTGTTAGTTGCTGAAAAAATAAAAAGCAATTTAAAACAAAAAGAAGAAACAAAGACTTCAGAATAGTCTCGCTTTTGAAAGAAACGAATAATTTCTTTTCGGCAGTTGTTTAGTTTTCACTCTCTTGAGTTTGTAATATGATGTGGTCAATCATGAGAGTCATTGACAGCAGAATTTCTAATACAAAGAGAGAAAATAAAGGGAAAGAAAAATGTATGCAGAGGGCTAATGTTTAGAGGAGCTGCTCTTTGGCCTTCCAGCCCCGCAGGAACACACCTGGTGACCCTTTTGCACTTTAGTTCCTTATCAGGTGAAGTATGGCTGGGAGCACTTATGCTATTTTTTTGTCAAAGTGCACCAAGATTCAAAGATGTAAAATTCTTCACAAGTTATTCTTTGTGTTGGAGAAGTGCTATTTGATTCTGATTTTGGGTGACACAATATAATTAGCCCTTGTTGGGACTTGAAGTATACGTATTAAACAAGTTATTATTTCTAATATATTGCATATATTAGTGGGGGAAAGTAAATCTGATCGTTTAATAGATAATCTGGTTTGATGGTAGTGATTAAAATAAAGGAAAAAGGGGATTCCTTGTATCTAGTCCCTTTGAAACATCTGATTCTGGCAGGTTATCTAAGGGGTGGAAAATAAAAAAAATTGCTTTTTCAGTTGCACCTCTGGGGAAGAGGACATCAATGATCAGTTTTGGAAATCTTGGCTGATAATCAATTGTGGATGACAGTGGGCATGGTAGGGAAATGCAGGGAAAAGTGCATTTCTGACTATTGAAGATACTGGTTTTTCAGTGTAAGCTGATGAGAATCTGCAAACATTGAATGGGGAAAAAATCACCACAGGTGGCCAAACAACAAAATGATCCCTCATAAAATGAGATGATTCAACTGCATGGATACTCTCTAATGACATGGGTCTTTAGTACAGGTGTCTCAAAGAGACTGATTTCAAACCAATTATAGGATAACTACCATGTAATTAATGCCTCAGGAATCCAGAATTCACTGTCTAATGTCTGAGACCAAAGGTTAATTATAAGCACAGTAGACATTAAGGCAACTGCTGCTATATGGTTTTATGATCTTTATTAAGATTAAAGAAATAAAATCTATTTTAATTAAAAATGTCAAAAGGGATCTTGAACTCTTTCTTCCCTTGTGCCCTCATGTGAAACTGGAATGTTCTGCATTTCATGGGCACTGATTTATGAACACAGATGGGTTAAACTGAATGGTGATATGAAAGACATTCCAGCTGACCCCTGTGCTCTATTTTTCTCATGGAATTTGTTGTCTATCTGGACATTAGAAATGGCTGAAGTGCATAGGTAGTTTCTGTTGAGGAGCCAAAGGAGTAAGGGGTCAGAAATTTCCAGGTGTCAATAACTACAGCTGAGGGGCTCCTTCATTGACAATTTGAGCATCTCTGCCACTATGGGCAGTCATTGATTTGAAAACAAGGTAGGTGCTGCTCGTTATTACAATGAGCAGTAATAACAGAGGATTGCTGCCATCCAGGACCATCATCCAGGACCATCATCCAGGATATCCAGGACAGCCACTGACTGTCTTGTGTATATTCCCCAGGAGCCTGAGTGTTGTCTTTTGTACACACACCTTAACATGGTGTTAACAAGGCAAAGCATCTCAGTATCTAAATCACATACTAACCTGAAAGGGATCTAGCAACAGAGTATTCCTTGCTTAGGTCTTCACGTATTAGTACAGAATATGAAAAAGTAGATCAGTTCTGTATGTGGATGGGAACATAATATCTGGTAACTGTAAACAGCAAATGGATGTGTTTTGCATGGACTTGCTGAGATGCTCTTTTTCGTTCCAAGTTGAATCATGGCAAGCCCATTAGTCCAAGTTCATGCTTTTCTCCCCTTTCCCTATGTTTCTTTGGTATAGTTAACAGTTAAATCTTGACATGGTTGAGATGAATATGGTTGGGTTTTGTTGACCACTTTTTTGGGACAGGGAAGAATGTTTCAATAGTTTCAGGAGATAAACCCAAACATGTTGAAGCAATGTATTTTGGAATAAATTAGTTTGTGTTTGAATAAGGTCAGAAGACATGTAAGAAGAGGTTTAAATTAAAGAGGTAGATATATCAGTGTGGGAAAGGCAAAGCTGGCAGGTTTGTGAATTTCAGATGGGCCTCATCTGTAAGGGCTATTCACATGCTGACACATTCAGTCATTTCACAAAAAAGAAAAAAATTAAAAGAGTAGCAGCTGCTGGCTTGTTTCTAAAGGTCACCACAAGGGGTTTCACCCAGCCTGAAGACTGAGATACTTGAGCAGAATGAGAATGCTCCAGTTCCCTTTTGACTAATATGAAATCCTACAGCTTGCATCAAATGAGTTATACCTGGTCTCTAGGCTGTCATTTAATCTTGGTTTGTGTGGCTGAGCATTTTCCATCTTAGTCCATGAAGTTTTGCCACTTGGTAGGCAGTAGTCAGCTGCTCACTCTGCATTGTTTCACTTGAGCATGCAAGTGAAGAAGGGCTTGGAACACACAGAGAGATGTGTTCCTTCTCCTTGCCTATACTGTGCATTTTCCATGGAGCTGCTGCTTGATAAAGAAAATGTCCTGGTAGAAGAGGAAAAGTACTCCTTACAAGTAAAGTTACTGATCTGTTGGGCTTCAGTTTTTGCTGTCTGTCTTGGGCCCAGATCTTCTTGACTGTGCTTCAGGGATTGAGCATACTTGCAAGTAGGAACATTTCTTTGGAGATGTGATTTTGAGCTCCCTTGAGCTAAGAGAAGAAATGAGATCCTTTACTGCCTGGGCAATTACTGGGTGATTATATGAAGACAGGAGCCCATCTGCTTTCCTAACCTGCTTTTAATAGGAAAGCATTAACCATGGATTTTTTATTTGTTTGTTTGTTGTTGTTGTTGGGTTATTTTTTCCCCCCCAGAGATAAATATGTAGCATGAGTCAAGACTTCTGGGCTCCAAAGACACTGTAAATGAAACTGCTGCCCTGAATGACCAGGATTTAAAGCAGAGCACTCATCTAGGCCACTTCTAGGGGGTTGCCTCCTGAATATGTTGCCATCAGCTGCCTACGTGGTATGTTGGCTGCTTTGGATTAAATTCTGAGGCATGAATTTATCCTCTGAATTGAATAGAGAGCCCGAGACTTTCCTTTTTGAATTTTCCAGTGGGATCTGATGTACTGAAAGATAGTGCTTAGCACTGAATTCCCTTACTCCCTTACTGGATCTTGCCCAATTTAACTACAATGTAAATTATCATACTTATGAAGCATGGCTGGTAATTATATGGACAGTTTTAAAAAGAAAAATGTCTTAGTAATCACTATGTTAGCAAGAAGCTTATTCTGTATAAGATTTCTGAAGGATTGTGCTGCAGAATAAGCAAGAGAACCCCATTATACTGTTGAAATTATCATATCATGAAACATTACTATGCAAATATATAAAAGCAAAAATCTTAAAGGAGAATCAACACAGCAAAGCTGTAATTTGCAATATTCCTGTGATTTTTTTCTTACCTCCCTCATAAAAACAATTATGAAAGAAGGACAAGTAACTTACCACATTCAGTGGTATGGTCTAGGAAATCTTTATGCTAAACATTATAATCTCAGGAGCATGTAAGTGAATCCTCTTCACACACACATAGATGCTGTATGAATTACTATCTGGGGATCTGTTTTGTCTTGTTTTGCACCTCATATTTTCCTCCCTACCCCTAGAAAAAGCAGGTAAGTAGCAAAACATTAGTAACTCATGTACCAATGTAAATGACTTCACAGAAAGAACAGGGTAATTTTGCAGTTGTGATACCCCTAGTGGAAATAATTATCTCCAGTTTAAACACTATAAATCAGTGTTTAAGGGGGTGCATGTTAAAATAGACTTTTCTGTTTAGGGCCAAGTCTGCTTTCTCTCAGGAGTTAGTGCCTGAGTGATAGGTTTTCTTGCTACTGCTTTTCTTCATTGGTCATGTATTACTTCTTCCCAGCTTGCCTCCTGCTGAAATAATTGTGGTGCTAATAACAATGTGTGGGGAAATGACCAGATGTGCTAGTTTTTTTAGACAATTATACCAGTTTTTCCAATTTTCCAGACATTTTTTCATTTCTTTATTAACTCACCGGTGCCAGGAATTGGATTTTTCCAGTACATAAATCCTAATTAGCAAGCCAGAGAATTGAGTGCTCCATTTTACTCCTGATGTGTCATTTCCCCTCTGTTCTTGGTTAATTGGCATTTTAAAAAGCCAACTCTTGTGTTTTTAAGGGTAAAAAAGGAAATACAGGAGTATTTTGGGACAGAAATGAAAATATGGTAAAGGGACAAAAAATTAAAAGAAGTTGAAGTGGGGATCAGAGCCTTCTGGTAGCTCTGGGATTGCAGGACATGGAGACTGCAGAGTGGTTAAGCTGCTTGAGGTTCAGCTTCATCTTTCTGGCACTAGAGGTGACTGAACCCCATCCTGCTGTGTCTGTGCTGCTTTCTGCTTGCTGTGGGCATGGTGTGATTTTATTAAATGCTGCTGGCCCTGAGGAGCATCTAGAGGCTGATTTGGTAAAGCAAAGGCAGTGTTTGGTGCACTGCTGACGTGAGTTGCTCTTACAGGCTTTCCTTACAGCCTCCTTTTCTCCTTATCAAGGACCAGAGATAGAATGGAGTAGGAGGAGGAGGCAGAGGCTTGCCAGGAGTGAGGGTATCCTCAGATTCTGAGTCTAAGGATTCTTTCAGCCTTAGTATGTGCTTAGGGATGCCCTGAGCCTGTGGGAGGGGTTGGTGGAGGGTTGTCAGGGCAGGAGGAGTGGTTGTGAGTCTCAGGGAGGATGAAGCACTATGTCAGGAGAAGGGAATGGTACTAAAAGGTGCTTTTCTGGATAGATAGGATTACAGGAAACAGAGGAGGTTTATGAGGTTCTGAGATTCACCTCAGAAGAAGGAAGAAGGAAGTTATTCAATTTATGAGTGAGGTAAAAAAGGTTGTGTGTTCCTGTTGGCATTGGTATACTGCAGTTTGAGCCTAAAAAAGATTCACTCCAAAAGACAAAATGATAAAGAGGAGGTTCTTGCCACCTTGTACTAGGCAGTTTGAATCCTGGGAGGAACAAAGGGGAGGTGGTGCCCTTTTTTAACTTCTACCAGGGTGCTATAAAGGACAAAGGGAAGGGAGGCAAGCCTGATAAATGCAGTTCCACAACTTAGATAGCAGTTGGTAAGAAGGGAAATAAATAGCAAAATAGCAAAACTTTTTCTCAGCTAGGAAGGGGTAACAGTTCAGATCTTGCCCCATCTCCATAGAGGTCTGTCCAAAACTTGAGTCTTTTGAGGTTCAGAGAAGGATGATTAATTTTTTTTTTTTTTTTTTTTTCCTTTTTCTGTGCTAATGCATTAATTGGTTCCAGGCAGACAGGGAACAGCAGAGCCAAGATATTGCAAACAAGGCTGCAGTCCAGGTAATTTGAGGGCTGTCAGGAGACTGAGAAGCACCAGAGGTCATGGTAAAACCTGGAGTCTTTCACTTTCCAATATGTTTCATAGGTCCAAGAAGTCTGAACAGTGTCATGTTTTTGGGTGCTCAAATAGAAAGGAAGGAGGGAGGAAAGGAAAGGAAAGGAAAGGAAAGGAAAGGAAAGGAAAGGAAAGGAAAGGAAAGGAAAGGAAAGGAAAGGAAAGGAAAGGAAAGGAAAGGAAAGAGGAAAGAGGAAAGAGGAAAGAGGAAAGGGAAAGGGAGGAGGGAGGGAAATGTCAGAATACTTTGGAGTTATTCCAGCACTGCTGTGCTGCCCTTAAAGGGAACACCAGGAGATTGTCTCCTAACACTGGGGACAATATTTCTGTCTCCTGGGATCTTCCCAGCTGGACCAGATCAGTCCTTGGCATTGCATACTGCACTCCCTGACCTGAGACACAGGAGTTACCTTTGCTTCTGACCCAGCTGGGTGCTGGTGTTCCTGACTGTGGGTGCCTTTTCCCTCTAGCCAAAGCCTGGGCCTGTTATTTATTTACTACTCACTTTGGTTGTTGCTGTTTTAAAATATGTCATTGCAGAATTCATGGCTAACAGGTGCTCTTCCCTTTTATCTGTCCAACTTGATGTATTGTCCTAGTGTGAGTGCTGGGAGAAAAACAGCACAACAAGAGCCTTTGGGGGGCTGCATGGCCAAATCCTGCCCTGCCAGACAGCAACAGCACACATCACCAAACCACAAGAGCTTTCATATGAGGCTTTTCTTTAAAGGAAGTAAAAAAGCCTGCTGGTTTTAGTCATAATTATTTCTCTTTTTTATTAGCTTTTAGAGAATGAGCAACAGTTCAGTGAGTTGTGTTTGTAGCAAATGCAGGTTATGAAATTAATGTATTTCCTTATTTGCTCATTTTGCAATGAAAGACTCTCCAAATTTGTCTCCTAAATGGTTTAACTCAACATTAGAAATGATGCTGCCAAATACCGACTGATTCAATAGATGATGAGTTTCAAATTCCTCTTTTACATGGGGAATGTGATATAGAACAATGACCTAAATTTTCAGCTGTGTCCTCAGATTCACCTCCTTTTTGGCTGTCTCTTTTTCTTTTTAAAGTTATCATAGTTTTTCAAGTCCTGAGGGTCTTAAGAGGGCACTATATTTAATAATTAGGCACTATATCACTGATGGTTCTTCTAGTGACATCTTTTACAACTAATGAGCATTTAATAGAATGTAATTAGAAGCTCTGATCCTTAGACCTTGACCTGTCTAGACCTTGTATACAACTAAGTGACTAGACAGCCCTTAACACTCATTAGGAGTTATCTGCACCCCACTTTACAAAGCTATGTGAGGAAACTGTTTAGATTTAGCCTCAAGCCACCTGCTTCCTAATCTGTTGCTGTGCACTCAGTTGATCCTGCTGTCCTTACAGTAACTGGAAAGCTACCAATGATTTCATTTTAAAGAAAATATTCTAATTCTGGAGGCATAGGATGGAAACCTGGTTGCTGTTTTTGACAGTATGAGATCTTCAAGAAAGCATGTAAATAGGAGAGATTATTTTGATGTTATGGAGAAACATTTACATTTTAAAATGAAAGAGAAACATCCAAAGGTAGTTAAGGAAGTTAGCAAAATGTGTTTTGATACAGTATATTCATCTGGGTATATTTAATAGGGCTCCTTTTACAGGTAATGTATTTGTCTTCATATTTCTGGAAGCCCCTTATATCTTTAAAGTAAATAAACTGGTTTTGTTACTGGTTTTAAAAGAAATTAATTAAAAAATCTTTATATGCATTTATGAGAAGCAGTCTGTTTGGCATGCCACCAAGAAACACAGAGAGCAGGTTTCTTTCTTCTCCATGAATTTTTTAATGTATATGTGCCTATATTGTCAAATATTCTTAAATATCTTTTGCCTAGTCCATATGCCTATTCTGTCTGTTTGTCCTTTTTCTCACTTTAGTTTCATTCTAATTGCATAGACTAGTTGTTGTCTGAGTATTTACTCAGACTTTGGAGACCATTACCATTCCACATGTCTAGGGGTTTTTTAAAGATAAATGCAACAAATCATGTAACAAAGGAAAGGAAAAATACAATTCTCAGTATTTGATAAATTTTCAGTGGCTTAGGAAAAGGATCCAAATACATTCTTAATACATTTGATCTTGATCCTTTCTGGAAACGATTATATGCAACCAAATGCATCCATATATAGAAGACAGATTTTTAAAAAGAAAGTGTCCAAATGATCTTGCTAATGCCGATACAACATTTCAATTATTTGTCTTTTGAAAAGGGTTCTGTTTTGAGATATTAGTTGCAAATAGAGGAAATGAAGTGTTGATGTAGTAAGGAATAATTTACTGTGTCTAGAGAATTCTAAAGCAAAACATCTGGATCAATTTGTTTACAAAGTCCCTGCAGATAAAAAGCACTATCTCTCCAAAGGATCAGTTTGTGCCCTTTCTGAAGAATCATTAAAAATAAAAAGAAAATTTGCTACCATCATACACAGAAAGCTCTTGGGAATTTTTTAGTAGGGAATCCAAAGATGGTTTGAAATCCTGTTTCATAGGATATCAGCTAGTTGCTGAAAATGTGGTGTGGCTTTGTGATCTTATTCAGTCTGTCCTTCCCTGTTTCTTTGCTTCCCCCACACCCTTCCTCTTAAAAAATGACATATTTTAGAAGCTGAGAGTAAGTACAGCATGTTAGAGGTATGGCAGAACTGGATGGGGAGTGAAAAATAAAACCTTTGGTTTCATATGGACGTGAACATCTTCCCATAACTGCAGCTTTTTGAAGGTCCATCCCGTGGTGCTATTGAATGTAGTGGGAGGTAACCCCTGACTTAGACATAAGTAGTTTGAACTTGTACTTGAAATGTTCTTTAGCAGAACAAAACAAGAACTTTTTTGTATTCACGTGTCACAACCTGGAAGATCACAGAATGCTCTTTCTTGATATTGCTTCTGCTATTGAAAGGTATTTTTGGATCCCTCTTTAACAATTGTAGCCACAGCAATTTATATCATGTTAGTGAAGTTTGCAATGACTTTATCAATAGGTTAAATTACAAGAGTAATTTATTTAGAATGTTGGTACTGTCTCCTTATGGAACTATAGATGTTCTGCAGGGTCTTTGAAAGTCTTCTGTTATATTTAGTACAAGCAGCAGTTTAGCTGGTTTAGCAGTTAGTTGGTGCTGGGGGTCTGTACCAAATACTCAGTATTTTCAAGAGCTGCTTAATGCTCTTCCCTGACTTATGCTTTTGTTTTTTTTTCCCCAGATATTTTCTTCATTTACAGGAATTTTCATGGAAAGTGAGCCTGAGCCATGGCAGATAAAGACTTTATGGATATTTTCCCCTAAGAGGACACTTCTAACAGATCTTGTATGCTACCTGATTTTTTTTTCCTCTTCCAAGTTTACCTTTTATGGATCCTTTTAGTTAAAACACCAATCCAAAATACTAACACTAAAATTAAATTTCGTGATTAGAGATTTTGCATGCTCACCTGCTTCCGTTACTTCCTTGAAAAGGTCAGAAACATGGGCTGATAATGTCTATATGGCCATCCTTTTTCAGCTCCAAGGGCTCTCCTAGTGTTTCATCTTTTCTGCTGTTGAGAGAAGCAAAACCTCCATCCCTCCTGGGGGATGTTATCCTTGGAGTGTCAAGGGAATGAAACAACCATGTAGAAGAAGAATGGCCCTAAAACAAAACATGGGTCTCATTCCATCCTAAGTTTGGTCATGAATCTGAAGGTTGTGGTTCAGACAAACTTCAGAGCCATTTAAATTCAATTTCAGCTCAGCATCAGCATCACAAAGCCCAGCTGAGAGCCCCGTTGTTGTTGACAGTATACTGAGCTCATAAAAACAAACAGGATCATTATATAAATCAAAAGAAGATGAAAGTAGAACCCACATCTTCCAGCTTGAATACTTAAAGTATGCCAGGAGGAATAAAAGATACTTCCTGTAAGGGTGATGAATTGAAAACCTTTAGAGTTTTCTTATTTTACATGGTAAAGAGAAGGGGAGAATGGCCTTGTTAAACCCTATGTATATGGATGCTTTTTCATTCCAACAGGTTTATTTAATATTAGCAACATGTCCCTACTATTTTAATTCATTTTATGACACCAGCTCTGAGAAATGATGCTGGTTATCTCCATCTTGGGGCTCTGAAAGGATGAAGGAGAGTATTTTTATTTCCCAAGAAAACACAGCAAAATCGTTATACTTGCCTGGACTAGATGTCCTGCTGTTTCTAGATCATGCAGTATTTATTTAATTCTGTGTTCCCTTGCAGAAGGAGTGTGTTTTCATGCAGATGCTGTGTAATCTCTCAGTAGTGTGGAGGACATTGCAAAGAGTTTTGTGCAGTGTTTGTATTTATTGGTGTGGAAAAGCAAAGTGTGTGCATATACCTGATTAATTATGTGCCTTTACACATTTCTTGATAGCAGTTAAGCATTAGATTTTATGATCTAGCAACAGTAGGGTCTCAGAAGTCACTACATATATTTTTTATTGTAAAGTGGTTTAAGCTCTAGAACCACTGTTTTAGGTTTATTTTGCAGATGTGTTTTCTTTCATAATTCATTTCAGACCAAGAATATCTGTTATCAATTATCAAGAATAATACGTTCTTGATTTTGTTGTTTAGTGAAATAGTCTCATGTTCTTTTGATAATTGCTGGAGAAATTAATGGAGTTTTTGGAAAAGGTTTTATGATATGTAAGAATTTAGAGTGAGATCCAAAAAAGCACTTAGGTGCATAAAGAAAAACTTAGGCAGAATCTAGATCCCCAAGTCCAAGGGAGCGATCCAAATGCTCTGTGCAGAGGCCCAGAGACTGCACTGCTGAGGCTTCTCCTGCTGCTGAGAGCCCAAGGTTCTGCTGCTCGTGCTCCAGAGCTGTGTCTGTAGCACAGAGGATGCAGTGTCATGCAGGTGTGGCATTACAATGGGTATTAGAAAATGAGCTGCTGCGGCCAATGAGGCGTGGAAGACCTGATACAACCAGCTTGTTATAGTTTTACTCTTGCAGATCTGGCATGCTAGAGAACCTGTGCAGTCCACAGAGAGCAAGAATTTGGTGCTGCTGTACCTGAATGCAGTTACTGCTTGAATTCAAATGGCAGAGGCTTGTGCTTTTGTTGATGCAAGATCTATTTCAACCTTATTCAAAATGGAAAAGTGATAGAATGAGAATTTTGAAGGAAGGAATCAGTAAATTTTTCATTTTCTACCTTCCACGAATAAAATAAACTAATATTCATTAATTATGTTACTTACAGTTTCCAGAGACATACTGTTTTTATGCGTTAGCAGTGGGAAGATGCTTAAGAATGGTACATGGAGCTAAGAAACAATAGCAAAAGTATTTCAAAAACGGTACTGAGATTCAAGTTTTGTCTTTGAATTTGAAGTGCTGCTAGTTTAAATTTTACTTGTCTACTTGGGGAGCTAAACTGTCTTGCGAGGCTCCACTCATATATAGAGTTTCATTCCACTCTGTAATAGTTTCCACAAAATTCTAAGTGCTGTGGAACTTTATGTTCACATCTTTAGTGTCCCAGACAAGGAACTACATATTTTTGTTTATTGTAGATTGATTTATACTTTAAAAAAAATCTAAATTAATCTATATGTTGGCTAGTAGGAAAAATGTAAGAAAAATTGGTGACATAATTGTTCTTTAGCTGACAAGCTATTTCCTTCTGCTGTAAAGTGGATAGTTTGGAGCATACCTGAATAAGCTGGAAAATCCTACAAGATTTCTAAGTGGAAATGGGCATAATATTAATTGATGGCTGATTAACTTAAAATAATTTTTTGAGACCCATAAGATGAGCAAGTGGTAAGACTAGAGGATTCATAAAGCAGCTGACAGAAATCAAACCTGTCTGATTTCACGTTGTAAGTACATTTAACTGACTATCACGTGTTGCTTTCAGAATTTGACACAGTACAAGTGGTTCATGACCTTCTGTGAGCAGCTTTATACATTGTATTTTCCTCACCCAAATGTCTGAAGACCAGATTAAATCTGTTTCTTCCAGAGAGGCCTAGATTTTCCAGGGCTTTCACTGCTTTTGTAGCATGGGCCAAAGTCCATTTGCTGGACAGGAGCAATCCCTGCTCACTATGCGAGGAATTACACACAGTTTGTCTCACTGATGTGTTGATTGCATCTCATTCATATGTGAGGAAGGGGTTAATTCTTTTACTCTGGTGTCTTCTAGGAATTGTGTTAACCCATGTGCATGAAGATTGGCTGTGAACTTTAAAGAGAGCACTGCTGAGTGAAAATATCAGTGTGACCCTCTGCACAGGGGAGCCTCCATCACACTTTTGCTTCTTCCCTAGTAGAGCTGGGGAGCAGAGTCTGGTGGAGCTGATCAGCTGTGTGTAGGTGACAGCCCAGTCAGGTGTAGAAAAGGACTTGAAGGTACAAACTAACATCATTTGAACCAGAAGTCTCTGGGATTTTATTATAGGAAATTATTACAGAGTCACTCCTTCTGATAAATTGCCTCAGATTAATTTTCTGCACAAATTCTCAGGCAAGTCTGTGCAAGAGAAATCATACCAGAAGTTGCTATCTCAGGGGTTAATCTGTAAGATTTGCATTTAAAGTCATACTCTACTGTAATCCAAACTAGCTTCTCTGTGTAAGTCAGTCCTCACATCTGTCAAGATGCTGGAATTTCCTTTTCTAGTTATTCTTAAAAAACCCCAAAAATGTATTAGTAAGCATAGTTATTTGTTCCCCCTGCCATCCTAGGCAACTTGAAATTGTCACTAAATGGCAATTTCTGCTTTTAATACAGATGACATGTTACCCAAGGTTTTGAATAAATTACACTGACTGTTAAATTAGCTGGCAGTAGAAGTCAGTGGCAGCATTGTATTGAATTGTTACTAGACCATTTACAGTCAGGGAGCAATCATATAGCATTTATGTGTACGTGCTGGTCTACTGACATGGAAATTGGTCTGACACACTTGACCTGTGTTAGCTGTGGAAATTCTAGACTGAAGCCAATTGTTACACTTCCCAAATGCCACAGGCAAACCTGCTCTAATCCAGGAATCTCATTCCATGATATTTTATTTTGTGCTCCATGTACTTTGGAGCACAAAACCAGAATGCATCGTGCTCTGTTAAAATAGTTGTTCTTCAGTTGATGTCTCCACTGCATTCCAGCTGCAGGAGAGAGGAATTTGAAGATGGTTTACTTGAGCCAAATTTTGCATTGTTTAATTGAGCAAAATATTCAAAGGGCAATATAGTTCAGTATCTTTTCTCTTTTGCAGTTAATTTACAGTGACGTGATAGGCGGAGCTCTTCTGCTGTCATATTAACCCAGGGAATTTACTTTCGTAAATTTCCTTCCCAGAGGTCCAAAACATGTATTCTTCCATGGGACTTAGAAGAGAGATCTGTGTGCAAAAGAATGTTTAAGATTGACACTGATCTTGTTTTGGAACACTGCTGGGAGTCTATGGGTTTCAAGGAAACACTTGAGGACAGCAGCACATACTCATAGCTTTCTCCCACCTGCCCTCCCACTCCTTGACAAATACCTAAATCTGTCATACTCAGTGCATTTTACTCCTCATCTGTAAATGCTTTTAGGCAGAAAACCATGGATGTTTTTTACCAAACCCTGAAGACTGGGGTTGAACTTTGGGTTCACTAAATGTTCCTTTAAAAAAATTTAGAGAAAACAAAACAATCATTAAACCATCTCTATTAAGTACTGTTGATAGGTCAGAAAAGAACTGTAACAGAGCCTAAATAATTTAATATAAATTCTTTATTTATGAAAATAACTACAAAAAACTACAATGATGCTTCTTACAAACCCCTGTTTTGAGAATATAATTTCTGTGAATTACTATGGATTAAAAATCTGCTTTAAAGTTATTTTGGGCATGTTTAAAACCACACCTCCTCCCTCTGTTCTATTTTCTTCTGACAGATAAGCAGCCAAGTGACTGCATTTTGAAGTCATTCTTTTACTGATATGAAAATAATATTTTACATTACTGTGTTTTGTTCCTTACCCCCGAGGATCTCCAAGCATATTAGATAACATGTTGTATCTCTAGCAAGTGTTTGCTTCCTAATGACAAATATCCACTTGTGAGGCAAATGCAGCAACCCATCACAATTCATTTGGGGGTGTCTATTCTGAGGCCCAAGGGGAATTTCTTTTGGTAGGAAAGGCAGAATTTCTTATGCAATTGAATTTGAGCATGAACTTGAGGATACAAGAGAGGCAAAGGTCTCATACCCAGCCTCTCTCTGTCACATGCAATGAAGAATCTCAGCAATATGCCATTTGATATGTACATGTATCTATGCTGATTATTTGATGCAGAAGTTGGGAGGTATTGCTTTTTTTGGCTCTTTAAGAACTAAAATGTGAACTCTTCCTTTACTTCTGCTAAAGTAGGCACAGGGTAGAAGAGTGTTAAACCTCAGAGTTCAGCCAGTTTCTGCTAATCAGCAGGAACCTGGGAAGAGCAGATATTCACTGTGTATCTTAATTGCTGACTAAAATGGTTTAGATAAAATCCCCTATCAGGACATGTATTCCGGTACTGAATGAGCTGTTGAGTGTGTACAGCACATCAAAGGGGTAAGGAGAGAGTTTTAAAAAGGGGTAAGTAAGATGTTTTAAAATCCAGGTAGATAATGTCAACACAGCTCTGTTTTGGGCTCAGTAGTCCTCCTGAAAGATTTGGATGTTGAATCAGTCACATATAATGAGTGGAGATCTGGTGTGAACTTAGGCTCCTCTGAGTGACTGGCACGGAGGCTCTGAGCTGGAATAGCCTTGCTCTTGTGGAATAGAGAACTCCTTAGATGGAAGGCCCTAGATTGTGTGAATGGGAGGGCTGAAAATTCCCAGGAAGCAATTTGTTTGTCTTCAGAAAGAGTACATGCTAAGCAAGGTTTCTGGCACTATTTGTATTGATTATGTAATAGCAGGTTGTACCATCTGTTTGGCAGTGGTCTCTCATGCTGCTTGCTTCTGTCATATATTTCTATTGCTAAACTTACCTTTGGGTTTCAGTTTAGGTTTGAGGTAATGGATGTTTCATGAGAAAAATGAGCCCTGATCCTCTTCAGGTCTCT
This sequence comes from Ammospiza nelsoni, assembly GCF_027579445.1. Taxonomy (NCBI): domain Eukaryota; kingdom Metazoa; phylum Chordata; class Aves; order Passeriformes; family Passerellidae; genus Ammospiza; species Ammospiza nelsoni. The sequence continues at coordinate 53,455,811 of NC_080638.1, read as the reverse complement.
CTTATATTTTCTTGAAGTTTCTTTCTTCTATTTGATGGGTGGACTGCAGCATTTCTAACAGATGTTTTTCACAGGCTATTGCATAATTATTTTTCAAGTGGCTTCTAAAAGCAGATGTTTCCATGTCTTTGATCTTTCTCCTCCTGACACTTTAACACAAACAGCAGATTCCAGTGCTGCTGTCCTTTAGGTCCAGTGAAAGAAAATACCATAACAGTGATGTTGAATTTTTTTTCAGCCTATTTGGCAATAATAAACATGTGCAGGCATAATTCTTCTCCCTTTCTCCCTTGTCACTAGCAATGCTTACAGATACTATCTCAGGCTTTCTCTTTTAGAAATGTTGCCTTTCTCCATGACCTTTGTCCATAATTTAGTATTTGATCTTTATTTTCTTCTACAGCTTTGTTTCTGGTAACATCCTGAGTGTGCAACTGTGAATCTTTTACTCTCTGGGGCTTCAGTGTATAATTTTTTACCTCATGCCAAGGTAAATCACAACATCACTGTGGCATCTCCATCACTGTGAAGACCTTCTGACATGATATTTTTTTCCAAATAACCTCATTTTATTTTCCTCTCTTGTGAATAGCTATTCAACAAATGGACTTTTTTCATTGTTTGCAGAAATAACCCTGCTTTCTTGCAAACCATTTTGTAAGAGGACTTCCTAATTTGACTACTTGTTCCTCAAAGACTAAGGGAATGAAACTAAGAATGAAATAAAGAGCAGGCCCAGACAAGTTTCAGCCAGCCATAATTTATAATTACAAAAGATGAACTCTAGCTGTTGGTCTAAAATTATGATAAATGTTTGAATCAAGAAAACAAAAGCTTTCTAGTAAATCTACTCTCTGTCTTAATTTAAACCTGATAGATTTTCCCTCCAGCATGTAGAGCATCATCTGATGATGTCACATTTCAGCTACCTGACAGACATTCTATTCTCATTCTGGCTTATTTACTAATTAGTGTGGATGTAGTAACAAGGATTCTGTTTTCTTCTGGACTTCCTAGCACTCGCTGCAGCCCTTTGAGCCATTCACCTAGTTGTCAGCCCACCTTCCTCTCCACTTATTTAACTCATATTCATTTTCTGTAAGAATGGTATCGGAGATAGTGTCAAAAGCCCTTCCAAAGTCAAAATAAATTACATCCACTAGACTAATCTTATCATAGAAAAGGTGATTTCCTAAATCCATTCTGACAAGGGGCTGTCACCTTTTTGTCCTGAGTATGTTTGGAAATGGCTTCCAAGATTGGCCTCAACACCTTCCCTTGGACCAGGGTGAGGCTGACTGGTCTGTAGTTCTCAAAAATCTCATTCTTGCTCTTCTTGAATACAGGAATCAGAATTTTTCCCACATAGAAACCTGTGCTGAGCACCCTAAGTGTTCATAGAATTGTCTCACAATGGCACTGGCCAACACAAATGTGTACATCTTATAAAGTCCCATGGACTCATAGGTGTCTAATTTAGTTAACTGTTTCCTGATGTTAATTACCCTTTGTGGAAGAGTAATCCTTGGTCTAGACTTTCCCACTGAGGTTTAGGGCCTGGGATTCATCAAGGTAAATTTTTCCCTATTAAAGACTGAGGTAAAGAGGGCATTGAATATAAAATCATAGAATCAGAGAACCATAGAACAACACATGTTGAAGGAGACATTGTAAGAACATATATATGGTCCGACCTTTTGCAGAAAAGGGAGTCTAGAGGAGATTAACTAGCACCCTGTTCTCTTGTATCTTGAAAAGTTCCAGTGATGGGGACTGCACTTCACCCTTTAGGAGGTTGTTCCAGTGACTGATTATTCTTAAGAAAATGAAAAATGGAAAAGGTCTTTCCCATTTCAAGATGACCAATTTGGCCTTTTTGATGTACCCTGTATCTTTCAGCAGCTGGCCCACTTTTCCCCTGGTTTTCCATTTGCTGCCACTGTACTTGTAGAGGCTTTTCTTGTTCCCTTTCCCATCCTTCAGCTGCTGGTGGGCTTTGGCTTTCCTAATCCAATCTCTGTGTGGTAAAACACTGCCTTTGTATTCTTCCTAGATTCACCTGCCTCTCTTTCTACATCCTGTATACTTTCCCTTTGTGAATGAGTTTTTTCAGGACCACTCTTTTAATCCACCTTTGCTTGAGTTCCTGAATGTGGCGACAGATAGTTTTGGTCATTTTTCAATGACCACAGAGGAGGTCATTGAAAATTAACCCTCTATCCCAGACCCCTCTTTGCTCCAGGACTCTCCCACAGGATTCTTCCTAAACTACTAAATCAGGCCAAATCTGCTCTTCTGAAGTCTAATGTTGTGATTGTGCTTTTTGCCTGATTCTCTCTCCTCAGGATCCTGAATTCCACCATCTCATGGTCACTGCAATCAAGTTACCCAACCTTCAGGGCTCTGACCACTTCTGTATTTACTCCTTCTGTTTGTGGCACCAGGACGACAGCTTGAGTGAAAGACAGGACTTTACTGATCGCAGAAATCTTTGAGCCTTCTCTTTCCTAATGAAAATTTGAAGCTCTGTGAAATCTTGGGTTTTTTTCCTGCTTTTTCTTTTGCTTCTTTCCTGGGTTGGTGATTATCTTAGTGTTTTAATTTTCTGGCAAAGTTAGTGATCATGTCGCCAACAAAAACAATTTTTATCAGTTTTATTATGACATGAAAGTTTGATGAAGAATGAATTTGTGTTTGACTTTTCATATTGTTGTTCTTTTCCCTGAACTATTTATCCTGTATCTAATTGTTTTTCCTGCTGCGTGATAAGTCCTGATGACCACAAAAGGGTGGAACATGACAGAACATGTAACAAATTAAGATCCTCTTTGTTTCAATTTTTCTGTTTTCCAGGTATCTATTGAATTATCTACTCATTAAGATGTTCTACTTTATCTGGTCTTTCTCATCTGTTTTTTCAGGCTCAAATTTCTTTTCAAAGTGCTGCTAGGCATTCTTAAGCCAAAAAAAAGAGACATGTTTACTTCAGCAAGTAGAGATATAAATGCAATCTTGCAAAAGGAACCAACTGGTCAGCCTTGTAAAACCATGGGAAACTTTCTTGCAGATTACAGAAAATGAAAGAAGAAAGTTTGCTAATTGTAGTATATTTGTTAGCAATCTAACCATAATCCCAGCTGTACAAAAAAAAAAAAAAAAAAAAAAAAGAGGGAAAAAAAGGCTAGTGGCTGCTGTACTGTAGTATTTCCTTCTTTTCCAAAGCATAATCCAACTTTTTCTTGAATTAATGTACACAAGTCACTTTAACTGCTGGCTGCATAACTTTTGGCAGTTTGTTTGATATTCCAGCCAATCTTTGTATAAAAAAATCATCTGAATTGTTTATAAATTTGTCCTTCTGTCTAGAGTTTATTCCATAATCTCTTATTTTGAAAACAACTGTACTTACAGGATGCTATTAAGTAGTTTGGACGTTGCATTGAAAAGTTATGGTTAGTGGGCAGGAGATTCTTAGAAGTTGGAATCATTAGAGTCATGTTTATCAACAGTTCAAAAAGAATAAAATAAATGAGGCAGTTCCACCTAAATGTTCTCATGTAGTATTCTAATTATGCAGTATGAAAATGATTTAAGTTTTCACAATTAACTCTTTTTTTTTTTAAATTCTTGGAAATATAGAGTTACAAAGAAATAAACGGCTTGTTGATTACTCTCTCCACATTGAATATAGGATGGAAAGGGAGCTAACTATGGGATGAGGTTGGTGATTATTATGACTATTTCTGCTGATTATTTTTCCACTTTCAATGTGTGTATTATGTTGCCAAGGTAGATAGGAATTTCTGGACTCTCATAATTGCACATTCATGGAATTCAGTAGTAAGCTGGTGTCAAGACTGTATGCAAGTATGTAAGCAACCCTTTAATTTGCTTAAGAGTATTACTTAGATTAACCTTGGCTTTGTATTTGATTGAGAGGAAAGACAGTAGATGGAGGGCATTGCCATTTTTGAATCTGACCTGGCTCTGGTGGAAGTCAATGATGCCTCACTGTGCAAAAAAACCCCTCTGAACTGTGTTTGAAGATTTCTATTTGCCGCCTAAAAGCATTGATGCTTAAAGACTGGATGTGGCATGGTTAGTTAGTGCCATGGTTTAGTTGATAAGGTGTTAATAAGTTGTAGTTTGGACGTGATGAACCCCAAGGTTTTTTCCAAATGAATTGATTCTGTGGCATTATTTTGTGTCTGGGATAAATTGCTCTGTGGAATAGGTTTAACTAGTTCAGATGACACATTTCACTGATGTTTCTGCACAGTGCAATAGTTTTTGGGAAGGAAAGATATGAAATAATTTTTTTTAGTCATCAGAGAATCCAAACAGGGCATTTATTCCTCACAGCCATAAGACTAAATCTGTATGTGAAGGATCCAGCTTTGTTCCTAGGCAATAAATAACACATGCTGCTAAAAATAACCAGCCATTTCCACCAATTGTTTAAAAAGGGGAGAAAGGTTTTATTGAAGGGGCAATTAAAATTCTGAAATAAAACACTTAAAAACTCAGGAAATTGCAAAATGAACCTTCATGCTTCTCTGTGTATTTTCACGAAGTTGCAGGATTTAACTGCATGGTATTTAACTAACTTAATGGTTTCAAATTATCTGGAATTTATGTAACACCTTTAGAGATTTTTAAAGAAAGTGAGGTTCAGAATAATTATAACTGATAACTCGCTGAAGATAGGTGAGAAAAAGGAAAAAGGTAGTGACTAGCTTTGGAAAGGAGGAGAAAGAAATGTTAGAAAGAACAGACTGATCAATATAAATACAATTTCCCTCCAAATTCTAGAGAAATTACAAAAAAGCTCAATTCAAACACATAGAATACTCAGACAACAGCACTCAATGTATGAAGAACAGTCAGTAACAAATTGCATCAGTTCTCTGTGTCAACCCAATCCACAACAGAACAGCAGACCCTGGATACAGCAGAACTAGCAAGTCTATACAGATTTTAGAAAGATCTTTGATATTGTTTTATATAACATTCCAATGAGAATAAAGGCAAATATTCTCAATTAACCTGCTGTGGAGTGGGTGCAAAAGAGGCTTACTAAGTGCATCTAAATACTACTTTTTATTAGTTTTTAAATATATTGAATGAGTATCTGTTGAGGTCTCCCAGTATTCAAGGTTTTAAGTAGTGTCCTTTATGATGATATTGAATAAAGGCTTATAAAGTTTCCAGTTGATACTAATTCTATATGCACTCAAGAAAATAATTAGAATTCAAAAATACATTTAGAAATGAAGTTCAGAGATTGTTTGACAGACAAGTAGAAGTTATTACACTTAGCCAGGTGTAATCAACTGTTTAAATGCAGAATGGACAACCCAAGTAGAAATTCTAGAAAATCACTAAGGTAACAGTGGGTCTGAAGCTGAATGTCATTTGACAAGGTGATTTTAAGGAGAGATCTGAATGTGTTTGGCTTGATTAACCTAAAGAAAAGAAGACCTAAGAGAGGACATATTGGGAGAAGAACTAATAACATCAACTGTGACAAGAAAGGTTCTGATTAGAAGTAAGGAAAGCAGTTCTAATGGCAAGGGAGGTGAAGTGCTGGAACAGATTGCTTGCTGTTAGCTTGGAGCATCCATCAACAGATGAGACAAACAGCTGTTAGGAATGACATGGTTATAACTGATCCTGCTGTACTGGGGGCTGGGGGGAAATGGGTAACCTCTGGAGTGACTCTGTGTTTCTGTTTATGATATTTTTCTGCAGAATTTTTATTAAAAACAAGAGTTGCAAGTGGAGCACTTGTGATTCCTGCCTTCTACACACTGAGTATTTTTACAGCAGTGCATCTGCAGTACTCAAGGAATCTCCTTGAGTAGAAAGACAGTGGCAGTTCACTTTATTTAGCAGGTAAGCATTTTACTAAATTCACTCAATTACCATTCATATTGTGTGGTGTGGGTTTGGCCCAAAATTCATCAACAGGCAGAATGGGTTAATGGAAAGGGCAGGCAACCAGTCTTGCTTTGCTGCTGACTCTTTTTGTAATCCACTTTAAATCCCTTGGGCTCCCTTTGGATTCTTTCCCATGGTTTTTTTGCTGTAATTTTTTCCCCCTACATGACTCAAGGTCTTGCTTGATGCAAGCATTGGTAAAAAGGGATTATGCCATTGTGGCTGTTTGTGTAGCACCTGGTATTACAGTGCTTGAACTTAATTCAATATTCAGTGTGCTACTGTAACACAAGTAATAAGCCACAATAACAGACACTGAAGACCACAAGTCTTCCTGTTGACTCCAGTGGAAGTAATTGAATCAGGCCTTAAATGAATGAAAAGGGGATCTTAAAAGCATATTCTTGGTCAATAGTCTCTCCAAATGTCTTCACGTCCTTGTGCCATCCTATTCTCCCGTTCCCATTTCCTTGTGTGAGCTGTCATCTTTCTCTGATTTGATGTGTCCCTGCTGCAGCATTTTAAAATACAGATTGCATGAAATATGCCTTTCATATGAGCATGAATTCTAGTTTTGTTCAGACATGTCTGTAGTCAAAATCTGATATTCTCTGTCGAGTCTTATAGTTCAGAGGCCACTCTTTCAACTTATCTAGGAAAGCATATTTTCCTAAAGAACTGGCTAGTACATGAGGTATATAGAGAATGGAATATTTTAAAAATCATGTGTAACTCATACAAAAATGCAGGGCTAATAGCACAAGTCATAGCATGCTACATTTCAGAATCTATTTTAATCTGTTTTTTACTTTTCCTGTCATTTAAAGTCAGTATTTCTTTAAGTTTTACATAATGTACTTTTTCATTGGGGAAAAAAAAATCAGAGTCTAGCTAATGGTGAGACAGCTTAAAAATAATTGTAACTAGGAACTGGGCCATGATTAAAATTGTTCAGCTGTTCGTTTTATTGTTTGTTCCCAAAACCTTAAATGCACTCTCTGAGAACAATAACAACAGTTAGCATGTAACTCCGTATGGGCCAATTCATGCAGTCCTCTCTCAGCCCTTTCTTCCTGCAGAAAAACTCCTGTTTAGGGGACTTTGTAAGGAATTCAGGGCTGGAACTATCTCTTCTAGCTATTTTGTAATTATAACCTGGAAACTACCAAGGAGAAAGGAGAAAAAAAACAGAAAGAAGAAACAAAACGAAAGCTACCTTACCAGCAAAAGTGGATTTGAGGGAGTGAATAGAACAGAACAGGCTGTGATAGCCCCTGTGAATGCTATCTGCATCTTTGTCAGCCTCTGTGATATTTGTGTGTGGGATATTTACTATTTGGTTTCCTACAAGAGGGATAAATCTCTGGAGTGAGGGTTCCTAGTGATAGGAACTGCAAGGCAAAATAGACAGTAAAAAGATGATGGCCACTTGCTGCAGTAAAACAAACTGGTTTCATAAGTAAGAGATCATATTTGCTGTCGGTTGACCTTAGCTGGGTTGTGGAAGGTGGGAGCTTCTTCAGACAGTGGCTGGTTGACCTTCTTGGCTGCTTGGTTTGGCCTCTTTGAGTCTACAGAACGAGGTACTTTTGATGTTAAAAATGGAATTGTCTCCTACACATCTCCTGAAATCCTGTTCTCTGTTTCCACTTGCAGAACAAATTTTTAAGACTGATGGTGAAGTGCAGGGAATTGTGACCTGTTGTGGCTGAGCTCAGAAGTGATAAGCCACATTTGGGGTGGGACTCTCAAAACTCCATTGCTGTTCAACAGCTGCTGGAAGGTACAGTCGTGCAGGCACATGTGAAAGTTGCACCCAAAGTGCCAATTTATAGCCAGATAGAGTATGTACAGAGATTATATAGTTCACAATGCCTCTCCACTATAAATCCTCCTATGACATTTATCTTTTGATTTCACTGAATTTCAGCTGGGTTACCAACTGTGTAAGGGATGCACAGTTGGATCCTTTTATTACATAATTTAGGAAGAGCTACTGTAAGCATAATTTGAACCTTTTCTCTCAGGAGAAGTATTGAAACCTCATTCACATTTTAGGATGAGTAAGGATGTGGTGTCACTAACAGCAGGAACCTCATTTAGAGCCCACTGATGTCAATGGAAACACTTCCCTTTGCCTCAGTGGGCTATGGACCAGGAATATGCAAGAGTAAGTGAACTAAGGATTCTGCTGACTATATCATACAGTATATGTTGTACAGTTTTACTAAAACAAACACATTTACTTAGCCAAAATACTTAATGTTTAATTTAAAAAACATAATATAAAAAGAATGGATTTTACTTTACTGATGTTTTAAGCTTTAATTTAGTGTAACATAGTGAAAAAGACACCAAATATTCTAGTTTTGTTTCATTAGAACCAGATGGTCCATGAAAGACTTTTGGCTAAACTAGAGTTGGGAAAGCTTTTAAACTCTGACTAGTCTGAAAATGTGCTCAAAATTGCTATATCAGATGATATGCCCAGTTTTATAATGTGAAATTCTTTGGCTGTTTTACTAACATCCTGGTAAGGTGCTGTACAATTTAGGCAATTACAAGAAACTCTTTTGGATGCTACTGTCATTATTGTTCTGCTTTGGAACTGGAAAAACAACAAAATTGCTCTAATGCAAGTGAAGTATCTGAGAAAACATCACAGTGATGTTGTTAGTGAAGAACTAATGAGGAAAAAGGATTGTTGTTATTGACTTATTTTTTTAATATGATGAGACAAATTTGTTTGTCTCAAAAAATTAAAACCCCCCAACAAAATGCCCCAACACAAAACACCTTCGTCCTGAAAGAATGATAAATCTTTTCTCTTTACTTTAACAACACTGCTGGTATGGTTAAATATACATCCCCAGCTGACAGTGATCATCCAGAATATTAACTCCAGAATGAAATATTAAAATAATAACGACCATCAGGAATGATACATGCAATTGAATTTACTTCAGTAATGTTTTCACAGCAGTACTGTGGCAGTCCTTCTGTGTCCTGGAAAGTATCTTGTGTGCTCTGGTGAGTGGAAGGCAGAGGCAGTTTTGATGAGGTAGACAGGTAGGAATTGAAAAAAATTGCTCAGGGGAAATACAGGTAACCTGAAATGTGCTTCCTCTTGCTAATAGAAATTGAGAGAAAAACAAATGCCCATAATAGGTCACTAGGGTGACTACATTAAGGTAACTTTTATGGCATTCTGCCCTGACTTATATAACAGACTGCTGATTGCAATTGAATCAGAGCCTATCAAGGGTCTTTGGTTGCTACTCTAAAAGGTCTTGATTACATTATACAATAGTTTCATACCTTAGGCATTAGGAATGGATTTTCAAAACTTTTTTCCTGTAATTTCCTGCTAATCCTTCTCAGGTGAGAGCTTCTTGCCTCGGCTGTGTTAGTGGCTTCATTGTTCCTAACTAAGCTGTTTTCATGCAGAGGCAAACAGGATCAGGTTCTCTGGGCAGGTATGTCTTAGTTTCAGTACTGAAGCATGGTCTTGCTCTGTTGTGCAAATACAGATTAGAACTGGTTTCAATAGGGCTACTCACCGAGTAAAGGCTGGGATGGAAAGTCCTTTCAGCAAGTCAAACTACCTTTAAAAGAAAACCAATTTTGCAACCATAACAATGTGAGGGCTACAGTAGGTAACACAAATGTTCGATTCAGCACCACTGTATCTCTAAAGAAGTCAAAGTTATAATTGTTCTATGACATTTAGTTTCTTTCTAACTTCTTACCCAATTCCCTTGTAGCTCTGCTAGCCTGATTTTTCCCCAAGTAGCTGTATATGTAAACATATTCTTGTATATGTAGGTGTGTGTGCAAACACATATTTTCATGTGTATGTCAGATAAGGGTTGTGAATTTATATCTCTGATTTGCACAACAAAGTCAGGTGGGTCTTAATAGCCCAGCAAATACTGACAAGTCCTTTGGTCTTCTGTAGTTTCACAGTAGGGTGCTGGTTTGGGATTTTCTTTGATTTTAATCTGTCTGGACTTAGGACATGCCTTTTCCTTTGAACATTGAGGTCTAGTGAATCAGGCACCCCTGACTTTATACATCGTAATTTACAATTTTCATCTATTAGGGAGTTTAAATGAAAAGTTTTATTGCCTCTACATGCTCAACCAGATCCTTTCAGAATTAAAGATAATTAAAAAATCCTTAATGATCATTAAAAGGCATGACATGCACAATTCTCTGAACAAAATCATAGAATTGTTTTGGCTTTGCCTTATTAAGCATTAGCACTTATTTGGAAGATAACTTGAATCTTGGTGAGGTTTTTAAAAAACTACTCTGTCTGTCAAGTTTGTCAGGGAAATTGAAGCAAGAAAAACTTAATGTGACTTTGGATTAATATTTCTCAAGAGTGTCTATGTCATAAAACCCAAGACATTTATTTGCATAATTTGGCCTTAGGATACAGGGAAGAGTGGGGAATAGGCAGAGGAAAATGTACTGGAGGAGTAATAGAGATTTTGATCAGAGAGACTGTCAGAAGCTTGTGAATTTGCACAGAGCTGTATGTCTTAAAAAAATTAAGTGGAAAGAATCTTGACTCAGATGTCTATAACCATTTCTTAATCTGTGACCTACAATCTGTCCTTTTAGAAAATACAGACTCTTCAAACCTCACATTGTAAAATCACTGTGGAAATCAGAGCTCAGGCAAAGATTTTACTTTGGAGCAAGCAATGAGTTTATATTAAAAGATATTTTATATTTTATCAGTGGACCTGATTGTTGGTTCATTGAATGAATCATGTATCCAGGCAAGTCGTACAAAAAATTAAATCCTTCCCTTTAGAACTAATGTGTGTCTTTGCATTGTGCCCCAAGTATCAGCACCACTGGTGCCAGAATAGGGACCTCGTGGAGATCCTGACTTGTGCTTTTCTCCCTGGCTTCTGCTCTTGCTTTAGAGAGGAATGAAGGAAATTCTAGAAGAATCAAACCATCTCTTCTCCCAGAATATTAACTCAGTGCTGCAGGTCTTCATGGTTCCAACACAAAACCAGCCACTGCTCAAACAGTTTTAAGCTCAAGTGTTCTCCCTGGATCATGTGCCCTGAAGTGGCCCATGCACATGGAGTAGCTCTTGGACATCTGTCAGCCACTGCCAGATTGACCTATACAAGGAAACTCAGATGCTGTAGGATGTCAAACACTCATTAGTCTTCCTGATAACAACCTTGGGCAAACACAAATGACTGTATACACTATGCTGAGCAGTGTAATTACTTGTATTTGTTTAAATGGAGATGTCAGAACAGGCATCTTGTGGCTTCGGAGTACTTTGGTTGTAAATATGAAAGATAATATTAAAAATGTCTTAAAAGACCACTTGTATAATAGGTAGAGACAACTTCTTCTTCCCCACTCACTTTATAGCGTCTCTCTGCAATGTAAATAAAATTAGAACTGGTGGTCTGGCAACTTTGACAGTTGTAAGAAATGATTATTGCAATTCATGTAATAATTTACTTGTGGCTCCATTTTTAAAATTTACATTTTGCCCTTAGGTCAGAAGATGATATTTGAAAGCTGATGCTACATAAACCTGTGCTTTGGTCCTAGAACTAGCAGATAAACACATGGTAAATACTGAAACCCCAAACAGAAAAGCTGCTTTGAGAGTTTAGGTTGGAGTCTAAGAAGTCAGGAAACGGGGGAAGGAAATACAGGCTTTTTAGTGATTGCTTTAAATTTATTTTACATGTTAGCCCACAATGAGGTTCTGTAGCCCTACATATGAGGAAAGAGTATATGGTAATTTCAAAACAAATTAGAGAAATATCCAATAGTCCCTTAAATTGTTTGAATCCATTTAATACCAAGAAGTGAAGAAGCCAGACAAATCCATGGTAGTGTTTTAGACTGGCTGACCTAATTGAAGGCTGCCTCATAGGTGCTTAAGGCCACACATGAGGTAGCAAATGCATAACCCTGCGAATGGGCAGCCATGTGGACCTTTACAACAGCCAAAATAAAAGTGCAATTTATTTGAAAGTTATAACCCAGCATGACCATACTGACCAGGAATTGTCAGGACAATGCAGAAATTCTCATTCTTTGTTTCATTAGGTGACAAGGTGACATCATGCAGTGTGTACGAGCTCTGGTGATGACTTTGTGCCTGGGGGAAGCTGTTGGAGAAGAGAAAAAGGAGGAATTTTTGTGCCACTGCATTAATTTGGCATTGGGAAGCTCAGTTCATGTATTCAAGTCGTAGCTTCTAAGGGCAGAAGGGAGAGCGGTGAGTGCTCCCCGGACCTGGTGTCACACAAAATTTTGAAGAATCATTGCTGCTTCTGCAATCTGTTATGTAACTCTGTAATAGCTCCTATGCCAATGCATATCCACAGACAGGATGGTTTCAGCATGAATCAAGCCAACCAGCCAGCCAGATGTTTTGAGGCACATAATGTAATTATTGATATGAAAATCAAAACAAGGTACCATATAAAGGCAGCCACTGTTAGATCATTACAGATGAGACCATCAGTCTTGTTGCTGTAACAAACTCTGTATTCATTATTTTTGCTCAGGATATTTTTTTTCTTTGCCTGAATTGGCTGTTCTCTTAATGAATATTACAAATCATAACCCAAATTATATGCCTTGAGCTGTCTTGATTTTTGATTTGCAATGAAGGTTTCAGGAGCTTGATTTGTGCCATTGCAAAACATTTCCTGATGGAGGAAAAGGGGAGACATGGCATGGAGGGCTGGAGAATTCTGTGTGACCAAGCAGTGAATCAGACCTCTGATTCTGATTACAGAATAATCTCCATGCTGTGTTTGGACTTTACCCTGGACTCTCCTTCACAGGCGGTGATGCTGATTTTGACAGTGTTTTCATAAAGACTTGAAGTATTTCAACAAAAAGATTAAAGCTTTTACTGCTAGTGATGTATGTCAACTCTGTTAGTATCATAAATGGAAAATTTTGGGGGAAGAAGTGAAAACATCCTGGAATTTTTTTTCCAAGCTGATATAAAAATGGACTTTTTAAACTTACTTTCTTCTCTCCAGGTAATGTGTTTTACGTTTTGAAAGATTGTGGATTAACTTCTGGTTGAAACCACAGCAAAATAGAAGAAAAATCAGAAGAAAATCATCAACCCCAAATGTCTGTTAAAAGCTACTGAGAAACATTGTTTTTTTCAGCTGGAAAATGTCTATTTTTCAATTAAATCATATGCATACTTGACCTTTATACAAAAAAAGCCATAAAGTTTTATTGACTGCCACAAGTTTCAATAAAAGTAGAGTTCCAATAAAACAATTTTGAAGAATTTTAAAGAAAAATTAATTAGCTCAGAATCCAAATTTTTCTGTACCATAACATGCAGCAAGCGTATATTTCCAGTGGCAACTGGGAATAATATGCAGACACCTGTTAACATCTGTTTTTCTGTGTATCATTTACTGTCCAAGCATGACACCCTCATTGTCACATTGACCTTAAACTAAAGTCAGTCATGAAATAAGAACAATGAATCACAGTAATTGCTTGGATCAAGCAAAGGACCAAAAGCTCTTGGAGCTGTTCACCTTCAGGGCACGCTTTATAGCCCAGCTTCTTGAACAGATATCTAGGGAGAATTGGGATGGGTTGGCCTCTATGCCTCTATGAGATGGGGAGTTGTTGTGCAATAGGATCTTCTTGCTGGCTGGTTCTTTCATGTGGGTGGAGTTTTGTTGTTCTTATTTTTATTGTTATGGATTGTGAGTTGGGGAATTGTTTTTCCATTAGCAAAGGCAAAACAACTGCTTTCAGTGTAGAGTGACCTTTTTGATTATGTACATGAACCACAGACAAAAAGAACACAATAAAATACTCCACGGGCAAACATAGTGAGCTTGACTCATCACTATGTTACTCCAGATCTGTACCAGATCAGTTCAACTGAACAAAGATGGAACTTTACCACCCATGCTATCTGAAGCAAAGGAGTGTCATTCTGCCCCTGACCAAAATGCTTATTTGTAGAGGATGAACACTGCTCATTCTTCATGGAGAGAGAATTATAATCCATGAGGATCTAGAGTGTGAAGAAAAGCTTGGCCCAGAATACTGGTGGAGGATATATATCATGTGGTATATATATTACATATACAACATGATGTATTCTGACATGGCTGTTTTATGAAGAATGTTCTGGACATTTAGACTAAACAAAAAGATAAGTATAAGTTGCATTCTAGTTCACAATGACCTCCATAATATCAGAGAAGGTGTCAGCACTTTGACTGTTTTACAGAAAATACTTGCAACTATGTCAGTTCTAGGAAATAGGCCTTCTAATGGGTAGTGGCTGACATAACACATATGTCACACTTATCCTTGTTAGGATGTTTTGAGGCTTTCCTTTGAGTAGCTCCCTACCACAGAAACAAATCATCTCCTCATAGAGAGCAGATGAACAACAACATGTGAAAAGAGGATTTATGGCTGTGGCTGCTTTTCTGACTGCCGTGGGTGCCCCGCACTGCAGTTCCATAGTGCCTCCTAGAGGCACTGGCTCCGGGCAGGGAGGCAGGAGCTGCACCATCGCTGATGTGCCGGGGCAGTGTCAGTTGTGTGTTTACCAGCGTGTTGGCCGATTTCCTCCGCAGCTGTTGTGACTTGCGAATATTTGATTCGTTTAATGCGATAGAAATGCTCGGTTCTTGCCCTCTCAGCCACTGTAGCGTGTCTGTCAAAATGAGATAGTGCTCTATGGTTTCTGGCTTCCCTTTATTCCCTCACTGTGGATAGCTACACCTTCCAGGTGGAAAAAAGGAATCCTTGCTCTCCAGGAGATGGCAAATCTAGGTGAGAAGTATGCAATTGTGTGAAGGACAATCACAGTGCAGCATGTTGACTGGCAGACTTGACTACATTGTAAACACTTTTAATCTTCAGCCAAGGTAATGGCTTGCAAAACCCAGACAAATTTGTTTCAGATAACTGATTCCAGTAGGCTGTACTTCTGAAAACAAAGAAAACTGTACACTGACTATGCAAGCCATGGCTATTGTCATAATCTCTAGATAGATTCTGGTTAGGAACATTTTCACCTGTGTCGACACTGGGTTACTTCCAGTAGCACAGAAAAGAATGTGGAATATAGATTTAATAGAGGATAGAAAAAGATGAGTTTGGACATTCAACCTGTCACTTCTTTTGGCACTTGGGATCCAGATGGTATATTTCTGGCATCTACATTGTCCAGGCTTTTTTTTTCTCTGTACCTTGCCTCATTCAAAATGTTTAGGACTGATATTATGTGATACTGGGTTGTACAGACCATTAAACATTTCTGAGATGGGTTAAATGATTTCAGTGTGCTGCAAGGTTTTCAAATACTTTCAGAGAATGACCCATTTCTGAGCAGAAAAGCTTCCTGTTGGACACATCCCTTCTGTTCACAGCTGCTTACATCATTGCTTCCCATCTGTGATCCTGTTGTCCATTTGCAATCACATTGTTTCCCTGTTCAATGGGGAATGCAGGATAGGACTACTAGGGAAAGGAGAAATATTTATTGTATTTTCCAACAGTCTTTACTGTGACAAGTGTTTTATTCTTTCTAAACAGAGGCTAGTCATTCTGGATAATGCTACAATTGATTTGGCCAAACGGATAAACCTGAAAAGTTCATGATGTTACTTGGGCTCATGCTTCTATGCTCCTTTCTTCCTGTGTATCTTGGCTCCTTGCACCCACTTGTGATTTGAGCTCCTGTGGCAAATCTTGTCTTATTTATAGTTTTCATTATGGTTCTGGTATTAGGATAAGGTGTTTTTTTCTTGCCCATCCAGAATCAGAAGAGGCATCTGGACCTTTATCAGGCAATTAGGCAGAAGTGCAAAGCAGAAGCAAAATCAATGTAACTGGATAGCTGAAGTGTGATGGGAATTCTGTCAGAACTGATCCTTGGTGAGTGGTAGTTGTAGTAATAATAAGGATATAGTACTGGGTAAAGGATCAGAAAATATGAAATGAACAGGTTTATCTTGGTGTTGCCTTGCTTGTCATCTTCTCGGATCAGGGTAAGAAGGGTGCATGAGTGTGAGACTACAAGTTTCTGTTAAGTGGTCTTGAGGCATTATAGCTTGGATTGGATAGACTTTTGAAAAAACTTGTTATTATTTTTGATTTTTATTACATTTAAATAGAGGTTTGACCTGGAGTAGAAGGAGACAGATGGTGTTTGATGGCAGAGCTTTGACCCTGATGGTGACATTGTATTTGGCAAGAAACCAGCTCTTTCTAGTTTCATGTGGATGTACCAGACTGTTTTGTTTTTTTTTTTCCAATGAAATCATCAGTTGTCACTGAGACTGAAGGGAAGACTTGATAAACCTCTGTACTGTTTCAGAAAAAAAAAAAAATTCTATTGATCATATATGGTAACATCCAGTTCTTTGTGCAGGCAGACAGTGCGGCAAAGGGGAAAGAAAGGGGAATCCAAAACTTTATACTGGGTGAAAATAGAGCCCAAATGCAGATTCTGTTTCATATATATGAGCAAAACTCAAAGGCTGTCAGGAATGTGTAGTGCATCAAAGCTGGCTGTGTGTGAAACCAGATGGGTTTGTAGCTGAAACAGTTCTATTTCTGAGGATGTCGAAAATCTGCCCTGACTGAGTGCAACCTACTCCCCAGAGGTGTTCCTCAAGCAATTCTAGGTCTTGGGGCAATGAAATGCATTTATTTTTCTAAGACAGAATGTTGTTGACATTTACTTCTTGCAGGAAACTTGGAGGCGCCATATTTTGACTTCTGTTTAGAATGAAGACTTGTTTGGAAATGTGTGAAGTTCCTCCCTACAGAGCAGAATGTCCAAGTTTTTACCAGCTGTAGCAGAACAGTGGCACTCTCTGGAAATGGAGACCTTATACCAGATTTGCAAGGTCAAGTCAGAACTGTGCCCTAAATTGTACTGATCTCTAATTTAGAACTAAGTGTTGAGCAATAGATTAACTAATGGGAGTCATTCATTCTGCAAAACTGTGCTTCTTATTTTCAGATAGGAAAAATATAATCTTTTGTATCATTCCCCTTACTCTTGAAGAAGTCTTGAGGTTGTAATAAGAAATTTTGTTTGAGCATTTAAAAAAATCTTATTTTTTTATTGTTTGAAATTGGATTAAGGATGGTATTTGAATGAAAACTTTTTATGCTGAAGTGTGTCTGAGGCTGAGAGTGGCAGGTGTAAACTAACACCTATGAGACACCTGTAGCAGCAGCTAAAGGACAGGACCCAATTCCTTTACTGGGTCTCTTCTGAGGCACTCTTGCTGCGAGACTGCAGGTGATATACTCTATCAAGGTCTTCAGACATTGAATTTGCTATTGTTTCTCCAGACTTCACAATGCAGATTTTGGAGAACTGACCATTAAAACATCTGCAGTCAGCTGACTGACCCATCATGTTTTAATTAAATCACTTTCAACAATCCTTATGAACAAATTCCATTGTAAATTTTCTGTTTAGGAAGTGTTGTCTATGTAATTTCAGATATTTTCCTCAGAGATAGTGCAATTAGTTCTTCTTTATATGTCCAATTACAGATTTATCTGTGATAAGAATTGTATTAGTAGTGTCCAATATCAGTATTGGGCATGCCTCAGATTCCACGATAAATGCTGTTGGCACTATAAAAGAAAACAACCAGCAAACAAAAAAACTCGCAGAGTTAAAAAAGAAAAGGAAATAATCTCAAATAAGAGAATGAACATTTACTTTATAGTGCAGTCATGCACCTTTAGAAAGAATTGTGGGGTCTGTTTTTCTCTCTATGAAACTAATTGATGAGGCTGGTCTTGGACTTACTTTGTTAACAGAATTTGAGCAGGTAAAAGCTCTGTGTTTTAGGGGTAAAGTTTTGTGTTTATGGATAATTTTTCTGTGAACTGGTACTTTCCCACAATGAAGCAGCTGGCTGAGAGTACAGTTTTCCCTGAGTTAGATGAGATTGTCAGCATCCAGGAAGATTTTCCCTGGAAGTTTTTCAGCACTGCAGGGATGGAGAGGTCCCTTGAAAGCTCTTCCTGCTGATACATAATTCGACTGTTGGGAGCTCTTTGCTATGTGTTTCTGTAACTTCCATGATCTGTAAACCATACTTGTGTGGTCAAAGTATAGCTGAAATGGAAAAGGGGTGTTTGTGAGCTTATGACTGGACTAGCTGCAGTTTCACAGAAGAAAACCAGCTTTATCTCTCTAATCCTTCTGCTGGCAGGCAAGACATGAAAAACGAACGTAAGACACTGTACCTATTTATTGCTTAATTTTTCTCCATAAATTCTAACCTTGTGGTTAGAAAACCCAACAAAATCCAGCAATTCTCAAATGTAAACAAGTAGAAAAATAATACTCCAGAGTGCAGGAGTTTATAAGTATCCAAACCCTAAATATGTTAACACAGCTGCATGTCATGTGATCCACAGCAGTTGTAACACAAAAATATGTGAAATGTTTGAAAATGTCCAGAATACTGCAAATTTCTGATGATCCCCTAACGGAGCAAGAGAAAAGCAACAATTAGAAATCCAAATGGAATGAATAAAGAGTTGTGCTGAAATGATACAAACAGCTCTTTTCCTTAGCTAATATTTAAAAGCTCCAACCAAAGCCCTCCCACAGTAAAGCTATGTAAGCTAGAGGTCTTGCAATGCTTTCTGAGTGTATTACTCTGCCTGTGAGCAATCCAGCTGTGTTTTAAGGCATTCTCATCTGTTTGGGTTTTTGGGGAGGTCAGTGTGCCACAGTTCAGTGAGAGGCAGTTTCTTCAGATGTTGCTGAACAAGGTAGCACAGAAGAAGAAATATTCTGGCCGTGCCAGCTGGTATTTCAGCTCACTGTTGCTGGTTTCTGAACGTCTTGTCTGTCTGTAAGCAGCGTGTTCTGAATGCAGCTCCACGACTGAAGATGTTTGTGGCTCCTGGGCAGTGGCTGGAGTTTTGTGCACTCCAACTATGCCCTCAGCCATAGCTGGGTTCCTGTGGCAGGTAAAGCAAAGCACTGGTGAGAACATCAGCCGTGTGTGAAACATTTAGAAGCTAAAATTCACCGTTAGCCAAGAAGCTAACCAGCACACTTTGAATGCCTAAAGTGGAGTGAAAAGCACACAGAAAGTCACAAAAACATGGCAGACAGCAAAAACAATTGCTGAGAGAAGTATTATGGAATTTACTCAGTCATAAGTGTTATCTGAATGTCTTCTTTCAAAGACATGATGTTTTTTTCACATAGCTACTGTTTTGTAATAAACCTAATAACCTTCTGCAAATAGCTTTTTGCCCCTGAGCAATACATGCAGGATTCAGCTATAATGATAACTGCCGGAGATTAGAAGTTAAGCCTCCATGAAAAAGAGGACAAAGGAAATTAAAGTGTATTCAGTAACATTTACAAAATAATTTTAATTCCTTGCAATTTCGAAAGCTATGTTTCCATGTGTTAATAATGTCAAACAAAAAAAATAGCACTACTTTCATTTTTCTTTTTTTTCCCCTTTTAAATATATTTTCTTCTCATCTCCACTACTTGAGTAAAAGTGTCATTTCTTGGTGGATCCTGCTCAACATTTCTTAAAAGGCATTTTGTGAAGTAAACTTTTCTACTTCATAAAATTTCTATTTGTCTTATTTTCAACCTCTGATGCTGAAAGAAAGGCAGCACCTCCTAGTTATTTGGTACATTCAAAGAAAATGTTGCCAAAATATATGGTGGTTGGTGTTGGCTTTTAACAGGTTTTAACTGTCTCTTCCTGGAAAAAGCATACCTGGAATTAAATTTCAGCAAGCTCAGGTATATAGTTACAGCATCTTTTCTTAGGATGTGTCTTCTGGGACAGAGTCTGCTTTGATTCATGCCATTATTCAGCAAGTGTGAGTGACTAGTATGAGGTGAAAATGTTCAACATTGATTCTCTGTCACAGTAGAAATCATTGCTTCTGATAAATGTGTTTAAAAGATCTTTTTCTACTTCTATCGCTGCCAAGAATCCTGGGCTGAATCAGAAGGAGTGTGGCCAGTAGGCTGAAGGAAGTGATTGTTCCCCTCTGCTCTTTGAGACCCCACCTGGAGCACTGCATACAGTTCTGGCGTCCCCAATACAAGGAGGACATGGAACTCTTGGAGCAAGTCTAGAGGGGACCTTGAAGTTGTTGAGGGGACTGGAGCATTTCCCCTAACAATTTGGAGAAGGTTGGGGCTGTTCAGCCTGGAGAGGAGAAGGTGATGTGGGCATCTCAGTAACCTCCCAGTGTCTGAGAGGGTCTGCAGGGAAGCTCTGAGCAAATTGATCTGGTGGGAGACGTCCTGGCACGTGGCAGGGTGCATTGGGACTAGATGGTGTCCAAGGCCCATTCCAACCCTTCAGCATTCTGTGGTTCTGTGATGATGGCATCTCTATAGAAGTGCAGAACTTACCAAACAGAAGGGCCATTTCTTCACAAGCCTTCATGGATTCAGGTATTTGATACTACGTTCTGCTGCTTGTCCAACCAATGCCTTGTGGAAATAGTGCCAAGATGCAGAAAAGAGCATAGATTGTAGAAATGAGTAGGAATGGTGCAAAGGCTGGATTTTCTCCAGAACTTTTCTGTAAATCAGGCAGTTGATCTGAGATGTGGTGCCTTGATGCTTTGTGTATACAAGCATTTCCAAATATGTTACTACCATGAGTATATGTGTGATCAACACGATTTATAATATACAACAAACCTTATCTAGAATAGTTTGGTATTATATTTACCAGACTTTTTGCTCTACTGGAGTCAGGATATTCCTGGTTGAAGGACTATTCTTTCTCAAAAGTGTGTGTATATGTTCTAGGAAAATAAGGAAATATACCTTCTAGGAAAAACTTCAGTGTCAAAAAAGGTCACTTTTGGCATAGAGTGAATTATTTAGGATAATTTGATTCTTATCTACCAGAAAATTTCTGAGAATACTGGCAGAGGTGAGAAGGAGGTAGGCCTTCTATCTCCTATCTTGGTGGTTAAGCTGTTCATCTGCAAGGATGGATGACATGGTTTAATTCTGCCTTCTGCTCTGGAGATTTAGATCCTGCTGTCCTGTCTCTTGGGACAGGACATGAGCAATTAGCAGCAGTGAGGTCTGCTCCTCATTTGCTCCTCTTTACACGTTTTTGCTTCAGAGGAACTCTCTGCAGGTCTGATGCCCTCTCTACCAGGGGCTTGTGCTTGTCAGTTGGCTTTGTGAAAGATGTTCACTTTGGTGGTGGACACTTAAGTGCTGCAAATTGAACAGTTCTCAATACAAGGGGTGAGAACCTGCCTCATAATCCTTCCATAATGAATCACACAACCAAAATCAGATCATAGCTCAAACCCATGCCCTGTCCAATCAAGACAGGAATTTGAATTTGTGTTCATAACTCCCCATAGGGGTTTCTCAGCAATTATAATTGTATAATTCCAAAATGGAACTGGTCTAATAAGCTACTTGATGCAAACTACTTCAGTGATGGTTGGGAGTGAAAGAGCAATAGAGTAAGAATGATTCTTCAGCCTTATGTTAATGGTACTCACTTTGGAATCTGTGGCTTCAATACAGTAGGAAGCATTCTTAGTATAACAAAGAGTGAACTGTATATAAAAACTCAGAGAGAACAATCCCTTTGCAACAATTTTGTAAATCTTGTATTGTATTTCCTTGTCTTTTATGTTTGCATTTTCTAAATGTTTGCATTTTCCAAAAATGCTTCCTCTTGAGACACATGGAACATTTCATGTCAAACGAAGTACAGTGGGCTGGGTGGGGATGGTAGCGGTTTTGGTGTGGAAACCTGGAAAAATTGTGAATTTGGTTCAGTTTGAACAACATTCTTTTTCAAATGTTTAGCTTGGCAGCTGAACTGAAAGACCATTTATTTGACAGCCCTAAGCCCTCTTTTGCAGTTGGACCCTTGTGTTTTACTAGGAAAATTGTACCATTAGTCCCTGGAGCTGTTCATGGACGACACAGAGGCATGAAATGGAAATCCCACTAAAATTTAGGGTTGTCTGAGTTTTTTGGAGCTAGGGGAACTCTGAAGTGAGATTAAATGATAGCATCCAGAGTATGTGCATTACTGGACTCTCCAAGGACACACTGTTGTTTTCAGAGATTCCCTCTGTCACTCCCTTGTCAAAAAGATACCTTTGATCCTTATGGGAAATATTAGGAGGAAAGCTCTTGACTTATGTGCATTGTTAGCTGGGAACAGAGACATTCCTTTTTTTAACTTGTTCATTCCATGATGTAATGAGAACATTTTAAATGAGGACAAGCAAATTGAGAGCTTTTTCCTAGATGTTGCTTATAATCAAACACACCCAACCATGTTCTTAAATACCTCGTAATTAAATATGCAAAAGTAGAGACTTAATTTGAACATGTAAATTAATCACATGTTGTAACAATGGAAATTCATAACTGAAAATCCATTAGCAGACAACGCTGTTCCTCATTCTTTTGTTTACATGTTTATACTAATCACGCAAGAGGATTTTTGGTGCATGTCACCCTTTGAAAATCAATTCTGTATCAACTTAGGAGATGTGTTCCCATTTCTATTGTATAGCTTTGCTCTATAAATGCAAATAATTGCAAATTAAGCCCCAAATGTCTAAAGAACAGCAGGAGTGACCATTATTTGATGTATGATGCACATCATGTCATTTCTGTGTCACTACTCTAGGGGTTAAATAAGTATCATGTTTTGGATATCTTAGGAAAATAATAAACAATGTAGCTCATCCAAAAAACATCTGCTCATATTTTCTTTGTTAAATAGTAGACAAATATATTTAAAATGTGTTTTCAATTGTCTGCTAAGCAAATAAGTTTGCATAAAACCCACGCTTTTATCCTGAAAAAAATTGTGAATTTACCTTCTGTGGCAATTTAGAAAAAGCCAAAATTTATGCACATTGTGTATTCAGCAAGTAAAGAACTCAGTTGCTGTGGTGGACTACATTAAACATAGATGGATGAGAATGAGGTCAGTGGAGTGAACACAAGCTGTACTCCTCAGAGCTACTGAGCATGCACATGGCCTTAAAGATGTTTACCCACTGGAAGTCTGTACTTGCCTGTGTATTCCAGTGCCTGTGCATGATAGGCCTTGAAGCTTTGCCTAAAAAGTGCTTGTGAAAGAAATATTATTTGCACATTTGCATTTTGGTTGAACACTAGCAGCACTTCAGTTGATAGGGTGTACCTGACTGTGAGGATCTGAATTCACTGCAGGGTTTGGGCTCTTTATCACCTGATGGCCATTTTGGTCAGTAAAGCCTTTATCAATGACTTGGATCAGGCCTTGTATCATATTCCAGTACCCCTCCATCAGCTAGTGCTTACTCAGTTGAAAATATTGCCTTGAGCTTTCTCACTCATGCAGGAAAAATTCTTCTCCACGGAACCTCTTCCCTGGTTTTATTGTATAAATCCTACTTGATCCTCAGTGTCCTGCTTCTTAAGGTACTACACAGCAGTCTTGTGCTCTTGACTTCATGCCACCCTCATGTTACACCTCCCAGCAGGTGAGCCACTTCCACCCTTTTGCTTTGTTAATCCCTTTTAAATAACCACTTTTTTATTGCACTACTTAACAGGAAATACCTCTCCAGTAATGCCTCTAAATCACTTACAGCCCAAAATATTGCCATATGCTTCTTAAACCCTCCCATACTGGCCTATTCTATATGCTAACACCATGTCTATAGACACTGCAGTGAGTTATGGTGAAAATAAGGAGGAAATTTTTAAGGAAAACTTCTCACCTTCTTGCCTAAAAAGTGCTAAATTCTGATGGGAAGCACTAGGACATACATAAGAGCTTGGACTGGTCACCTATCAAACAGGGGTCTAAATAATGGAGGGGAGCCACACTGCAACAAAGTGTACGAAGTGTGAAGATAGGAAAGCATTCATAAAAATGCAGCAAACAGCTTTGTGATAATTAGTGGAAATGAGGTCACAGCCTGTCTTTCTGTCCTGCATGAACCTTTTCTTTATTATTGTGGCATCACAGCTTATGAATCTGAGTTTTTAGTGGACTAGTACCATTTCTCAGTTGTTTTTGCTTTCTCTTTTCTCACAGTAAGATGCAACTTAAATTCCTAAACTCAAAACCCCCAAAAATTCAACTCGCAAGCCTCAGTGGTATTTGGAGTTTATGTATTCTTTAACCAAAGACCTTTGCATAACCAGATACTGGTACATTTTTTAAGAGAAATTCTTAAAGCTTTGGGCTTAACCACTGCTTCTTGCAGTGATATGTTTGAAAAATGTCAACTATGTATGTGTAATGGAGGGCTGTGGAGTTGAGGTATGTCCATTTTCTGGAAGTGGTAGACGGTGTCAAGGTCTGGATTGACCTCCAGCAGGGTCCTGGCTCCAGCTTGAGCAGTCCCGCGGTGACATCAGAACTTTGGCATCTATGTTAAAGAATTTTTTTGTTATTGCCATTATTTCAGAGAAAAGCTGATGATCTGGCATGAATGAATGCACTACAGACATATCTGCTGGAGTAAGCAGAGAACTTTAAAGCTTTATGAGTTGTGCATTGCATAATTCATTTTTCATAGGTTATTAATTCTGAAACTTTTCTGTTGCCTACAGCAGTAGACTTGGATGTGTATGGGAGAAAGTCTTCAAATTGTAGGCAAAGAGGCTTGATTTCTGAAAGAACAAAAAGGAAAACTACAACAAAACCCTTGTTGGAAGAAGAGATCCAAAAGTGCTTAAAGAGGCTTGAGAGTGAAAGAAACACACAAAGGGTTTACTAGGCTGGAGTTAAACAGAACTAAATAGGATTTAGAAATGTACCTAGAAAAAATAATCCTCAAAAGGAAGAGAACAGCATCCCTTTCCACCCCAAATCAAAAAGGAACAATATTAAAATGTTCTTAAACTTGTTCTTAAAGTATTTAGTTTCTTTTAATAACACTCATGATATGTTGGGTAATCCAAAAGGATTGTGCGTGTATTGCAAATCAAAGTAACCTTTTGGATGCTCAGTCTTCATCTAAGTGTGTTTCAGATCTATGTGTGATAAACCTCATTTGCTAAATATGGAAGGTTGATCTATTCTATAGCACAGAAATTGTGTGTGATGCAATGAGAAGTCTCATTGTCAGGAATCTTTTAGTAAGATATTTCGCCTTTCTTTCTCTTTTTTTTTTTTTTTTTTTTGACAATATTCCCGTTGAGGTACTGTGAATGGGAACATCATCCATCTAGAAGCATAGGGTTCAGCAGCCAGAGTCTGGAGCAAAATAATCTGGCACTGCTATTCTGGGCAGTGGATCATTTGTGGCTTTAGACAGACAGAGCACATGATCTTTCAATCTCAGTTTCCCTTTCTGTAATGTAGAGTGATGAGAATAATTTAATTCTTATCTGACACAATATTTCTATTTACTATAGACAGATGAAATGGTATGGAAATAGCCTAAATGAGGATTGTTCAAAATCAGATCATACCCATCATTCATAATTTAATTTTTTAGTGAAGAAACTGAGTTCATAATTGAAGAGACCAAAACATTTAAAGGTTGGATTTGTATTCTGGAGAGTATTCAGAATTTCAAGAAAACTACCCCCCCACTGTTTCATTATGAGAAATATTCTAAAGGCTTTCCAAAAGTTTTGTCTTTATGCAGAACCACAGTCTGTTTATTTCTTCATGCCAAAGATGAGGTTTGGCACAGGATTGTCCCATGCCCTTGCCAAAAACTCTCCTAAGAGCACACTCAGTTAGTTTATATTACTACTTTTGAGAAAGGAAACATTAAAGAACCCATATTTTTAATACAGTATAAAGGTCCTCTGAAGGCTGAAAATGCCTCCCTCTGGCCCCTCCTCACTGCAAAGGACTGGGGTCTGTGAGGGAAAAAGGAGTCCTACAGTCAAAGAGCTGCCTCTGTGTGAGGCCTGGGAGCAAGGACAGCTTCACGCTAACCCTCATTTCCCTGCAGGCTGCGTTTTCAAAAAGTGCTTCTAAGTGTGGTTGCCCAAGTGGAGACAACCATGGCTTCATGTTCAGCAAGTCTGGGCACTCCAACACCTGTTGATTCAGGTGAAGGTGGACCTAGGCTGCCTCCTGCCAGCGTTTCCACACTTCTGCAAGCACAGGGTACCCAGTGTCAGGTCTGTCCCTCTCCCTCCGTGCCCCTGATGCACTGATGCATTGCCTTTGCAGCTTTTAAGAAAGGTCACTAAACCAGAGAAAGGCCATGGCTATTCTATTTATACGTATAAATATAACTTGCATATAACTTGGATTTTCTCTACTCTTAAATTGGTATAACCTGTAACTGATGTCTGGAATCCTCAGCCTCTCCCTGCTGCCTAGAATGATGCACCAAGCGTAATTTTTAATTTTGACTTTGGCATTGTCTTATATATTTGGTTAAGAGAGATATGAGAGAATTTGAGAAATTGTCTGCTAACTCTGCTGCAGAGAGACTGCTGATCACCAAACAAACCATTTCATTTAAATGCAGAGGGTTTATTTTTTACGCTTCTGTGAAGTCTTGAAATCTGAGGTAATACAAAATTTGAACAAAGAAGGCTATTGTCATAGAAATGACTGAGTCTGCAGACATATTATGCACAGAGTGAGAGAGCATTTTAGGTGATTTTATGATGATCATTGTAAAAAATGTGTGTATGTGTGCCCCTGCATCTGGGTATCCATTCATCCACTCAGAACTCAGACTGTACATCAGAAATGGAAGCCAGCTGTTAAAGCTGTCAGCCAGCTGTGTATCTGCCTCCTCCTGGGGTGTCCATTCAACCCCACAGGCTGCATGGGGCAGGCACAGGCAGCTATCAGAGAACTCAGCTGAAGCATGGAAGACACTTTTTTTCCATTTGAGTTCCTCACACCATATGGCAGCCAAATGTAATTTTCAAATATGCTTTTTCTCCCCTAATGAAACTGCCACTTCCAGAATTTCATGTTCAATCATCTTGTTCAACCACAATGCCTCTTCTTCCTCCTAGGGAGGAGTCCAAAGAATTTTCATTAGTTGGCTGAATATCTAAATGTTAGGGATGTCTGTGCAAAATCTGCATATTAAATCTGAATGTCCAGTCTTGCATCAATGGGATCCTTTTCCTTTTCTGTAAGAATAGCTGTCTTTGAGACCTATCAGAGTTGCAGAGTTGTTGTGGATCAACCTTCAGTGTCCAGGCCCTTAACACTTTTTATTTCAAGTTAACACTTGAATTACAAAGCATTTCCAGTATGATATGAAACTGAAGCCATGCTAAAAATTCTTAAGTATTCAAAAATGCAGTTATTTTATAATCTGCAATTCTGCTCAATACTGGTGTTTCTGGGCAGAGTAAAAGTGGAAAACGTTAACGGGTAGATGCTCCTGTCATGACTTCACACTGATACTCAGATGTCAGTCTTTGAAGAGCTTCATCCTCTTTTATGCTGTAAATAAATGTTTTGTTTAGTTAACCTGCTGGAGAATTTAAAAGGAAATCAACATGTTCTGTAGACTCAAAAAGTGAGGACTGTTTATTTGTACATTCTGACTGCCTGCATATTACAGGCCAAATAATATTCCTCTGTCACATCTGCACTGAGCCCAATTCCTTCCCTATTTGATTAAAGTGTTACCTGTAGATGTAAACTTGTGAACACAATTTCTTCTGTACTGATGCTGATTTTGAAAAACAGTTGCTCTGAGCTTGAAATGAATAAAATACTGTATCCTATGGCACTGGATTCTCTGGTTCTCTAACAAGGCAGTGTCTAGGAAATTCCCAACAGCTGAATTCTAGTAGATTCTCTGAAGCCTAATAGGTTAAGTTCATACTAAACCTTTAATTTACTAGGGTTAAAATTCTTATTAACACCATTCTGTTCACCCGTCCATTGATTTTCCTGCCTGTTTTTAAGAACTTAATTGTTTCTAAGGTGTCTGCTTTTATCAGATGTATTTGGAATTGGTGATCATGTCCAAAAGATTATTGAAAGGGTAATGTGCATGGGACCACTCATGCAGACAAAACTTGCCTGCATAAGATTTGTTTCCGTAGGAAATCTGGCACCTGTTAGACATATCTGAAATTCTGTGGATTTTTGGTATTCTATTCTTACTATTCATTAGAGGAAGAGAGATAAAGTTTCATCAGATGCAAATTATCATTCCCAGAGGATATCAGCAACGACTGATGGAGCAATTTCTTTCTGACATTCTGGCCCTTTCTGGGCTTGTATTGCATCATGGTGGCTCTTTGATATATGTGTTTGAAATACACTGGCCTGATAGACTGGAAATGAGAGTTAGTAAATAGTTTAATTGTTTGTCATGTTTTCAAAGTACTTCCTTATGTCAACAGTCAATGGGCAGGATGCAAGTGAAATGCTGAGACTCTGTTTGCCTTGATTTCTGTTTGTATTTGCTATATCTGAAGATGCTCCTGGATCTTGTTACAAAAATGCTTTTCATTTAGAAATTCAGACCTCCTCTGATGTAAGCCCCAAACATTTCCATTTCTAAGTGCAAGAAGTTGATCCCTATGTAATTATGAAGTGATGCCAGGTCCTAACCACACTACCTTACCTACCCTAGTCCTTTGGAAACATTTTACTTGCAACAACTTTATATACCAAACATGTTTGTTTAATGAAAATGTTGTTATGATAACTATAAACAACATATTTTTTATATGACTAATGTTTTCATGAAGTTGGTTTCATTTTCACAGGTCACTGCTTCCTTTCCAGCCTCATAAACAGTTTTCTCAATCATTTTGGGCACTGAGTTGAGACCTCAGCACTTGGATTTGTGTCATATGATTTGATCTTCTTTTCAGTGTTCTCCTATTCGTCCCTGTCCATGTGCTGTTTTTTCTGACACTTTTTTTTTCCTTCATGTGTCATTTTATGACAGTGTTTCTCCATGATGTGCTTGCTAAAAGAAGTGAGATATCTGGAAAAAAATTAGACTTGTTTGTGAAAAAAACCCAAAAAACTGACCAATAGGCTACCTAGAAAGTAAGTAGTTTTACTTTTGCTAATTTCTTATGTGTGTGTATGTTCTTATCTTAAAATCTACATTCATGACTTTATCTACAACATAAGGCATATTTTGTAAATGAGCTTAAGCACTCTATCAAGTTGTAATTATTCATGAATAGTCTCTCTTTATTGCTAATGATATGCGTCACACTAGCAGAGTTTGATATACTGGTTATACAAATAAAGTTCATCTGAGGTAACGCAGTTTATTCCTTTCTCAGGCATCCAGCCTGGATCTCAGCTGCAAAGTAAGTACCTCTCCACATCTCATTACCAAAATAGCAACCTTCTTAATCCTTTGCTGTGAAGAACAAAGGTTCGATTCAGTCTCTGGAGCAGAAATAGGATCTTATTAATGCACTGGCAACTACAGTGTTGTTATTTTTGCTAGAAAAGGGAGAAACAGGAATTTGCTGATATATGTTAGATTAAGGGCTGTTATTGTTTTGAGATTAATTGGATTGTTAGCCGGGCCTTTCCGATGTCAGCTGAAAATCTACAAAATACCTTGCAAGTTATTATTCTGGATGAGATCAGGAGCTACTTCCTGGAAATTCACTTCTATTCTTTGTATTTGTTCTGAAGGAATCACTGAGGCTGTCTGTTAAAGGGTGTATTGTTTACTGTGCAGGGAGAAAATTTCTTGTGTTGGCCTTGCCTGGAGTGCTGGCCCTGCCGGACTCAACCCTCTTGCCATCCAGTGGATTAAAGCTGAGACCCAAGCCACCACCAAGGTACCTCATGCTCAGCCTTTGGGGAGGTCTGTGCATTGGCCCAGTGTCAAGGCTTGAATGTGTTACAGCTGACGTATGAATTCACATTTTGGAGTTTTAGAGCTCCAGTGATGTTTTATGGAGTCTTTTCTTTCTTTCAAAATATTTGCTGTCATGTAGTGTTGGGCTGCAGTGGGCTGTAGCATTTGGGATCCCTGTGGAGCAGACTGTCTCGGCAGCCCATCAGGATAAAAGTTGAAATTAGGATTGCAGAGAAGAGCCAGAGAAATTCCACTTGGTGAATTAAATGTTGTTGAGCTTGAGGACCTGGAAAAGGGTTAGTGATGCATCTGGGTGAACTCCCAAATTGGTATGAATGACAGGCATAGGAGGTATTGCTTAGAGCAAAAATAAATGCAATGTAACTGATCTGTTGAGACCAGCAAACAGTTTCTGGAAATGACTGGTGCTTGATAATTTTTAGTGATAGGCAAATGGCATACTCCAAATTACGTGTGGTCCATTGTGTAATTCTGTGTGGGTGTGGACCTTTGCAGGTTATTGGCCTATGCTACCTGGCACAAAATGTGTTTGTTTAAGTCTTAGCATGTAGAACTTTGGGTGTTTGTCTTCATGTGTATGTGAAAGGTTCAGGGTTAAGTGAGGGAGAGCTAACCAGAAACTGAGATCAGCAGAAGCATTCTGGATAACTGTTCCCAGGCCTGAGTAATGAAGACCAGTAAGATGGTATTTGCAGTGAACCTCAGCTCTCTGCTTCTATTCCTCATGGTTAGGACAAACCCTGTGTTTGGCCTCCAGGAGATATGGCAAGATATGTCTATTGATGGAGTATGTAGTCTAAGACTTGTGGCTTGAGTGTGTGAACTTTTATTTGTGAGTTGGAAGAGATTTCTGAGCATAGACTAAGGCAATTATGTAGCATTAATTGCTAATTTATCCTGATTGTCCATGTCACCAGAAGGCTTTAAGTATCAAGTTCTGATAGAACAAGAATGTTTGATGTACCAATAGGATAGTTGGGCCCAAGCCTGTTCTCTGTTATACCACTGCAAATTTGGGATACTTGTATTGACTGCTGAGTGACAGAGCAAAGCAGGACTGGACCTGAGAGACGAAGCTGTGACTTGCCTGTGTGTGCCTTGGGCAGTGAAACAGCTGACTGAAGAAACAGCTCATGTACTGCTTGCATTTCCCCTTGATGGTTTCCAGCTGTCCTCTTATCCCTGGCATGCAAAACATTAATTAGTTTCAGCTTATGAAAATAAGTGAGAGGCAGTGTGTGCTACCCACCTTATAGTGCTGCACATAAACAAGGCACTGCAAACAGCGAACCGTGATCACAAATGCTAAGTGACGTTGTTATTAAGCTAGGGGCTGAGTAAAAAGAAAGTTCCTTTGTTGCTGAACATAATCTAGATGGTTTCTCAGCCTGTGCAATAGAGAAAGACATGCTTACACGCAGGAGATCAGTGTGTATTGCACCTTGACCATAGATCAGAGTGTCACAGACATCATGCATTCATCTCCACATGTCTTTTAGTATTAGCTGAGGCAAGAAAAAAGCAAAGAGCTAAATACGACAGTAGAAGAAGAAGGCAGTATTATTTTTTTTTCAACCTGTAAACTCATATTTGTAGGATATTAAGTTTGGGGGGTTTTGTCATTATAGCTCTTGCATGTTTTCAGATTAGGTTTCCTAGATGGCTTTGTCAGAGAATACGAAGAACTTGTAGGTATAAAAATTATTCAAAGAATTCACACACCTTAATTTTCAAACCTGTTAGTTTATTGTCACAAGACTGCCTAAATATATTTTTATGCTGCTGCAATAAGATCTGCCACTACCTTGCTACCCAGGCTGAAAGGAAAGTATTAGCAGGAAGTAGCTGAAATCAAGAGATGCAGGAGAAAATGCATTAAGCAAAGCATGAAAATCCCAATGTCTTAACACCATTGCTAGTCCAAAAGAAAGATTTTGCTGAATTGGCTGGACTGCTACAGACTCTGTTTAAAGCAAATTGAAAAGGACAAATTCAAATTTAAGTGAATACTAGAGACAGTGGACAAGGTTATGCAAAAGTTGGAATATGTATGGATGCTGCAGTCATGATGGAAGAATTTCTGCAAAAAGGAAAAGAAGGTGTTGACAGGCTGGTGTTGCCCGACTAGAAGTGTTGTATAAGCCTGGATAAATTATCCCTATGATTTAAAAATATAAATAATAAATGAACTACAGATACTTGTATGGAGAAGAATGAGTCTGGACAAATCTACTAAAGAAACAATGATTAATAAGATTACTTGAAAAATGAATCATACTGGGGTCATCAAAAACCAAAATTAGATGAATTGTGGTTGAAAGGTTAAATAGGTTTTTTGGTTTTGGTCATAGAATGTAACTGTGATGAATTTCTGTTATGATGGTGGAGGAGAAAACTGAGAGGAAAGCAGGAAATGTTTGGAAGGGTAGGGAGAAATGGCTTGTATGAATTCTCTGTCTTACATTTAACTCCTGATGCTATCTGAGATCAGAAGTGCTGCAGATCTCCAAGCATGTAGTTTCCACTTGATTTATTGTATTAACCTAGATATGCAGTGGGTAGAGGTGGCAGACAAACTTACTGTTATGTGTTTTGCCATAAAAATGGTGAGGAAAAAGTAGCCCAAGATCTAGAGAGGGCTGGAACAGACATAAATGGAGCTGCACAGTAGGCTGGGACTGTAGCTAAAGTGGACAACATTCAGAAGTAATCCAGTTATTATTTCACTTTTATGCATTTTACTATAGAAAGATAAAGCACTACGATATATGTGCGATGTAGAAAGTTTAATTCTATTGAAGCATCTGATGTTTATCTCATTTCAAAGATGGATGCTGTTGTAGGAAATCTCATGTGTTGCTTAATTGCCATAATCTTAACCAGAGCGTTTTCAGACTGCAGTGCTGAATTTAAATATGTCAATCTTATCCATTCAGTAATATGTGAGGTGCTGGTATTCCTTAGGGACCTGTCACCCTACAGAATATGGGAAATTAAATTAATGAAAGGAGTTTGGTAGAGCTGATTTTATGTTTTCTTGAGGAGGTGAATCCTGAAGGAACACACGCTTTAGAGCAGGAGATGGCTCTGTCCTCTTAGGGAAGCAAGACTTACTGTGAAGTAGGGAAAGTGTCAACCAAGAAGAGTTTTGATACTCAAAAAAAGAATAATCATATCAATCCAGAAGCAAAGGAAACTACCATGCTCTGGAAGGCTTTCCAAATTAGTGAGCAAAGCCAGCCTTTACTGAACTGTGAGAATATTGCTCAAGATCATCCTGCATTTCTACTCCTAACTGCTTGAATCACTGAAGGTATGTCTGTTCAGGGTTTGGCAGGCACATATGGACTCCCTCTGTCCGTGCTCCAAGCTGACTGGATGAAAGCTGCCTGGGAATGGGAATCTGTGTAGCCATCATCAGCATGTGGCTGAGTCTGAACTGGTAAGTTCTGCTGGGAAGCAGAGTATATTAGTTTGGGATCAGAATTAGAGGGTTGCAGTTACCAGACTTTAGGATCAGAGGTAGCTTCTACCAGGGCATCTTGGAGCATTTGCAGATGGAATTGCATCTTTTTGCAAATCTGCCATGGAATTTTATCCTTAATATGTTAAAAGGGTTAGCCAGATGTGATCTGGAAATATGGAGCCCTAAAGACAGGGCATTCTTTTAAAAGAAATCGTGAGTAAAAATCCAGTGCCAAATTCCAACTTTAGCAATTTGCTTTCAGATGCTTTCTCTTGGGTCTAAAGATTGATGTATGCTAGTGTTAGAGGGAAAGACTTAAAACTGTATATTTGAATCTAAACTCAACTGGTCCATGTAAAGGACTGTGCACAAATGAGGACCTTCAGCTGCCTGAATTAAATGTCCCTCCCTATACAGTCCATTATACAAAACACTTGTTGCCTTGTTTACAATGAATGGAAAGTGCTAATGGCAGCTGATTTATCTGATGTCTCAGGCTCCTGAGTCACTTAGGTACTTTTGAAGATGTTCTCTTTCAAATTAATTTCTGTAATTTATTTCCATGCCTCTGACTTTCAGAAAAAAAGCCCTGTTCCTAAATAAATTAATGAGTGTTTAAAAATTATTTTGTCCTTAGCCTCAGGAGTCCATTAGTTGCTGTGTTCTGGAAGCAAATGAAAACAATGCATTCTGTAGGATATAAAACTATTCCTAACTGTGCTAGTGGATCACTGCAATCATTAGGTTAATACCAACTATTATCATCCAGGATGCTCATCTGGTTTTACTGAGCTTTGTTAAAGAAATGGAAATGATTAAAGTCATCCTGTCTGTCCCTCTAAAGTTCTGCCTGTGAATGAGTCACTGTTTTACAAATGGGTGTTGCCAGACACTGATATTGAATGCGGCTCCAGCCATCAGAGCTCTGGGTCCAGCACCGCGTTCTTGGAGTCCAGACTGGAACACTGAAATTCCCATTGAAATCTGTGGGAATTCTACACGGCCAAAGCCCAGCTACCTTTATGGCTGGCTGAGGCAGCTTAGAGAGAGCTGTAGCTCTATGCATGTAGTAGCCTGGGGACTCAATATGAATTTCATGCATCTCTTCACTTAGTCACTTGAAACCCAAGACGGAATTGAGGATACCACATTCCACTTAGGCTTTGTTTGCATGAGGTCAGCTGAGTGCCCACTGCTGCCTCTGGACATGACACCTTCCACCCCACTGGCAGAGCTGCAGCTGTGGTTTCTGTGCTCCCTGGGCACAAGAAGTATGTGCACACAGCAAACCCCAGTGTGTCAGCTGCCCTGCCCTGCCTGCTGCAGTGGTCCTGGCTGGCTGCACCAAGGGTGGAACATGCTTCAGCCTTTTCACAGGCATGGAGCTGTTTGCATGTCCTGAAAGTAAAGAGCTCCCAAAGATCTTCTTGTGGAGTTGCTCACAGTCAGCTGTGTCTTACGGGCAAGGTTGACCCAATAGTTAATTTTGCTTGTTTGCCTCACATATGAGACAGGGATTGAATAGTCCTGGCGTTGGGGAATTTCACATCTGGATTCAAACTCTTTATGGCTACTGTTCCCTAATCTGTGCCATGGGCCGTTCCCAAGTCATAGTTCTGTACTTTTCCAAGCTTTGTGTTTCATATCGTCCCCTCGGGGTCATTTGTAGAAGTGGGAGGGCCAGATTGGTAGTTGCAAGAAAGAGAAGTCTCATCACTGACGTCAATGCAGCTCTTCCACTTTAGCAAGGGATCAGGCCCATCTACCAGTGTCACGGTCTGCTGGGGAGGAGGGGAGGCAGCCTCAGAAGTGTTGGGTTTGCAACTCGCCAAGTGACAAACAGAGAATCTGAGTGCGGTAGCCAGGCATGTTACAAAACACACTGTTGGAGAGACAGCTCTCTCTGGAGGCTTCAGCCTTGATTTACTTACTCCTCGTTGTTGTCCTGATATTCCATGGCTTTCAGACAACTTAAACTCAGTATATGGCCTTCTGTGAAGATAATTGGCTGAGACCCCTTGTGGGATTTCTGGGTGGTTTCATGTGGTATAGGAGGCCAGTTGTTGGCATAGCTGCTTTTGTGCAGCTGGGTAAGGCTGTAGTGGAAAATCCAAGGCTTGTTGCTCTGTGTTACCAAATGTATGACTACACATAGGTTTAAAGTAATTTAAAGCTTCCAAATATTTCACAAATCTTCAGATATTTTAAATAGTTTTGAAAGCATGAATTTAAGGGAATGATGCTGAATTGAAAGGAAGGGAGTCTGAAAACTGAGTAAGGCAGAAAAGAGCTAGGGTTTTCTCAGGTGCAAAGGGGAGCAGAGGAGGGGGGGAAGGCTACAGAGCCTTTCAGAAATCCACTAGTGCTGTTCCCAGAACTCTGCCTGTTTTGTGGGTTTCTTCTCCTGTGCTTTTGCTCATCTGAGCAGTCTCTGCAGAAATCAGCAACTGGAAACACATAACAAGTAATTCTCTTTGCCAGGTAAATGGGAACAATAGCTGAGTGGGAAAGAATGAATCACTGCCATTAACAAGAAGACTAGGGTTGCTCTCATCATCAACACAATGCAGTGTCTATTCTCAAATGTCAGGGCTAATAACTCACCATTTACAAATTAGACTTAACCCCCTCCCACACAAAGCCACATAGCCCTTGCTAGCCTTCAAGCTTAGGTTATAGCTGCCTTTCTCTGGAGGCTACCAATAAAACCTTCAAAATACATATCCTCCAGACAGTCTGACTTCTTTCAAGATCAAATACTCCTCCCCTTTTCCCTCTGGATTTTGTTTTAATTACAGCTACATCACTGAAAATGTGGAAAACCCATCTAAAGCCCTAATTATCCTTAATGTAAGAGGGCCATTATTGTCTACAGATGAAATGAATAATACAACCAGTAAGAAAGATTCCAAAGTTTTGATTACCTTAATAAATTCCTAAAAGTGAAGGAACTCACAGATCTTTATCCAATGCAACCACAAATTATTAATGCAGGTGGGAGTATCAAAAGCTGGAGTGTTTCAGCTGGCATCTTACAACATCTGTTGAGACGGTGTTTTTCATCCAGTGCACTGGTGGATTATAGCTATAGCCACCCAGAAAAGGTGTAACAAGGATGCCAGTTTCCTAGATAACCATCATGTAGGTGTAGAACATGAGATGCTGCTAATTTCAGATGCTCATCAGGATATTAATAACCTCCATAATTTGAAAGTAATAGGCTTGTTTGAATTCCTGGTCCTGAAATATAGATGATATCTAGGATATGTTTTTCATTCTGAATGGCTTGTAAAGTGAAGTTAAAGCAGGTAACTGGAAAAAACGACTCAGAAACAAATTTGGAACTTGTTAGTAGAGTAGACTTAACAAATTCTGATTGCCCAGTCCAACACCAGCAGTTTTTCATTTATGAATAAATCATTCTTTCTTTCCCTGCAGATTGAAAATTCTTCAAAGTGATTTACATGCAGTTCTTTGCACAGCTGTTTGCTGGGGGTGTGTGCTCTGTGTGGGGGATCTATCAGCAGTCTGGCTACCTCTGTGTGATCTTGGGTAAGGCCTGGATAAAAATCAAAGGCCAGATTGTTCTGTTTTTCAAAATGTGTTGCCTGGGGCCTGCTAATTAATAGAATGTCTAGGAATGTCATACATCTATTGAAAAAAGTGTCTCTTGAAAATTACTATTGTTTTAATTGAATGTTGTCATTTTCACATAGTGACCAATATCTCAGCCTACCAGTCTTCTTGAAAGAGCAAACTGGAACATGGGAAAACTGGACACTCATAGGAAAATGCTGTCTGTTTTAAAGTTATTTTTTTACTGTAAGTCTCACAAAGTCATAAATGCTCTCACATGTTGACTGGGGGCCTTATCCTGAAATCCAGACTTGTGTTTCATTCTTATGAATTATTCCAACATAAGCCAGTGCTGGAGGCTGACTGTAAACAGGGGTTAGAGAATTGAGCTGACTTTGACCTAGCAATGGAGCATAACTCTGGAAACATTTGCCGGAGATACGGCACTTTGTGTCACGGACAGGCCAGCTGAAACTCTGAGGTTGTGCATGGCAGTAGGCATGCAGGGATGTCTACCAGTAAGTGCTTGCAGGATTGGGTGGTAGGTGGTCCTAATTTATTTGCTGTTTTAACAAAAATCTGGGATTTGTTATGGACTGAGTTAGTTCCTCTGGGAAAGGTGGGTGTAACTTGTCAGGACATGAAGGATAACTAACCTCAGACATTTGGGAAGTTGTGTGTGTGTGTGTGTGTGTGTGTGTTTTGATGCATATGATTTTGTTATGTAAAATAGCGAGGCTCACCCCCTGCTCTGCCTGTGGGTTTCTGCACAGTTCTTTTGAAGGAGAAGGGTAGCTCATATGATGAGGTGAGAAAGAAGATGAATGGAAATAGAAACCAGGAGGAATCGCTTCCTCAGCTGAATAGTTATAAGTGCTTCTAGAAATCAAAAATTTTTGTCCTGTTTCACTGGGCATATACGGGGAAAAGTAGAAAATTATCTAAAGGTTACATCTTGATTTTTACAAATTTATTTGGCCACAATTTATTTGTATGTGATGAGAGACATTTTTAATGATATCTGACTGTAAGCATTCCCTCAGTACACCACATGCTGTCAAAAGAAGCTAAAATTCTTCTTTTTCTTCTCTGTGTAAGTCTTGGATTGGAAGCTGTTTTCATTTGATTTGTTTCTACCAGTGCATTAGAGCAAAGGTGTGTGCTTTGGACCATGGGTACAATTTTGAAGGCTTCTTATGTTGAAAACTCTCTCAGTTGGCAAATAGATCATTCAGTGCTGTTTTCTGGGAACCCAGCAAAGATGATGGCATTTTGGAGGCGGAAAGAAGCAATAGGGAATGAGGGGGAGTATCTTTTTATCTGTCAAATGCAGTTGTGGTATCTCTGCAACACTGCGCTTTAAGTGCAGTGTGCTGGTCTTGGCTTTTATGAGAGTTCTGGAAAAGTTTTGTGCACTGCACAGTCTGATTGACAAAGAGGTTTTCTGTCCTCGCATGACCTTCTTTTAATTTTAAAAAAAATTCAATAAAAGTTCAGCCACACAGCAAGGGATGAATTTAAAGACTGCACACCATGTGACAGTGGTAAAACTTTCATAATAGCCGTCATATTTGTTGGTTTAAAAATCAACTTCATTGTCATAGTTAATAGCTTGCAGCTGCTGTAGAACAGAGGCAAATTGCTATGTATGTGTCAGCCTTAAATGCAAGTAAGATCCACTGACTAGGAGGACTCGGTTAGTTTTTCCTATCTATTGGTAGTATTGCTGATCATCATCTCTACGCGATGAGAGGATTTCATTGCCACATTTCAGCACTGCTGAGCTGATTATGTGATCTTGCAAGTAAAATAAACTTGTTTTCAGTGTCCTGCCAAAATATATTCCACAACATCCCATTAAAAAGGCTTCCAGGGTCATGCATAAGTAGGTGCAACCCCTTGCAAATCTATGGGATATCATCGGCATTGATTTAACTAATGAAGTAAAGTTATATAAAAAGTGTTAAAGAATAAGAATTTAGCACCTAATGTGAAGCTCAGTAATAAAAGCTTTTTTGGAGGATCACAAGGTAAGTTCTCTGCCAACTTATAACACATGAAAGTAGTTATAATTTGCACCAGGTTTGTATCAGATGGGAATGGGAAGTAGAGGAAACAATTCTGTCTCTGTCATGCTGGTGATGTGCAGAAGGTGTATAAAGTCAAAATAGTCCAGTGGTCAAAGTGTAGCAAGCATGCTGGGCAGGCAGAGGAATATGTGAAGTGTCTGTTGATTATCTTGGACTGAAGGCTATCCAAGAAAGCCTCCCTATGGCATTGGGAGTTGTGGCAACCATAGGGAATTATGTCTAAAGGGATCTGTTGTTCACTTAGCATGGGCAAGCATAATTTTACTTTGATTTAGGGAGATCCTACTTTACTTGTCCTCCTCCCCACACTGTCTGCTGTTAAAGTAGAACTGAATTTAAATTGTGGACCTAAGGCGTGAGGGGTATCCCTTTGAAGTGATCTCAGAAGGACTGTGGTTATTTAAAGCAGGGCATCCCTTGGTGTTTCAGGCATCTGTCTCTGTGGAGAAGTCACAGAGTTCAATAGGTGCAGGTCAGGCTGCCCAGGATGCTGTGTTCTCATGCCTAAGGGTCAGCTTCTCCTTCAAGAAAGTAAATAGTAGAGGAGCAAGAAAGGCTTAATGACTGAGCTTACAAGAAGACAGTACTTTTAATGCTGAAGTCAAAGACTCGGAGTCTAAATGGTGGGAAAATTTCCCCAGGGAAGAGGCAGCCCACACAGTCCTGCACTGGATTACTGTTACTGCTACTTCACTTATTTGGTTGAGATTTCTCATGTGTTTCCTGGACCAGAACCTGACCCTCAGGTCTCATTTACAGTTCAGAGAATTTCAGTTTGGCACTCCTGTGAACATTGTGTAATTGCAATAATTTCAACTCTTGTTATTCCTTCAAGCTTGGATAATTTGTCAATGTGCTAGTTTATTTTATTCACATAGAGACCGTCACTAGCACTGAAGTCTAAAGTAAATACATGGGATATCTAGTTAATCTGTGTGGGTTTTTTTCTGCAGGCCTTCTCTCTTTATTGGTTTGTGGAGGTTGCTTTGTTTTACAAACAAATGGAAGTGCATACAAGATGGGTGGAACCTTCAAAGCACCCTGTTCAGTGTGTGAGGGCTCTAGGAGAATGTCTCTGGAGTCTGAAAATGCCGCACAATAGGTACCTCCCCCCATTTCTGAAGTACATTCCCCATCCTCTTGATGGAGTTTCCTAGCCCTGAGAAGTGAGGGACATCTGGGCTGAGCCCTAGTTATTTGTCAGCCAATTCACAATTAGACAAAATGTCTTTCCATAGAAAGAGTAGAGAAGGAAGGAAGATCATAAAACCATAGAAAGCGTCCCATCCAGCATGGGATTGTGGGGCATACAAAACTTCTGTGGGAAAACTGTTGTGTGTCTCAGCTCCCTCAGAGTAAAGATCTTTTTTCTAACATCTAATTTAAATCTCTCCCCTTTAATTGAAATGCCTAGTTCCCCCTTGTCACTATATGGCCATTTAAAATGTCATTCTCCCTCTTTTTAAATAAACCCCCTTTAAGTACTGGAAGAGAGCAATGAGGTCTTTCCAGAGCCTTTCCTTCTCCAGGTTGAATAACTCAACTCTCTCAGCCTTTCTTTGGAGGAGAGGTGCTCCAACACTGATAATTTTCATGGCCCTCCTCTGGACTTGCTCCAACAGGTCCATGTCTTTCTCGTGCTGCAGATGCCAGAGCTGGATGCAGAACTCCAGGTGGGGTCTCATGAGAGCAGAGTAGAGGAGCAGGACCACCTCCCTGGACCTGCTGGCCACACTGCTTGGGTGCAGCTGAAGATGCAGTTGGCCTTCTGGAGTGTGGGCTTACCCAAGAGAGACTCCTGTTAGAAAAGGTGGGACAGATGCGTGGAAGATCACAGCTATAGATGTGTTGGAACTACTCCTTTAGTATTAGACCTACATCTATTTTTCTGCCTTTTGGGACAGGGGAACTTGCAAGTTTTTGACCAATAATTCTCTGTCTCCAACATCCCTGAGTGTTTCCTGAAGATTGTGAACAAACAGCCATATTTTTCCTTGGTGGCAGTCGTTCATTTTTGAAGGAGGCTTCTTCATTTAGGCCTAAAAGGGCAGTTGCCCTCTGTGATTAGAGAAAAAGGGTGGACTTTAATTAAATGTAAATACATCTGAAATGCAAACATATGCTATTATAGTAGTCCTTGAGCACTCTGTTACGATCTGTAGATGTGAAGTGAAGCCAATGTAGTCAAGGGACTGTAGGTGCTGGCTCTACTTACCCTAGAGCAGACATGTAAAATAGCAAATGGACGCTGTCCATAGCAGTCTCTTTATTAATTAGAGGGGGAGTGAGGCAAGAACAACATAAGAGATTTTTTGTATTCTGCTTACAGTGGTGGAACAGTTTGTAGAGATGGTGATCTGTATTTTATCTTCCTGCTCATGTTGCCCTAATTCTCACCTCCAAACATTGACATAACTTTTCAGGGTAGGCATGAAGTAAGTCTGTTTAATGTAAATTTTGATTTTTGTCATTGTAGCTTTGCCTGCAACAGCACATAATCTACTGGCATTTTGGATCTGCAGGAGAAAACCAGAATGTTTCCACCATCAAAGGTCTCTTGGAGTTGTTGAAAGAAGGCTGGAACAGTCCTGGGTTTTGGACTTTCTTTTATTAAGGTATTTTTACTCCTATCTGATTTCCAAAGAGGAGTCTGATTTTCATTTTACATTGCCCCACCCCTGTGGCATTTTTGACATTGGCCAGAAATGAGAAACCTTGAGTTGGAAAGGTGTCATCAAAACAATGACTAGATATACTTGGAAGAAACGTTTATTATTTGGCCTGCTGCTGCTGAGAGCTGCTAATTACCAAGCAATTGTGACACAGACATAATATTTCACTGTCTAAAACTGCCTCTTGGGTTTAATATCTGTCAGAAAACAAAAAGCAGAAAATTTCTGAGGAGTCCAAAAAGGGCCAAGAGATGTATAAATATTTCCTCAGGGCATCCTTTTCTACCTTGGAGTTCAAGGCCAGGAGTTTGGCTATCACTGCCTCCTTAGAAAGCATTCTTGGCTCCAATATCCTGATCCATCTTTTTTCTCCTGGCTTTTCAAATAATCAAATAATAAAAGTAGGGAAGTACATTTTGCTTCTGTAACTTCTGTGATCTTTGGATGCTTTAGGAGTCAAAACTCCACATGGATTTGCCACAGCTGAGGGCTGTGTGTTTGACTCAGAAATCCTTTTGCACACAAATTAGAGGGCAACCAGTGCAAAACAATGTGGTTATAATGCATTAGCTAAGCAGGAAGCATGGAGATCTGTCTCTGCTGTGTCAGGAAACAATTTGTCTGTGGAAATGGCATGGCACAGTGCTTGGGACGACAATGCTGTGAGCAATGTTCAGTAGGCTGGCGGCCTGAGAAGGTCCTACAGGGGCACTGTCAGTGCATCAATAGGCCTGATTTATCACTGTATTATATTAATTCTACTCCAGGGTGACTGCATTCAAGTGACTGAATTTATCATAGGGTAAAGCTGGGGGGAAATAGTGCCTCATTCCTCTTGCTTTTTTGCATGAATTTCTTCCACAGAGCCACATCAATACTTTCAGTTCTGTCCTCTTCATGCCCAGCTGTGACAAGGTGGGAGCTGGAAGCTTCTTATTATTGCATAGAGGAGCTCGGATATATTCCTGGTACTGGCAGAAATTTCTGAACCCCAGATTTGCCAACTAATCCTTAAAAATGCTTTCTGGTGAAGACAGACACATGAATCTTACAGTGTGGTTCTCGAGAAGGCACTTTGAAAATGGGATTTACTGTTGAGGTGGAACACCAGAGGCTGTCACACCACTAAGCTGAGAGTAAACAGAGAAGAAAGCCTACATGAGAATGCCATGAAAGTGGATATAAATGAGGGAGGGAGTAAATTCTTGCATCCAAACAGAGTTTAGCATTTGCCTGTAACATGCAGGTGCTTTGCCAGCATGAAGAACAGAAATGAGAAGTGAAAATCTACATCTCCATGTTCATCTTTCAGCAGGCTTCCAAGCATGCGCATTTCGTTCAAAAACACTACCAAGCTGTTTATGATACATCTGTGCCAACTGCAATGTTTTATGTAGTCATTGAAGCCAAATCACTGTGACCTGATGTGACTCAGTTTTCTAAAAGGGTGCATCTTGAGAATTCTCATTTTCTTCAGTTCAAAGTGAAACACTAGGAAAAGTGTTGGAATGGATCTGAAAACAGTGCAGCATTCTTATGCAGAGGCAAGACTGCCACTCAGGCAAACACCAGAAGAAAATCTGTCTTGGGTGTGTTTTTCAAAATGAGTCTGAAATGTTTATTGGAAAAGTGTCAGGAATATGAGACTTAAATGAACTCATTTACATGCTCTGATTTTGCCTATATCTGTGGTATTGGGAAATGCAATAATAAATTCTAAGTGCTCTGTTCCTGAAATTTTAGTTCACTTTTTTTTTTTTCTCTGCATGGAAATTTTTATAGGAGTATATGTGAAGTCTCAATTTTTTTTCTTTCTGGTTTTATTTTTTTCTCCATATTTCTCTTAATATAAGTTTTATACATCTATGTGACTTTTGAACCTGTTAAGGATATGGAGAAAAATTAAGTGAAAACTTTTATCTTCTCTTGGTCTGTTTTTAAATTTTTTTTTGGTCTTTTCTTTTGCTGCTGTTTTTCTTGGATTATAGAAAAACTCTTCTTTATATATTTAGCTATTTAGATATGTCCTCATGCATAGATCATGGTTTATTATGCGTTTTATTCTTGTTTCCTGAAATACTGCTGAACAAATCAACAGTAGAATTTTCCAAAGTTCGTCAAATTGAGGTCAGATGCTTTCAGGATCATAAATCCTCTGGGTCAGCATAAGATATTTTGATACTTGGAATTTGTCACCATCTTTCTCTTCAGTAGTACTGCCTGGTTTTAGCTTCATCTGAGATTGAATTGAACAGTTAAGCATTGTCAGAATTTATAACTGACAGTTGGATTTATGTGTGATAATACTTACGAGTGATGCTGGGCTGTTATATTTTTTAGAGGTTCCCACTACAGCAGACAACAACAGACACAGATAAAAATGGCTTGTGTTGTTTTCCCATGCAAGCCATGAAAGTTGTTAATTAAAAAAAAAAAAAATATAGTGCTTGATGAGAGGCTTCCTTCTAATGAAATTAAATTCAGTATCATAATGGATGAAATAAGGCGGAGGAGATTACCCCAAATGACCTTTGTGTCTGAATCCTTATTTGAAAGGAAAAAAAGACTTTTTTTGAATGTACTTCCAGATAGTATCTACATTTCTTAGAAACTTGCAGGGCTTTTTGTGGGAAACCCCCAAACTAT
The DNA here is from genome assembly GCF_027579445.1 of Ammospiza nelsoni. Classification (NCBI taxonomy): domain Eukaryota; kingdom Metazoa; phylum Chordata; class Aves; order Passeriformes; family Passerellidae; genus Ammospiza; species Ammospiza nelsoni. The sequence continues at coordinate 53,411,574 of NC_080638.1, read as the reverse complement.
TTCTATGTGGCTTTGGCCAAAATTATTTGGTTTTCTCTTACCAAATTTCAAAAAGGTTGAATAGTTGGCTTTCCTGAAGGAAAGGCAATACTTTCCATATAGAAAAGTCCCAATTTTTTTTAGCATTGCTTTTTTTTTTTTTTTTTTTTTTTTTTCCCTTTTCACCACATTTTTGACAAGCAAAAGAGCACAAAAGTGCCTGGAAGTACAGTTCTTATGTCATGAAATTTCAAAGGGAAAACAAGATTTACAGTCTCTGGGTTTTTGCCTGCTGCAGCACCGGTCAGTGCCAATACATCAGGCTCACAATTTGACATAAATACAAACACAGATTAGTGTTTCTTCCACTGCAACATTGCAAATACTATTATGGCTAATTGCCATTGACACCAGTCAGTGAGGAACAGAGGCTGCAGTTGCCTAAACAATCTGTACTATTACTTAAAGGGATCAGCTGCCCTTCTCATACCCCTCTGCTGCAGTGATTGTTGCAGTGTTCATGTTTGTGAAAAATGTGTCAGATAAGAAAACTTTGCCAACTGAAAACTAATAATATGAAAAAAGGAAAGTTAATGTGGACAGAAGGGAGTGGCATCAACTGAGCTAATGTAATTTGGTTGAAGTCTGAATTGAGATTGCTTTGAAATTGCAGTGCAGTCACGTTACATGCTTGAGATTAGGCAGTGTTGGTGCCTCAGGGAATTACAGGTGTTCAGTTTTATTGGGCAGCTCTGTTTAAAACCGGGCTTGGATGCTATACCTGCTGGGTGGTGTGTTTATGGGCTGTTTCAGCAGGTCAGCAGGAAAGGACAGCCCTGGTCATGAATCTTTCTCCCTTGTGAGTGAAGGAGTCTGTGCTGGTCTGTGTTGCCTTTCCTAGACACAAGGAAGGGGTTCTCAGCTGGTGGGTTTTTTTCCTATCCTTGTCTCTGTAGACTGTGAGGATACATTTACAGAGTCTGAAACTGCTTTTCAGAATGTGGGAGTACAGTATTGTTGCTGTTCTGTCTATTTCTTATTTTAAACCAAGGGATTGTGCCTCCTGACTTCCCTAAATCAGGCTCGGAGCCTTCAGTTATGATTGAAATGAAGATGAAGGCTTAAGTGCAGGGATTAGATAGTTAAGATGAGGGTTTAGAAAATACCCATTTTTGCCATGAGATAATTTTGTGATATTTCTGTGAAGAAGGCTCTTCAACAAAAAGTGGATGGAATTCGGCCATGAGGAATTCCAGCAGTGAGAATTTGAGATGTTTGGGAAATCAGGAGCAAACTGAAACTGAGGTCTTAGAAATGGTGGTATTTTTTTTTCTGGTGCCAAAAAGCAAGCCAAGTTATTTTGTCCTGAACAATCTGTAGATTTAATCTCTCTTGAAGTGCCCAAGGGGTTCTCTGACAGAGTTTTGGAATCTGTGGTTCTCCTTGGTGCTGTGTTTTACAGTTTCATAACAAAACACTGAAGCTGATTTTTGTAATGGATAAAGTGAAGTTCAGTATATATTTGATCTCTTTCAATAACTAGAAACCTTAACCATTTTGTAAACAAAGACTCAGCCCAGTGTGAATATGCCTAAAAAAAGAGAAATTTTATTGGATTGTGGAAGTAGTGTATCTTGTATCTTCTTCACTTATTAAAACATAAGGCCTTAATTTCAGAGTTAGGGATAAGAAAGATGACAAAGATTAGCACTAGATTGGAAACTATGAAGCCTGTGCCTAACTCCAGTGAAAACAGTTATGGCTGAGTCATTTTGATGGAAGCATGTACAGCCAATAAATTCAATGAATAGATATACATAAACCCATGGAGGCAATGATTACATGAGGAAACTTAAGAACAATATTTTAAGATGTATAAAGTTTTTTCATTTGCCATGACAATGTCTACTATTGTATAGATTTCCTTTCTCTTTCCCACACTCTAGGAAAAGTTGAGGCCAGAAACAGCTTGAAGACTGAACATGGTGTGTCTTTAAAATCCAGCCATTCGTGTGCACATCTGCCAGTAGTGGACGTTGACCTTTTCTTTCCTGCTGTGGGGAGACATCATTCAGCTCAGGAAATATCAGAGAAGTGACACAGCTCTGACTTAGCACAACAGTGACCCTAAAAAACGTGGCCTTGAAAATCTTATTTTGCTGGCAAGCCAGGATCTCTGAGCATTCCACTGCATACAGTCTTTGGCTTGGTTAGCAAGGATAGTGACAGTTTAATCTTTGCCCTTCTCCTTTAGCTATAGATGTGACTAACAGTGGGAAAAGCTAATGAGCAGATGAACAGCAGATACTTTGGACTTTCAGTATTTCTGAGATATTTAGGTAAAATGAGGTAGGGCAAAATTTTGTATAAAGAGGTAATGCCTTTTACTAGGTGAAATGATAGAACTGGAAAGAAACAGCAACTCTCACTTGATAAAAGCTTGTCACTTTTCCCCAACTTTTACTTTAGTTGCTCCAGTGATGTCTGCAGCCAGGTAAAATCACTGGTTTTTTTGTTACAATTATTTATTTATTAAGTTTAAGGACAGAAGACAAAATAATGTAACCATCTGCTTTGTGTGGATGTTGCAATGTGAAGCAATCCTGAGGAATATACTCATCTGTAAACTGATACTGTGTTTTAATTTGTGTATCTATCATAAAAAGTATTTAGACAGAACATCAAAAATTTGGAACTGTGATATTTTATTAGGAATATGTGTACTGAAATGTATATTCAGGTGAGGATGAAACCTATTAACAGTGTGATGTTTGTGTCAGGTTACCGTTATTTTGCAATCTACCTGAAGTTATGTGTCTCACCCTATCACTACCATGTGCCATCATAGAAATCCAGTTTCTCTGAAGTGTTAAGTTCACTGCTATTCAGAAAACTGTTTCTTTGAATTCCCTTTTCTCTGTTTTTAATAAATCTTGGTTTTGGCTACAATCACTCTTGCCTAGGTAATTTTACAGAAATGCCTGTACAATGCTGAGAAGCTAATCAGCTTTATGAAGAAGACCTTCAGACTTTCCAGAACTTAAAAGTTCCTCTCAGTGCCAATCATTAGACAGGAAAGAGGTTATTCTGCTATATTTTAGTAAATTTTGCCTGCCATCAGGCTCCAGTGAACAAACAAAAAAAACCCCAAACAGAATCTTGAAGACTAAAAGAAGGCTAAAAATTGGTGTTGGTGGGTGGCCATATAATATTTAAAAAAATATGAAAACAATTTATTTTATGCTTGGCACTTGCTGTGCATGAGGAATGCCATCCCTTAGCCATTGTGTCATTTGGAGCATTAGTCACAAAAGGAGCTATGTTATTTGCTGATGATATCTGCATATGGGAAATCCTCAGAGGATTTGTTAGGATACATCCATGGCTGGCTGGACTCTTGTGAGCTGTCTGGGACAACCAGAGAGTGTTGTATGGGCAGCTCTCTATCTGCACTAAGGTAATTTTGGCCTGTGGAAAAAGCTGTCAGACATGCGGGACCCCAGTGTTGCAGGTGGTGTTTCAGATGCTGCAGTACCTGGATGGCAAAGTCCTTAGAAGTGATTCAGTGGGTTAAACCCAGAAATCTGAGTTTGCCAAGTATTGTCACAGATAAATTCTTTCAGCAGTTCTTCTAAGGCAGCTTATTAAAACATAAGGCCTTAATTTGAGAGTTAGGAATAAGAAAGATGACAGAGAATAGCACTGAATTGGAAACTATGAAGCCTGTGCTTGACTCCAGTGAAAATAGTTACGGCTGAGTCATTTTGATGAGAGCATGTACAGTGCTAAGACAGTGGCTAAGACAGAAACTAATGGCTTCAGAAAATGAATTAAAAAGAATTCTTACTCCTATTAGAAAAAAAAAAAACATTATATTTGATTTCCTATCTGTAAAATATTCTCGGAATAAACACAGCTGTTGATTATCTCGAGGTAGAAAACCAATGTCTTCTTCATGTTTTCTGTTCTCCTTGCATAGTAGCTCATAGGCATTTTCCACTAAGCCAGGTTGCATGGTGTGATTGAAGATGAAGTTTAAAGTATCTGTTCCAATGGCTACTTTCAGCCTGTTTGACAGACACTTGTACATGATAAAATGCACAGCATAATTTCTGGCTGGTCTTTCAGCAGTAAAAACCTAACATCAAATTCATAACTCTATCAACACTTTAATTACTTTGTGACCTCATCCTACTAGGGCCAGGTTGTGTTCAGGCAGGGGACATGATGCATTCATTGTAGGACACATTGGCAACCTGATATCCTCATGTAATTGGATGTGTGATATGTGTGAGCTAGAATCATGTATGTGAATGCCACATTTAGGGAGAAGCACACTTCCTAAAACATGAGAAAATGAGAAGCTAACTTCAATTATTTTCTTCTATATATGTACATGGACGTAGTCACTTACTGAACTGAACTTAAATAAACAAATAAGACTTAATTTGTACTTGGTAGAAAGTTCCAGCCTCTTTTCAGTGAAAACTTTGCCATTAGGTCTTAATGCATAATTAATTTTTCCCTTTACTTTCTGAACTAAAAAAAATTAGAAAGTATTTCAGATTGACTCATAGTGAAAAAATTTATCTCACTGTAATGAAAAATCCAAATGTAATGCAGATAAAACATTGTTTCTGCTTACATTAAACATTTTCTACACCAAAATACTTTATTTCATATACTTGTGGGATTTTTAATTCTCCTTAGTTTTAAGTACATTTTAAAATAAAAAAATTATTTTGAAAAGTCAAACCATTAAAAACAAACAAATATTTTCAAGGCTTTTATGTAGCTCTCTGCTATCATCCTAGCTACATTTTATAGCAAATAATCTACTAAGTGGGTTTTTTTTAATGTTGATTTCTAAATGATTCCTTTAGCTGTCCCGGTCATTTTCTGATGGCTGCTTGCCATGGTGTGATGTGTTTCGCAAAGTTTTCAGAGAACTGTGGTGCATACAGTTTGTGCACCTGAAAAATAAATATGGATAAATACATTTGAAGGCCCTTCCTTATCTGTGGTTGGTGCAGGCTGCAGATTAGGCTTGTCTTAATCTTAAACATCTTTAATTTCCACAGGGTAAGTGAACCTTCAGGCTTTGTTTTTTGTGCTTGGAAGGGAATCAGACTAACACTGCATTATCTAATTCTTCATCTCCTCTAAATTTCAGGTCTTCATCTAGTTGATTTTGGAAAGCATGAAGTGTTTGAGAGGATTAGAGACAGCAGAAGAAGAGGAATTCGGAGTATGTATTGAGTAAGGGATGTTGACTGTGGAGGGAGATTTTGGAGCTTGTTGTGTTTATGGACAACTACATTGCAGAGTTCATTTGAATGCTCTGGGGTTCATAAACTCGTGTGGCCTGGAAGGCAGGGCCCATTGGAAGGAGTCAGAATTTCAGTGCAAATGATTTACCCAGATGCTAAGATAACACCTAAAGAGTTAGTGGTAAGATAATTTCTTTTTAAAAGTCTAATTTAAATTGACAAACACACTGGAAACTGCAGATGGGCTCAAGCTGAAAAGTAGAGTGTGTGAAGCCTTTCCAAGCTCAGGCAGGTTGGAGTCCAAACCTTTTCCTGCTGCTCTGGCTTTTGGTTGCTTTTAAATTCCTCTTGGGTTCTTTTTTATGTCTTGCGTGAATCTAAGATGGTGGGAACATCTGGTTACAAGGGATTTACAATTGTTTGGGTGGATATGTAATGAGATTTCACTTTTTCTTAAGGGGAGCCCTGATTCCTGAGCTCAGTGCCCGTTGATGCCTAAGAGTTTGCTGACTAGATCCCAGCTCCAGGTAGGACTAGTTCAGTTCTACTAAATTTCCAGCATCCAAAGTACATGAATTTTCAAAAGCTTTGCTTCCATCATTTCACTGTGGGGCTGGTCTGCTCTCAGCCCCAGTGTGATGGCTTGCAGTGAAGAGGCCTCAACAGTTGCTCTGTGTATTGTTGGACAGTGTAGAAATATTATTATTGTTAGACACATATAATGCCATTCAACTCTTCATGCTACAGAATTGACAATTATCTGAGTGCTGCTTTTCTTCTTGAAGAATATTGAAGCAGTAACTAAAATTTGGACCAGTAGCCAGGAAATCTGCAACTGATGGAGTGACAAATACAAAAGCCTGTTTTGATTTCAGCATTCCTCATTTGACAAGTGTTTACCTAGACAGTGTGTAGTCAAAATGAATCGTCATTTTTTGCTACCCCAAGTATTTGATGTGTCAAAACTCCTGTGAAAACAGATAAACAAAATCTGAAATTTCCAGATGGACAGATGTACTGCAAGCAATCTACACATGATTCAAGTTTGAGAATGATTTGAATCACTTGTTGCAATGCAAGCTCATGTCTTAAAATATTAAGACTTTTATCATGGAAGACTTGCTGTAATAGTGAAAACAATCTTAGTTTCTATTCAAATAGGTTATGTGTTTTGATTTTGGTGGATCTGATTTTATGTAATTCTCCACATTTTCTTACATGTCCTGCCAAAAGAAAGCAGTGGAAAATATTCCCCAATGAGCCCAACACATGCAGATAGACCAAAACTGTCCTTGGCAGTGGAGGTCTGCTCTATTCCTGTTCTGGTGAAATTTTGAAGAATGCTGTTGAATATATTTCCTGTGACTTACTTTGTAGACTTATAAATTTCTGTGATGAGTACATTGAGAAGCAGACTGAATGCCCAAAGCTTGATTTTTCAGAGGAAATTATATGTGCCCTCTACTAGTCTTTGATATTTTACATACTTCAAAGTGCAATCTGAAGTTAAGTTATATACTTGTTCTGTATGTGGTTTGAGAGATGTGGTTTGCAGATATTTAAAATCTCATGTGTGGACCTTAAAAGTGTAGATACGTGGAAGTGGAAAGTGCAATTAATTCCTGAATCTTTTTTTTTTTCCTCCCTCCTTCATTCCTATCCAACTCTGTATGTCACGTGTGCCTGCCAGGTAGAGATGCACTTATAATGTGTAAGTTCCATATTAGCTCTTTCTGAGTGAGCCATTCAAGCTCTGTAACTCTGCTCATTACCTGGAATGGGCAAGCTATTTTTTGTGCAGACTAGAGAGGAAGTTCATATCAAGATGACAATTTTGAGTTTAACTGAGGTCAGAAGGACGTAGGCTCAAGCATTGAGATTCTGATACTAGTAATGAAATTTCAACAGCTTGCATAATTTTGTAGATTACTGATGAAAAGTTTATACAAACAGCTTCTTGAATTTTAGAGAAAATCTTCCCTGTTTCTTTCTGAGCTCAATTCTGAAATTTCCTACAGTTATGTCAATTTTATATAGCTTTCTTTGCTGAATTTGGTCCTCAGATGTAGAGTATAAAGAAAGACTCATATTCTGTGTGAAAGGGAAGAAAACTACATTGTGCTGGAGCCTCAGTCCCCATCTCATCTCTTATCTTCATACAACAAGAGCTACTACCCCTACAGTAAAGGAAAGCTGAAATATCCCCATATCTGTCAAAATGAATAGCAGAAATATGGAAGAAATTATTTTCTGACCCCATACTCACAGTCACTTATTTCCTGAAAAATGCAATTTTGATGCTGAATTCATTGTTCTATCTTGCATAGCTACAGAAATTATTAGTGGTCATAAATGATTCATTCCTTTTAAAAGTCCACTGACTCAGTGACAGCTAGGAGCAGTTTGTTCTTCAGGTCCACCAAAGATAAAACAAAAAAATCTTCAGCATTTTTTAACTTTGTAACATTTGTGACAACAATATCTGAAAAAATTTAGTCACACAGCATTTTGTGTGGTGTGGGACTTTGAGACAGAGGAGAAAAAAGTACATTGTGTAGTGTATTATTCCTTTTTAAACATAGCCTAAATTATATGTGTCTAAGTTAACACCTATTTTCATCTATGCTTTCTAAATGTGACCCTTGTGTTTTATTTAATGCTCATGTTTTAAACAGAAGGTGAGAGGAAGAAAGAAGGAAACAATGGACTGAAAAAAATGTAATTTCCATTGTAAAAAGAGAGTGGTGTTTGATACTAGCTGGTGCTACACATATTTAGCTCATATTTCCACATTTTCTTTAGTGTAGGTCCTATGAATCTTATTATATACAGTGCAAAAAACCCCCCCCTAACATATTAAACAATGTCTTGCATCACTACAGCTTTGTACTCTGTGTAGGGGAACTAAGTATATTGGGGGTTGGAATAGGATCTCTAAGGTCCCTTCCAACCCAAACCATTCTGTGATTCTCTGATTCTGTGTGCTATATTACACAGGTATCAATTTTTGTGTGTGAGTATCTTGGTATCTATTGATGAAAATCTGCATCTTAGATACATTTAATAATTTTATGTGGACATTGAACAGGGGAAGGGTTTTAGTGGACCATTATTTGCAGTCTTCTGCACTGGGGATGAACTGCATCATGTACTCCCATTGCTAACCTCATTATCTTTCATCATTAGCCAATGATTACTTTTTGCTCCTGCACTTCTTTCAAGAAGCTCTTTCAAGGCTTTGTGCAGCTGATTGTAAGGAAACTTGTTCTTTTTTTTCTTTCCTAAATTAATTCAGGCCCCTTTATTTCCCTCCTAACATAACCCTGCAGTTCTCCAGTTCTTACCTCATGCTAACACAATTCATAGAGAGCAGCCACATTTCATCTGTGCTCCCATTTTTGTCTGTCCTCCCAAAGTAGACTCTCAGTTCCCTAACAGGGATGACTGGACCTTCCTTCCACCTCTTCTGGTCTGAGTTCATCTTTGCACACAACATAACACAGAGCACTGTCTTCAGTTTGCTGTTATCTTTTATTATGACATTAATACATCCCAATTTCTATTGGAAATACTTTGCTTTTGCCATGGGCTAGTATCACATTGTACTTTATCATCACTCTGGTGACTCACTGTAATCTCGTGATTAAATTCTATGCCCAGGTCTTCTGCTGGATCTTTCATTTCCAGCTGACCAGAACATTTTTTGTAATGGTACTTATTAGTCACAGTACAGTTTGTGAAGAAATATGTTGGCTATCATATTCAAGAATAAGTAGGTCCTACCATATTTGGTAGCATATTTTTCCCAATATGTCTCAGAAATGTATGTGTCCACACAATGATACATTTGCTGATAGCCATTTTCCTTCCAACAAAATATTAATGGGGCCCTCATCCTGGTTCAGATTTGATCCATGTGAGGCAATGGTAAACTTCTGAATTAGGGTAAAACCTAATTCATTTTAAAGTCCTTCGTTCAAATTGATTTTGACCTTAAAAGCTATGGTTTTGTCCACGTTACTATAGATTTTTATTTGCAGAAATATTTTGCAGTTCTTTATTAAACTATGGCAGTATTCTACTCCTGATTTTGTTTCTAGCTTTCAGAAGATTATCATATATTTCAAGATCCACTTTCCAGTAATGAATGTTAGTCCACCAAGTCTTGTTATGGCTTTACTGTATAATTTCAGGTCCTCCCTTGTTGGTTTCACTTCCTCTGGTTTGTAACTTTGCCACCTTTCATTGATTTCCAAATGGCAAAGTTGTCTCTGTGTTACCTCACCCATTTCAACTCAATTATTTATAATCCTTTCAGTAACTGGACTGTCTCCATGACTACTCCTATATTCTCTGCTTATATTTTTCTTTTTGCTGCTTCTGCTGATATTTTGTTTTTCTTTTTACTGAACCCTTTCAACTGTTTTTCTTTTGCCTGTGTAGCAAAGTGGGATTTGGAGAGTTGAACATGACTTTTTTCTGGTTTTCTTCCTTGGGTCTCTTAGCTTCTGAATGGTGATGCTAGTTTGAATCTTACAAAATCAGTCCCTCAAGAACTCTGGTAGAGGCTGTTTCATGTGGGCATTTTCTCCAAATGCTACCTGGTATATTTATTTTATTATATTATTTTATTTAATGTATGTGTCAGACCTGAATCATAACATGAATTGGTTCTTTCTTTCCCTGTGGCAAGAGGTTAGAATATTTGTAGAAATATTGTCCTTTACTGTAAAGGGATGTAAACAATTTATTCCCCCCCGTTCAAGAAACATTCCCTGAAGAGAGTGTACAAAGTCCAGAATCTTGATTTGGCAGCAGATTTATTCAATGTAAATTTCATGTAAGCCACAAAGCCATTTTGGCTGCCACTTCTCAGAAAGCTGCTTGTGGATGTAGTGTATCCACTGACAAATCTCCTTCCTGTCATCCTCATCCAAAGAAATGTCCCTATGGAATTACCTCTAGAGAGACACATGATCTTCAATTGGCAATCCTTTTTTTCTTTGGATGCCTGACTTTTTGCCAGGAAAGGCCATGTCTTGATTAATCTGAAGGCAGTATGTATTTGTCCTATTCCTGATTTTTTCAGAAGCCTCTCACTGCTCATTCCAGCTGACTGGACAGCTGTCTTATTCTGAACAGAGCCAGGTAATGCTTCTTTGTGGAGCAGATGTCATTGAACACAATCAGTACATTCCATTAAGTCTGCCAGATATCTCTGACTTTGTCAATAATTTTCTCTTTCATTTAAGGGGCTTGGGAGGGTATAGGGGATCCACCAATGTAAGAATACACTTGAAAAGAAATACAGTGATGTTTAGTTTCATCCCCTAAATCCAGTCAAGTCTCCAGACAACTCTAAAATCACAATTATTTGGTCGTCAGCCTTCCAATTAATTATTGCAGGAAGTGTTACTGGCTGCAGTAGATGCTACATCTCTCCCAATGTTTAGCAGTGGGTCATCATGTTTTAGAAGAATTCTGCAATAGAAGATTCTGGCACTTCATGATCACTTTTTACCCTCTGTCTTTAATGACTAGTTTATTCATACAAAACTTGTGCTTTGGAAGTGCAACTATTATCACAAAACTCAGAGATTATATTTCCTTATGTGAAAATTGCCCAAGCAGATGTAAGCTGAGAGTTTATACTGTGGACGAAATTTGCACACATTTTCACTTCTTATAAATTTGAAAGCTTTGACATCCAGAACACTGGAGAACAAAAAAATTCCTCTTGTACCTCTTTCTGTGGGAAGAAAAAAGAAAAAAGAAGAAAAAAGCAAAAAAAAAGAAGAAAAAAAAAAAAAACAAAAAACAACAACAACAACAAAAAAACCCCCCAAAAACAAAAACAAAAACAAAAGAAAAAGAGGGGATGGAACATTTTCCACTGGTTTATTTTCTGTTTTGTTCCCATCTGCTTACACTCAGACATTTTCATGTCGCACTTTGGCATATACAGGTGTATAATTCATGCTGATTCTTTTGTCTGCTTGAAACAGACTTTTGTCTTTGGAAAATTTGGCCCTATCTATTCATGGACATTTTTGACAGCTCTATGTATTTTTTTTTTCCTGTTGTTTCAATAACCTCTCGGTTGGCCAAAGGGACACTGTGTTGACACTACATTGGCCAAAAAATCTCCTGCAGTTTCAATTGGCAGGGTTATTTTCCAATTCCCTCTCTTGATTACTGGGACATGCAGCTAACTTTATGCAGCTTCTTTGTTTCAGCCAAAAGATGGGAACATTTTGTGGAGAGGGAAAAGTGTGCCCTCTTTACATTCTGTTTATTTTACATTTGAGGTGTCCTTGAGGGAGGATGTTCTACATCACTTCAGAGTTTTAATAAGGAAGCTGTCAGATTTTATTTAACTGAGCATTATTAAGTGAAAGGATACAAATACTTCAGTCCAAACATCTTTATACATTTTTTCCAGCAACTTGCTTCACCACATCAGTTTTTCAGAATCTGTAATTGTAACACACTTTAATGACACATAATGGGATCATAATGTGATGTAATGAAAAGCTTGTTAGTCTTCAGCACAAGTAAATAAAAGAAAGCAACTCAAAAACCTTGAATTTAATTTTGTTTTTTACTTGCATGTTTTTCTTTGCATATCTTAACATCTACTGCGTATTCCTCTCTTGCCTACTCCTATTTTTTCAGTGCTGCTTTTCCTGCACTCTGCGAGCTTGGAAATAAATAGGTAAAGGGGAGAAGAGGTAAACTGGGAAAAAAGAGTTCCTGTCTCATATTTACCACTTGCAAAAGTGGAGACTGGCCCCTTTCCGATACAGTGTTTAATTTATTTTTTCATCTGCTTTCATAGTAATTTTTCTTAATAGCTTATTCCCTCCAGCTGAAACAGTGAAGGCAACAACTTCAATGCTCAGGGAAATCACTTGGCCCTGAGAAATGACCAATTACTTGTTAAAACAAGGACAGGCAGACTGTACTGGGGCCAATCCATTGCCATAACAATGAATTTTGGCTGATTAGACTTTTGGGTTTTTTTCCTTGTGTATATACTTTTGCAACTATATCTGCATCTATATTTCATTAAAAGCTCAACACCCTCATCCTTGTCTTGTTTCTCTTACCTTCCAAAAGATCTACTTTCTTCACATTTTGGTCCCTAAATCTTGTAAAAATTGTCTCAGCATGACATAAATCTCACACGTATAAAGTGTTCCTGTTAATGTTCATAAAACGAGATGCAGTTAGACAAGTCAAAGGTAGCTATCTAGATACTTGCAGAGTTATGAATAAACTACACTACTTTGGTGCGGGAAGTTTATTTTACCTACAAGAAGGACAATGTGAATGTTAGCTAAATTCTAGGATTGCTGAAGACCACTCATTCTCATTCATAAAAATAAATACCTTTCATTCAATATCAAGCAGCTGAAATTGTTGACAGTAGATCCCTTTTAAGGTCAAAACAATGTATCTTTCCCCTCTCCTAGTTTTTAATGATGTCTGGGATTTCAAAAGAACCTATGGGATTTAGCAACAATTTCCCTTTAAAGGGCACTTGGATTTGAAAGTCAAACTCTTCTAGGTTCTTTCAAAAATACAAGCTGTTATTAATAAACTATCATCCAATGCCTGTAACATTACATCAGACTTTAGGTTTTTTTAAGTCCAGGAGACCATATGGGTAGTTTATTCTCAACCACTTCTAGGAACTTCTAGTTATCTTACCAAATATTTAAGAAAATTTGTTTAAGAGCGAGAGATCACTGGTAATTTGTTGTCCATTTGAGGGATTCAGGCAAAGAGGGAGCACTCATTATTTACAGAACTGCTTTAATGAACTCCTGAGCACTGTAATGATAATCTGATTTAACTGGGAAGGTGTTCTTATAAAGAGAGATTACATTGGTTTTAATTTAACTATTTCCTCATATCTAAATGATTTGAAAGAAAAGACTTACATCATAAGTAAATTGGAGTAATTTTATAATAATATTTTTCATGAGTAACTGGGAAATCATGATAGCTTGTAGAGATATTCAAAGACATCTTCCTAATGGTAATGTGCTAATATGAGACGTGTTAATATGAAACCATTATGAAATCCTATTTTACACCCCTCATATCACTTTTCTATGGGAAACTGCTTTTACCAGGATGTGTCTAGATTTATTGTGGAGAAAAAATGAAAGTGTTAAAAAAAATCTGTCAAATAACTTTGCAGTAAAAACATGATTGACACAGTTTCAGGACTAATTCTTCAAGTGTATGCTTTGCACTTTAGAGAGATGATTCTTGAAATAGTAATCTTTAAATTAAAGGGAAAAAAAATATGCAATATTAGATTTCTTAGGTTAGGTCTCATGGACAGCAGTTGTGAATTCAGATCTCCTTCTGTATGATATTGAGGCAATCATATTGTTGAGACAGGTCCTGCAAATGTTTCCTCACTGTGATTGCTACCAAATCCTAGCTGCCTGCTGCCTCCTAGAATAAACATATGGCAGGAAAGCTGCTGGTGGAAATTTTGTTTTATATTCAGTGTAACAGGGTAACAATGGTAACAGTTGCCACTGTTCAAAGGGAAAAGACTTATTCAAAACAAAACCTTAACCTGGCAACCTGTCAGAGTGAGACAAGCAGTGACGCCAGTCAAAACAGCAAAGGCTGTACTGTTCCTCCTCCCTCGGTCTTTCTCCTACTATGAAAGGCTGTATTATGTTTACAGTGTTTATTTTATCTCTGAACCTTTTGCTGATGCAGTTCTCCAGTGCTTTTTTATAGTCAGTTCCTGCTTAGGTGGAATGCTTGAAGAAGTTGTCAGTCTGTTCGGTCTGTTGCTGTCGTGCCTGTGCTGCACTTCAGTGCTAAAGTTTTACTGCGTGTTACACAAAGCTTCTGCCTTGGCTGGAGCTGGAGAAGCTGCTCCAAGAAGGGTGGGATGGAGCTGTACTGTGTTGGGAATAGGTAAGAGAAGGAGCTGTGACAGCCAGCAGGTGCAGGAGAAACTCTGGCAAGGCATCCAACAACATCTGGCAGCATCTGGTGATGCATCTGACAAAACCCCTCTCATGCCCTCTGTCACACGTGGACAGAGGGAGGTTTTGGTTGGGTCAGGGTGGGAGTGCACACCAGGGAGCTCAGCTCTTGGCTGAGGCTGTTACAGTCCAGCAGTTTGGGCCCTCAGATCCTGCACTGTGGCAGAAGGAGGAAGAGCCAGGTGCCACCCTGGGGCACCCCGGCTTTGAGATGAAGAAGCAGCTGGCCACTGCTAGAACTCTGCAGCCTAAGCTTAGAGCAGCAACATGAAAATTAAACTTATCAATACCTCTTGTGTGGGAGGTCAGTCACCTTACAATGATACTTTCTGTGCATAGATTAGATAATGCCTTTACTGCCAAGGAGATCCTAAAGTGGAGAAGTCAGCTGCTGTCAATCACCTGAACAGCATTCTGCACTTCAGCAGTGACTGTAGCCCAGAGCAGATTAAAAAGAGATGAGCATAAGTGAAATTATCAGTCATTAACTGTTTGAAAATAAGGTCTTCCATGTTGGTAAGAGAAATAAACAAATGAATTACCCAAAAAAAGAATCACAGATACTATCTGCATTCATTGGAGCCAATACTTCCCAAATAACCTTCTTAAGCCAGGAAGAAACTTAGCCAAAGTGCACCCAAAGGCCTGACCTTTGCCCAGCACCTCCCATACCTTGGTGAGTGACTTTGGCCAGGAATGAAGCAGAGAAACACTGGCATTTCCTCTGTCAAAATATTATTCTTCCCCCATGGATGTAGACAGTCTTTTCAAAATATATTCAATTTTTATCTGCAAAACAACAAGAAAATTTCCTCACAAGAGGAAACTTTAAAATCAGCTACTCAGAAAAACAACTTATTTGAACCAGACTATTTACAAATCCAAACAAATATGCTTGGCCAAAATACCAAAATGGAGGCAAATAAATATTTCTTCTGCAGCTGCAGGGTTTTAGATTTAATATCCTTATGCCTCATTTGGTCAATTTTGTGGTTTTTTTTGCTGCTGCTGTTATCTTCTTGTCCAATGTATTTGCTTGTTAGGAACTTGACCGTAAATTTGCATGGCCTGTGGAGTGGAAGGGCAGTAGGAAGATGCTACATGTAACCATAGCTGTATCAGAGAGGAAAATATAATTGAAAAGTTAGTGTGGTACCTCCCTGAAGTACAAGCACAGCTTTGTGTGGAGCTCTCTCTGTTAAGATGTCAGGGAATTGACCACTGGTGCAAGGCCACTGTCCAAAGTTCTCCACAGCTGTCTTCTGATAAAAACATTTCCCACTTTTCACTTCATAGACAAAGGCCAGGTTCTGATGCCACCTGATAATACAGACCAAGAAAAATGCCAAGCCATTGCAGCTGTACCAGTTCTTACCAGGAAAGTGTTGGTCATGAGTATTTGATGTGGCAGACAGAGACTGTGAGTGAAAGAGACTGTTTGCTGGAGAGCCAGCATCTCCCTCCTCCTATTCTCGTTGCAGTCATTTTTCTTACTCATTTTCAGCTGAAAATTTTTATTTGGAGCAAAGTAATGCTGTGGTTACTTTCCCTATCAGCCTTCTTGCACCCACACTAGGAGGGCCTGTCTCCTTGCTATAAAGACTTTTTATAACATCTAATCTAAGTCTTCTCTCACACATGAAGCTAATTATTTCTTGCCATCCTTTGATGGAAACAGGATATGTGATGAATTTAGAATTTTTAAAGTCAACATTGCCTGATGTTTATAATTCTGTCTTCAGTCTTCTGTTTTTTTCCTGATAGGTCACATTTTATAATTTTCCCCTTGTTCTTTGTTCTCCTCAGGACTCTTTCCAGTTTACCACATCTTTCTTAAAATTGAGAGACCAAAATAGATGTAGCAGTGGCTTTACCAGTCATTAGTAGAGTGGATAATTTCCTTCCATGTTTTATGTAGAGCTTTATTTTTAATAAACAGAGAATTATATTATTCTGTTTTGAAATGTTCATCTACAGTTGACTCATATTCAGTCTGTGATCCAACTTACCCAGTTGTTTCTTTTCCAGCCTTCCTTTTTCAGTACTGTATATTTGAATTTTTCTTTTATTGCAGAGCTTTGAACTTCATAAAATTTCATCTAAGTGATTTCATTCCCCTCTCCCCACTAATTTATCACACTTACTTTGGGTCTTTTTCAAATTGCTTTCAGTCTCTTCCACTTCTCTTTGCCCAAGTTTTAGGACTATTTCTTGTTCCACCAAGTTATTAATGACTCCAACTGTTCTGAGGCCTTCTCAAGCATAATCTAGTTTGAAAATGAGACATTGGCCTTCAATTTTTTCCATAGAGTTGTATACTTAAATTATAGCAATAATATCTAGATAATGTTCCACTAGCTCACTTATTGAAGAAATTTTTTTGAGACAATATATATATATTTCTCTAAATTTATCCTTTCTATTTTTTTCTCCTGGAATATAATTATTCTAAAATATTTAAAAATTGTTCTTTGCATTTCACTCATTTTGTTTCTAATCATCTTGGATCAAATTCTTCAGCTGGTGTTTAATTAAGTTCAGCTATAACACCAATCCTTTTCTGGTGAATAAGATTCCTGGTTGGTGTTTGTTCTTTACACTTTGATGAGCCAAGGGAACACTTTGTACAAAATTAAGTGTGTTGCTTCTAAAAGTACATGCCTGCCTATCACATTCTCTTTCCTGTTCTTTCTCAGTTAGGACTATACAATTTTCTATGGTTTACAATATTTTTAATTGCATTTCTTTCATGTGATGTTTTTTGCTGCTTACTTTCTTTTTCTTCAAGCCTAGCATTTGAACTACTTATTTTTAAAATGGCCCCTGTAGTTTTAAATGTTTAGATTTTAATATTTATCAAAATAGACTCTGGATTTTCCTTGAATATGGGTGGGCTTAAAATGCTTCAGTTTTTAAAAATTGTCCATTTTATTTGTCTATCTAATTTTATTTAAATTAGTCACCTTGGATAATGTGGAACCCATATTGTATTTCTCGCCTAGCATCGGTAGAGTTTCAGATTTTAGTAAAGTTCCACAAGTAAAGTGCAATATTAAAATATGTCTGATATAAAGGATTATATATATTGCTAATTTTCATAAATATTATTTTCCCTGGCTCCACTGAATCTTCCTTATAAAGAACCATTGACTTCAGCAGTACTGGAGTATTTTCTAGTTAAGTAGATAGATTCATCTAGTAATTTTTTGTGTTGATTTTGTAGAGTAAGACATTACTGTGTAAGATGGGATGAGACTGTTAATATAAATACAATAACGCACAGATAACATAATGCATAATACTTTTCAGGTCTGAATTTTAATAAAGATTTTCTGAGGCATTGAAAAATACTTCCACTTGCCAACTCAGTGCAAATACACTTGGACATTAGACAATGCTCTCTCTTGGGTAATTTTTTTTTTCAATATTATGTCTTCAAATAAGATTTAATGAGTACTTTTGCACTACAGTGAGACCAAAGCCAATGTCTAGAATGTGTTTTATTTTTTTGTTGAACACTGGCTTTTAAGAACTGCTGCCTTTTATTAATGATAATAGCCTTCGTCAGGGGTCAAAATTGCACCAGTGCTGTCTGACTTCTTTGTTGGTGACATGGACAGTGGCATTGAGGGCACCCTCAGCAAGAGTGAGGATGGCATGAAGCTGTTGGTGCAGCTGACATGTTGGAGGAAAGGTTTTCATCTCCCTTGAGAAGACAGGCTGAGAGAGCTGGGGATGTTCAGCCTGGAGAAGAGAAGGCTCCAGGGAGAACTTTTTGTGCCTTCCAGTGCCTAAGGGGGCTATAAGGGAACAGGAGAGGGACTATTAACAATGGAAGGATAAGAAAACAGGGAATGGCGTCAGACATGATAAAGAGAGTAGGTAGGAGATGTGTAGGTTGGGTATGAGGAAGAAATTCTCTGCTGTGAGGGTGGTGAGGCACTGGCACAGGTCACACAGAGAAGCTGTGGCTCCCCATCCCTGGTAGTGTTGAAGCTCAGGCTGGATGGGGCTTGGAGCAACCTGGTCAAATGGAAAGTGTTGGAATGGGGTCATCTTAAAGGTCCCTTCTAACCCAAACCATTCTGTGATTCTGTGATACTATATGATAGGAAATAAAAGTAAGTCAGTTAGTTGAAAGTAATCTGTTGCAGCAGACATTAAAAATCATGAATCAGATTAATCTCAGTATCAATTTCTTTGTCCCAACAAGCAAATTATTATTATTTGGTTTTAATTGCATTCTGGTTTCTAATTTTTTAAAAGCCATTTTCTTAATTTTTTGAAGCTTTTTTTTCAGTTGTGCCAACTTGAGATTTAGTTATTTCATTTGAAATTAAATTTTCTGTTCTTTAGGACTCTTAAGACCTGGAGATTGAAGGAAAAACCAAAATTTTTGTAAACTATTCAATAATTTCTTCCATTATTATCTTATTTTTAAGATCTTGGTAGGAAGTGCTTGTATTTTCTGAAATTAATACCTGTTTGGTCTCTGTGTTTTACTTCTGTGTGTGCCACTTAGTTTCTGTTTGATTCTGAACAGTCATTATGTCTCTTGAGTATAAAAACCTCTAGGCAAAATGAAACAAATTACATTTATGAGTTATAACAAATATTGCACAAATAATAGGGGATAAGGGCTTACTTCAGTTTAAAATATCATATATCTCTAATGTCACATAGTTTAAAAATTATTCTTGTTTCCATATTTAATATGTATTGAATTGATTGAAATCTCTGTTTTCCAGCAAAATAGTTTTATGTAGCTGTGTTGCAGGTTATCTGTACTATGAACCTGATTCACTAGATGTACTAGAATGGGACAAAAGCATTTGAATAGCTAATATTAAAAGCTTCTTTGTGTCATGGTTTCTAAAGTAACTGAGTCTCAGGCTGCAATCCAAATTAAAGACTCCTACTTTCTTGCAAAATCTCATATCAGTCTTCAAAAATGTTGTGCCGATAAAATTTATACTCTCTAATAACTATCTTTTTCTTCAAAAATTTATAATACCCTTTTCTTTCCAGAACAGCCTATTATTTCACTGGTGTCAAATAACTTATTTTTTAAGCTACATTATTTGTTTTCATTTGAAGATTTGTTAGGTTAAGTGGTTTCTTCAGCCTACATTTATTTTCTTTGATATGTGACATTATCCTAATGATAGCCTTCGTGTTGAAGTCCTATGTTTGACTAAGTGATTTTGCTGAAACTGTAAGATAAGATCAGACAAGGTTTCTTCTCAAGCCATAATTCTAGTAATTGAATCTGTTTGTGTGATGTGTATTGGCAGAACAGAATGACTAATCTTGCAATGAATAATTTATTTGATAAATGTAGATTCTCACTTTACTTCACTACATTTTAAGAACAAAGCAGATATTTTGAATTATTCATTATTCGATTTAACGAATTTTATAATTAAAAAAAGATTGTTATTGATAATTTCCCTGGGAGTATTGATTCAGATAAATTTGAAACTCAAGTGTAATTCTAAGTGTTTAATTTCTGGTGCATGTTAAAGATGGCTTTTGCTAAAACATTGGATAAATTTTTGAGTGCCTGGCACCATTGTTCACCATGAAGCTTTAAAATATGGTTTCTATGAATACTTGTGCATCAGTTCAGAAGCTCACTGATATATATAGCATTTGTACCATATGATTTCTTGAGCATTTGTGGAAAGCACTTATAAACAATATTTAAACATTTTCAAGGTGTATTTGTTTATAAATTCATGGGAAAGGAAACAAACTATTAATTTTGCATTATTTTGGCTGGCTTTATAAATGATGTAATTTGTAGCTGCATTCTGCTGCAATTCAGATCTGCCAGCTTCAGTGGAGGAAGGCTCTGCACCAAGTGCAGAACTGGGAGACTGCTGGAACCCTGGATGCTGAGACTTGTGCACTCAGCAGGTGACAATGAGGAAAGATCAGGCACAGCTTTCTACTCTTCCAGCTGAACCTCTTGGCTCTGGCTCTTCTCCTGAGTCTGCCTGCTTGGTGCTTTGTCAGTGGAAAACTGTCCCAGAGTTACTCCATGTGAGGCATCCCTGTGACAGGTCTGTGCTTCTCCTTGCATGATCTGCAGCTTAAGGAGGTTCATCAAAAATCTCACTCACCTTCATATTGGGCAGCAATTTACTGGAAGCGCCGGGATTTTTTCTCCCAGGATGGCAAATAAAAAATTATATCTCTGCTTCCATCTTTTGCCTGTAGTTTACCAGAAGAAGGTGTAAAGATTTCAGGTCATGACAAAAATTTTCAGGAAGACAATGGGGTATGAAGTTTTGGCCCTGGGAGTCTGTTTGCTGTAATTAGATTGGTGGGAGAGATTTTTGCTCCTGCAGTGCTTGTTTTCTGAAGGGAACTCTGTATATAGCAGATAAAAACAAATGTTCTTAAAATAGGAATTCCTATCTGGAAAAGTTAAAAATGCAATTCAGTCTTCAGCTATTCAAATGCAGGTCAAATCAGAACATATTCTGAACTTTGTGAATAGAAAAGAGTAAGTGCAGGGTCTCTAAAATGTTATGCTAGAAATAATATTCCTGAAGAAAAGAATAATTGATTTCCATTTAAACAGACAATACATGCTGCACATTTTTAGTATTTGTGGGAACATCAGGACTACTTCCAGCAAAAAAAGTTAATGTAATTTTGTGGCTCATTTTAGGTTTATTTAGTTTGAGACAGACATACTGATCCTCAGTGAAAACTTCAGTGCTAAAAATGGTCAATAATTGAAGATATTTTGTGGTAAATATTTTAAGAATTTCATCTGAGTTCCTCAGACCTCACCTCAACTCTCAGTATTGTCAGTATCCTGATAAAAATGTGTTTTCAATCTCCGGCATTCCAAGTTTGTAAGTAAATAATTCTGTCCTTGAACCAGAGTGCAGATTAATTACTAGCTGGACATAGTTCCTCTTGACCAGAGAATATGAAAGTTTTAACAAAGGGAATATTCATTAATCTTGTGAGATGTTTTTTTTGGAAGACAGATACGTATTTCTGAGGGGAAAGGAACACTTACAAGGTTTAAACAAAAGGCCAAATTTTCTGTATACTTGTGTATCACATGTTTCCCAAACAAGATGATATAATAGCTGTGTGTCCTTGTAATGTCAAGTGCAATGTCTGGCTACTATGAACCAGAATATTTATTTTGAGATATTAAAGGATTAAATATGTATTATCAGGCCAAATCAGACAGTCCTGTTTTAACAAGACACTTGAAAAAAGCAATTGCTAACAGTCTGAGGAAAATTATTTAAAGAAAGACAATGAGAATATATACTAAAGTAGACAGACATACATCATTTATGGGCTGTGTCATTAAAATCAGTGGCTTCTCTACAAGGAAGTTTGATCAATTAGGAGGTGAATGGATAAAACCAGATGTATATATGGGAACCTTTATTAGAGTTTCCTACATTTTAAAACATTTCACTTAATGTGTTTTAGTCATGTTATTTCAGCGTTAGCAATGTCTGTGTAGCTCTGGCTTGTTTGCAATATGAGGAATGTTGCTCCAGAATGTTTCCTTATTTGAGGGAATGCCCTGGGTTCTCTTTAACTTCCTTTATTATTTAATTCATATGAAGTATTATGGTGTGTGTGTATTATATGTAAGTTCCTTTGATCCACAGAATATCTGATCTGTTAGAGGTTATAGGTGGCAAGTTTTGGTTCAAAACCTTTAATTTTAGAG
Organism: Ammospiza nelsoni; assembly: GCF_027579445.1. Lineage (NCBI taxonomy): Eukaryota > Metazoa > Chordata > Aves > Passeriformes > Passerellidae > Ammospiza > Ammospiza nelsoni. The sequence continues at coordinate 53,389,585 of NC_080638.1, read as the reverse complement.
CACTGCTTCTGTCATAGAAGTCCTTGGAGCAGTTTCTCTCATCAACAAAAGTCGTGAATGCTTCACAAATACTAAGGAAATTTTTGAGTTGTGTAGACTAATCTGAATTTTTCAACTGTTCATTCCTCAATGGAGTAAAGTTAGATAATTTTCCTGTGTAATGGTAAACACCACTTTTCGTTTGAATTTAAAGGGCAGAAATTCCCTCGACACAGAATATTTAGAAATATGCAAAATCTTTCTTGAACAGCTCTAAACCTGGTACTTTGGATCAGATGCATTCTAAAACATCACAAGTTGCAGAAATCTTTTAAAAAAAGAAAGATGGAAATATTCAGGACTGCTAAAGAGTCTAGATCCTAAAAGCTAAAATTATGAGAAAGGAAAAATATCACAGTAGGAAAGAATAGGAACAAAGGGCCAGTTAATAAAGCAGGACATAATGAATGAGTGTGCCACTGATTTGCATCCACTAGAATGGCTGTGCTTGATACACCTTAACTACACTGTTTACCACAGAGGTATTTTTGTGCACAGTTGTGTATGCAGTACAATAAATATTTGGTCATTATGACAAGAGCCAACGGCAGAGTTCAGGGCCATGGGTGTTAGGAGAAGAGTGTGAGGGCACGAGTGTTTGTGGATGCCATCAGGCACTCACAATAACCAAGCGCACAAACCCATATCTTTAACTGTTAGTGCCAGGTAATGCTGAGCTACTGGGAGCAAATGCTTGAAATGAATTTCTTGCTGCCATCTTGTGTCTAAAGGCTAAACGGCAAGGAAATTTCTGGAGTTCCAAGTATTGATTTTAAATTCAACATCAGGTTGTTCCTCGTATTTCTCTTAACGCCAAAGCATAGACAGAGGCTAGTCCTAAAATGAAAGTTTTCAAGGTTTGCTCTTATGAAGAATGGGAAAATGCAATTTAGCTTATGTAAAAGATTTTGTTAATTTTTTGTGAGATTTATTTAGTAGAGTGGCAGTTCAGGTGTTAAAAGTTGCTTTCCCCAAACATATTCCCAGCAGAACAGAATTATGAGGAGAAATGGCTAATAACACTACTTCCATGATAGAGGGTGGAGCCTATGTTTGCAGTATTGGTATCCCCATAAATTTTCTTCTTGAACCCATACATGGGACACCTTCTAGCAGCGTTCTTCTTGTGCTCCAGAAAGACCCCAAAGGGCTGTTACCCTGTTATATATAAAATCTAAAAGAACAACATTGTAGCCTACAATAGGGCGCTTTTCAGGATATCCACAAAACTTCGATGAAGACATTGCCTGTTACATAATTTTTTAATTATTCCTCTGATGGATTTTTCTTCATTCCAACTATTCTTGCTCATGAACCTTTGCTTCCCTGTGTTCCCTTTCTTATATCCCATCCAAAGTTTAACTGCAAGTCCCATCCAAACTTTAACTCTTTCCCTTCCCAGCTGAAGTGGAGCTTTTGGCTGATGTGAAGGGATGTTACTCTGTGCTTCTTTGCAGGAAAGCAGAGCCATTTCCATTTGTTTGCTAGGAGGCTGGCTGTGAGACACAAGCAGAAGCTGGCTGCATCTGTAGAGGTTTGGAGTTAGGAGTGCTTGCAGTGACTGCTGACTGCAATGATGATGAACCCACCCCACAGAGCCATTCATGCACCAGCTTTATTGCAAACACCTGAGGAGACTCTGACCATGTATACCATGGAATGAATGAAGACGGTGGTTGCAAGAATTAATTGAAGGCAATACAAAATCAGTTCACCTAAGTGGGTTGCTGGGAAGGGATTTCCAAAGCGAGGAAAAGGGTGATCTTGCATTGAGAACAACCACCCTCTGTGTTCCTTGGTCCATGCTAAACTCATCATCTAGATCATTCAGTTCTTTTGCAAATGCTTGACTTTCTTTCCAAGCTGTACCTGCCCCATCATGAGGTTTTTGCCAACAATAAATGACCATGCTTTTTTGGGTAATTTTTTGAAGATCCATATTTTCCCTGCTCTCTACACACCCAAGCATCCTCAGTGCTTTTCCAATTGAAACAATTCAGCATAGGAAATTGGTCCACCTCTTCCTACTCCCTGTCAAACAAGTAAACATCCTGGGGATTCTTGGCATGAAAAAAAAGTTTGATTATATTAAAAGTAAAGACAGTCAATGAAACTTAAAATTTTTGGCTTAAATCAGTGATGGCTGAGGTCTGTTGAGTTTAATGAATTTCTGTCTGCAGAGATGAGAGCTGGAATTATATAAGTGCAAAAAATATCTCTTCGTTCTGTAGGCTCTGGAAATACTGTTGGCGTAAACCACTGGAACAAACTACCCAGAAGTGAATTCTTTCTCTCTTGACATTTCTAAACAAGACAAAATGCCTTTATGGAGGATATATTTTGTTCAAACAGAAATTATATGGCTCAGTGCAAAAGTACCTGGATGAAACTCTGTGGCCTCTGTTATACAATCAGATGTCTTTTTGGATCTCAGATTTAGTGATCTTCAAAGTTTTCTTTGTCTTACTTGTAGCAGTCTCATGTTGTTGGTTATATTTCCTGCTTTTTAGCAAAGACTGTGGGCTTTTGGGGAGCCAAAGCCTTTCTGGAAAATTGCCTACAGAAGGACTGTAGAGAAGCTAGTATGTGGTTGAGGGCTACTGTCCCACTCTCAGAAATTCTGAATAGTTATTGACATATTGAGTGACTGAAATAAGAAGTCATTTTCAAAAGAATATGGAAGTCACTCTAACATGCTTAAGACATGTGAAATATATACATAAAACATATGTGAAATATATACATAAAACATATATTAAATAGCAGATGTTCACTAGACATGGGCTGTTATTAGGGTTCAGTGCTGACTTGATTTGAGGTGACTTTCAGTCAAAAATTAAGTCAAAAAATTAGTGCAAATCTATTTGCACTTTTAATTTTCTTTTTACTTTTTTATTTGCAGCTTCAGTCACGCATTGCAGAGTCAGGTAATATTTGATTCTGAATTTATAACTTATCGTTACAACTCTGAACTTTGGACATTCATATATTTTTTGGAGCGGAAAGCTGGCACAGAAGAAAACAATCTCCTGAAAAAACTGTCTGGACTTGAAATCTATTCTCAAATTGGATCAGTTTAGCATTGGCAAGTGGCCATTGGTAATCAATCTTCTGATGAAACAGGGGTAGACTGGCTCCTTTCCTTGGGTTAAATAACTCAAACCAAGATTTGGTATCAGTCCTTGGTGCATAAGTATCAATCTGTAAATAGAGTTGGCCACATTTCTACAAGGAGATATTTTGACAAATACAGTGTTGTCTGTAGATCTAAATAGAGTCTGAGAGACAGGGCAGAATTTACATTTCAGCTGACCTTAAGGAAAGAATTTATATCACACAGGATACAGATAACTTAATGCTCCAGAAATGCACTTGCTAGGGATGCACTTTCTGATGAAAGATTGTCATGGAGTACAAACAGAGACAGCTAGATGCCCTAGAGCATGTATTCTTCACTGATATAATTTCAGCATAGTGAGGCAAACACTTTGCTAATGTAATGCTTAGATGTGTCCTCTGTCATAATAGAGTACAACATCCTAAACTTTTGTGCTGAACTGTGGGGGCTGTTATTATTACATTTTAATGTATTTCAGAAAAAAAACTCAGTGACCTAAGAGAAACTGTAATATGCTAAACAATTGTGTTTTAAAAGCAGTACATAATAAGTGCAGTTTCCATACAAACTCAAATCCATGAGAATTCTCAAGGTTTTTAGTGACATTATAATTGACATATAAGAGCAATAATATTGGCTCCTGTGTCATCCTTATGCATGCTGTACATATTTTGATTTCCTGATACTGTTTTTCAGAATGAAATCTGGAATGTATTTCTTCATTTCAGAAATGAAGAAGTACTTTTTGTATACACCTCCTTGAATTTCTGCAAATTCATTCTTATTCACAGAAAGTTTATTTAAAAAGAAGTATAGACTATAAATTTGGGATTGATTTGGAATTAATCCCAAAGGATTAATGCTTGGAAATCTTCTTGCTGCAGGCTCCAGCTTTAATCCAGGCCAGACCACTAGTGAAAGTCTTTTAGAGCCGGTAAGAAAATATATTTCAGAGTTGGTAAGACAATATCAGGTGTGCTGATAAGAAATTGGACACATTGGATCATGGAACCCTGATCACCCTGCAGTGAGGGTGGCCTTTTCCAATCTCCTTTTACTGATCTGAGCTAGGGTCACTTGACAACATCCCAGAATTTGGTTCCTATTCATGATGGATACCTCCTGATATCTAGGTTGTACTCAATAAGCTGGCAATCCCTCTTCTCTCTGCTGGAATCTGCATGATATCACAATCTGCAACCTGTGTTACTGTGGTGATTCTTTTGATGTGCCCAAGGCAGACAGGAGTGAGAAAACCCTTGGAGATTGTCCAGCCTGATAGTAGAGGATGGACTGATGCATCTTTATTATTGGGAGCTGCTCTAGAATATGATCTTCTGGCCCAGTCAAGCCTCTTGCAAGGGTAAATGTCCCAGTCTGCCTGCCTGCAATTTCTTCTCTCTCTTCCCTTACCTTATGTGTGCAGATGGCTCTATCTGGAGTATGTATCTACATTAGTGACACATTTATTAATTAGTGTGTAGTGTGTTTTTCCTCAGTGTTGTATTTAAGGAATGCATAAGGTTTGCTTGTATGTCTGTCCATCCACAGCGGTACAGAAAGTCCTATGTTGCTCCTCGGATAATGGACCTTACCCAACTTGTAAACCAATTCTTTAACAGAATAACAGAACTGATTCTGAAATAGAATTTTGAAGTCATTGTCTCCTAATGGGGTGGATTTGTTTTGAGACTTCCCCTTAAAGAGAAATCCTTTGTCAGCATGGCAGACCCATTTAATAATATATGTCACTGGAAATAAAGTATTTTATTGGTTTTCCTACACATTTAACTGTGGAGGGAGGTGAGCTCAGACATTGAATATGCAAGGCAACAATTGACAATGTAATGTACAGCATTTGCTTGGTGTCCAGCCAAGGATTTGCAATGCTTTTAAAATGGTACAGTACATAGCAACTATTTGGTGTGCCAAACCACAGAAGATGGTTGATGATGCTTATGGAGTGGAAGATACTCTGTAAGTAGTCCCTGTAGTGTATTTACAATACTGTACATTTTGCACATGCTATTTATTATCCTGCTGTTTGTAGTCTTTTCTTTCCGATAGTATATTATCATGAACAGAGACCCATTGGGAGAATTTTCCTTATTGTGTGATAGGAATTGTGCTTCTTGCAGTCTCCTTCTTCCATAAAATAATTTTCAGCAATGGACAATACCGAAGCATTTTATTACTATATGGAAGAGTGTACTGGAAGCAAAATTAGATGTAACAATATCAAAAAACTCCAAACAGCACAAACAGAAAACCAAGAGTAGCACCCCAAAGACAAAGAGAATTGTAGTCTTCAGGTAAAGGGAAAAACATCAGGGAAAGCTGATCTTTTAAACATCTTTTATTCTCCACAAATTACATTCCTTATTTCTCCATTCATTTCCCCTCCCCCATCCCATCCCATCCCATCCCATCCCATCCCATCCCATCCCATCCCATCCCATCCCATCCCATCCCATCCCATCCCCACATTTCCTTTGTATTGACTTTTCTCATCCTGACATGCTCATAGTTGAGTTTTCTGCTGCAGTGAAGACATGACCTGGCAAGTTGTGAACTCACCAATTCCCTTGCCATGAGCAATGCCAGAACCCAGCATATGCCGGACACCCTGGAGGTGGGAATGCAACTGCTGTGCTTCTAATAATGTCTACACTGGATGCTACATCCCAATGGCATTAAAACATCTGAAAGCTTCCAGGGGGCTGCCAGTGTGCTTTGTTGTCCAAATTTGTCAGATCCTTGGGACAAGAGGTGACTTGGCGTTTGTTTTGTCTGTGGCCAGACACCCTGCAGCAAGATTGAGTGCTTGCCATGTAAATCTGATCCTCCATTAAAACTCTGTGAGAAATCCTAAATTTTGCATTTTTTCCCCTAATTTATCCTCAGTGATCCCTTGAGTTCTGCTCTGTTTTCACTTGCACTGGTAAACTTAAGCAAATCAGTTGAATTCTATTACAGGGGAGCTAATGTGTTTTTAATGTTACCCTCAAAACCAATTAAAACAAAAAAAAGAAATTTGTCTGGTGTTGCCTGATTTGAATTATTACAGGAATATCTAAGGTCTATGTTTGGTTTAGTTTTCAGCATGAAAAACCCTACAGGACTGAGACTTCTGTTCTTCAAGTTCTTAGGCAACTACTTACCTTAACCTTGTGAGTGTCCCACCTGAAGGTGGAACTCTTGTTAATTGTTAAACAGGTATGTAAGAGTTTGTCCGGCTGATGTCTGCAACTTGCTTCTCCTCTACAGTTTACTCCATGTGTTTGCTAGGCAACTTTAAGCCATGCACCTTTATTCTGTTTACATCAGCTGTGGATCCATTTCCCTGTGCTTGTGGAAATCCACGTTTGGCATTTTCAGAGATGTCTGAGCCAAGTTCAAACCTCAGTGTTTGGATATGGGGTGATGGTAGACACATGTCTTGTCAGTTCCCCAGTTTTGTTATTTTTTAAAATGTATTTGGTTATGAGCTGGGCTTATATAATGAAAACAAAACTTTCATTAGTCTGGTTTGGGAGGGAAAATGGGAAAGAGAAAAGGATCATGGGGAGGGAGTCAGGGAAGGTTGAGGGAAGACAAACAACCAATGGTGCTACAGCCAGTGCGGGGAAAATTCTGGAGCAGCATTTCAGAGATTGTTCAAGGGCTGGGCCTCTCCAGCTCCTTTGGAGATGTGGACTGGTGATGCAGATGTGTTTCTGCATCTGTGGGCTGCAGTTACATTTCTGCCTGGATGTGAGGCACCCTGAGCAAGGGGCTTTGGAAGCCTGAGAATCCTAGAGCTGTACCTTTTAAAGGCTCCTTTCCTCTCATGCTTGCAACTTCCCAGTGCTCAGAGGAGGATACCTGGTGCCTTCTGTAGTTGGGCTCCTCTGTTTTTCAGGGAGAGGGAATAAAGGAGCTAGAAGGATCAAACTGAAAGGGAAATAATAGTACCTTCAAGACTACATTTCAGATTAAATAAAAATTATTTCATTTTCATACTAAGTTTTTTATGGAGTTGATGCCACCATGAGACCTGATCAATGGACAGCTAGGGGTGAGCAAAGCTGGCCCGTATTTATCTTTGCTAAAGATGTATTTTACAGGTCAGAACTGCAATGCTGAGTAATTACAATACATGGATCTTAGCCAGACAGTCTTGGACAGAGTGGCTGACCAGTCACATCTGTTCTGTGCCTTCTCCACAATACCTCTTCTGAGGTTAGGAGAAGTAATGAACTTAAACCAAAGTGGATTATTTATGGTGATATGCAGAGCATGAAAGGAAAGTAGGTTGCGGTTTTCCTAAGCCTAGAAAGACAGAGAAACTAAACTGGAGGTGAAACCTCTCTCTCTGAAGATGAAGGGCAAGATTCTCAATTGATGTACATCTCTGCAACTTGGCATCAGTGAAGCTATGTTGATTTACACCAGCTGAAAAATCTGGAAGGGAACAATGCACTTTTTGTTTAATTTTTATGTGATCGTCAGACCATCCGTCACATTCAGTTGAAGAGGAATAACATTTGGTAGATGTTTAGTCTTGATTTTTTTTTCCTGAAATGGGAAGTGAATTAAATGAAGTGAAGACAGAATCAGGCATTTTTGTTATTTGAGCTAGCTGAACAGTCTGAAAAATATTAAATTTAAAAAAATTCATCAAATAAAGTATTTGACATCACAGCAAAATAAGTTAAATGAATTATTTCTTAAAAGAATTGTTAATAGGAATTTTGAGAAATTGGTTGTGCTGGACATGACTGGATTTACAAAGAGTTGGCTGTGTGAAACTGTCTGGCTAATCCATCTCTTCCACAGCATATGTTATATAGCCCCTGCCTGTTGCACATGTGTCATCCACTGGCACCATTCAGTGCTGGGTGTTATCAGGGGACCCAAGGATTACCAGTTCTGTTTTAGGGACTGGAAGGAGATTTGGGCTGGTGTGTGTGTCTAGCTGCTGAGCTCCTTTTGCCACAGTGGTGGAAGCTATGCATGAATTGCTGTGTGCCCTTTGCAAATGGCCTGCCCTGAAGGGAGGGTGGTACAGTGGTGGCTCACACAGAGACAGGGTCACTGTGCCAAGGCAACAGAAATGGTTTATGGGCTAAGGTTCCAGCTCACCCAAAGGAACAAGTGATTATAAGGGGCTGCTTTCTGTTTCTGCCCATGCCTGTTGTCAGAGGTGGTGGGGATGAACAGGCAGTGCCAAGCTGCTCTCTGTCTCCTGTGCAGGCGATGTTTGACTGTAAACAGCACTGAAGGCCTGGCAGACTTTTTGTCTATCACTAGACGTGCATCAGTTTTGACACAGACCAGGAAAGGACTGGGGGAGCAAAAGTTTTGGAGCAGGGAATTTCCTCGTTTCATTGAATTGAAACTCTGGGAGTTCCCATTTGGGACTTGTTCCACTGCTGGGGAATGCATATATTAAATTACCATTATTCCAGCCTGATGCTAGGTTACAGTCCAACTTCTATTACCTTTAAAAAACCATTTTTTTAGGGTGCTGCAGTTTAATATGGAAAAAATATTCCTAATTTATTATTCTCAAGGCTACCAGCTAAGTTGTGCAAGCCACCCTTGCAGTCAATGGCAAATAGTAGTGTGAGAAATGTACTTCCTCTTTCATAGGCAATTTTATAGTTTCTAATAATGATAATGTGCATCCAAAATCAGAAAAAAATACAAGTATGTGATGTTTTCAGTAAGGCATGTGTTAAACATCCCTAAATCTGATCTTGGAAATTCTCAGTGGATTTGGAAACGCTGAAAAAGCCAGACTTACCTCCCAGGCAGCATGGCTAGGACAAAGAGCTGGGGAGTCCAGGAACAGACCACCTTGCTGCTTAGGAAGGCAGATGGGCAGCATAATTGTGAACCAGCCACCAGCCAGCCTTGATATCAGGGGATTTTCAATCTGAAACAAATTTACCTTCTGTGAACTTGAGGTTAACCCAGTGTGAATTGTAGTGGGAGAGGAAATGCCAATGAGCACAAACCCCTTTTCTTCAGCATTGGGAACTGATGTTAGAAAACAAGGAGATTTTCTGGCAAATTGCTTCTTGAAGAAAATGGAGGAGAATTGTTCTTTGGCTTCTCATGATGGGTGAGCAAAATTTGAGTGTGCGCTTTTTTTTACTACAAATTGCATGTGGAATGTGTATTTTCTTGTGCAAGTGTGGAAGGCAATCTAATGTTATGCCCTTTAGCAAGGGAGGCAGTTCATCTGGGTTGAAAGTGGAGAGTTTCTTCATGTAATATAGCAGCTGAAGTGAGTGAATATTATGTGGGTTGTGCTGGTACACAGTAGTACACCAAGTGTTGCTCACACAGCTTTAGAGGTGCTCAGTCTAATTCAGTGGCTGCCCAACAGGTTTAGTGCCAGAGACCTATATAAGAATATCCTGCTCTTGGACACACAGTTCCTGAAAACATAAATCCCTGTGTGTGGTTACTGCACAAGCAGCATCTGACTCATTGCTTCGCAAAGCACTTTTAGTTGCTTGGGAAACATGAGGATATGCACTACACAAACCCAGAAACTGCGGTGCTCCTCCAGCACTCTACAACCTTGGAGCTGTCAAGAAAACTTTGTTCTCTGCTACCCACACCACAGCCACTAGGAACTTCATGTGATGACCCACACAGAGCCCTGTCTCCAGCCACTCTGAGTGCATCCCCTTGGTGTTCCAGCTGATGGGGAGCCCTCAGGAGGTGTTAGTAGCACAGTCCACATCTATCGCACAGTTTTCTTTCCATACAGCAGGGGGTAGTAAAATACTCAGAGACTACACGTGCAAGAAAAGAGCATCAAATAGTAGAGCAACTGAATGGAAAACAAACAAAATGTCTATTTTTAAACTGAGCTAAACCCATATAGTTTTCAATAGGGAACCTTTTGAGTCCTTGTAAAACAAGTTCCTTAAGGGCTTGAATGATGCTATTTAAATGTGTAATGACTTGGCCTGTTAAAAACCCAACATATTGATTGCTGCACTTTGAGGATGAAAGTATTAAACATTTTAATCGTGCTGTGCATGTTTAGGATGCAAACAAAAGTCCTCATTGTGAACCTGCCAATTAAAGTAGCTGCCAATAGGGAAAGGAGACATGCCTGTGGCTTTCTTTGGGTTAGCTGAGGTCATGGCTACAACTAATGCAAAGGTTCTTAAAGAAGTTTGGCATCTGAATGCTTGAAAATCCCAAGCAATACTCCTCTCTTTCTATTAAAGATTTTGGAGCTGTTTTGGACTGACAACAATGTTTACAGAACAAGATCAAGGCTTTTTTCCCCCCTTATATTAAGAAATATTTAACATTTAAGAATGCAAAGGAAAGTCTGAGATGTTAGTGCTAGAGACCCAGTTATAGGACTGCTCTTGAGCTTCAGAATATTGCACATGATCATTATATAGTCCAACAGGGAGCTCATAAACCATCGAGGAAACCCAGGGGAAGCTGGTGGGAATAGTTATGTACTTCTAGAAAAGGAGTGGTTTAGAACTTCACTTACATTTTTGAAGTAACAATTTAACTTCTATTAAGTCTTTGCCTCTATATTTCTATAGTAGAATTTAGCAGTATACAGAGTAGCATCAAATTTCTCTTCCAAACAATGCAGGAAAAAAAAAAATCAAACTTCTCATTTCCTTAAGAATTTCATAGATATGCATGACCTGTGAAGTTGGTTTCTAGTCACGTTCTTACACCAATTTAGCCTGATAAGATCTAAATCCCAGCACACCTATTCCAGTGTATGTTAAGAGCAATCTGAATGGCAGACACCCAAGGTACACTGAAGTAGAGAGCTGTGAAGAGCTGAGTTTGGCTCAGTGTTCCCTATTGCAAGAGGAAATCTGTACTTAAACCCATGTACAGCATGGGACGTGTTTATCTTACATTTCTGCAAAGGTTTTAAAGTTTACATCTAAATTTTTGTCTGTATTTTTGTCTCAGCTGATGTGGCTTCATAGGAAGATTCTGAGGAAGACACAGAAGTCCTTTGGTGAATGTATACTGAACTTGTGTTATATAATGATTTGAATTTTATTGGTAACTATTACTAATGATTCTGAAGTTTAAAAAAACAACCTGTAAGCCAAATCTACTTTATTTTCAAGAATCTCCAGCTATCACTCACATATCCTTGCCAAATGTGTCATTTCTCTTAGCAACAGTTTAGATGACTTTAACAAGTATTTTTAACCTGTAAAAGAAAGTCATAGAGCTCACTTCTGAAATCTGAAGTTCTGTGCAGATACCTAAGGGCTGGATTCAATGATAAATTGCTTCCACTCCTGACAAGACCATGGAAGCTTTGCTTGCAGGGAATGCTTAGTAATCCAGTGAAAGCGGTTTGGATGGATTTTTGTCTTTCCAGTTGAATCTGGCTTTACTTTCTTTCTAGGATTATAAATTATTTTATGTGTAATAAAACATGTGCACCTCCTGAGAAAAATGTCAATTCTACAGAGCAAGAGGTTGATTCAAAGATAACATTAGCTGTAGATGTATTTGTCTGTAATTCATCCACACTTTAAATTATCACACGGGTTATCTTGGAGCAATGGAATCTTGGTAGCCATGGCTTTATATAAAATGTCCAAAATTTCACTTGCAGTTTTGCCTGCAGACAATTTGTAGTGCAGTCTTTTAATGCTCCTTTAGATCCCTTTAAAAACAGATATTTCTGGAATGACAGATGCATCCGAGATAGTTAGCTGGTGTTAACCCGCCAAAGTAAAAAACTGTCCAGTCTTTTGCATCCACCTTGTCAGTGGTTTCTGTCATCCCTGTGGGTTGCATAATGCAGAGTGATGTGGCAACAGCTGAATCTGGTTGAATGTGTGCCAGAACCACAAATATGTTGCTGAATATAATGTACCTTTTTTTCCATCTAATGAGCAAAAGCACAGATGATACACAGGGGTTCTCACATCCCACTCTATCTCTCATTCCCATCTTTGGATTGCCTACCAAGTGCTCCAAGTGCAAACTAACCTCTGAATTTGATATACCAGATGCTGCTATCTCATTTAAACTTGTGTCTTTTTAAAACATATTAATACTTAGCAATATCAGTTAAATAATCTCTTTGTCCTTAACATTTATTTAATCAGATGGGTCAAGCATACCTGCAATGAAATCACATTCTTAGCGTGCCCTTCTAAGCCTTCTACAGCATCCTGTCCTCTTCAAAGCATCCTCTTAGACGCTGAGTTTCATGGGGCAGGCATTACTTATTGCTTGTTCAGTGCTAAACACTTTTTCACTGTTTTAAATTTAGTTATAGACTTCCAAAAATGTACATATAATAAGGGTTTTACCTGACCCACTGCCTTATTATTGTTCTATAACTGATTTTGTTCTTTTGAAGGAGTCCTTTTAATACCACTCTGGTTTAATTCACCAGTTCTTGAACTTTATTCTGGATTAATAATTTTCTAACAGTAGGTTTGGATTTAAATGTAAAATAAGTTTTCAAAACGTCATCTTCTAATGAGATACTTGTGTGGCCATCAAGAATGAAAAAGAGAATGGACATGTTCAGTTGTTCCAGAAGGCTTCTGGTATAGATATAGGTAACCTATAGGTTAGATTTGAAATTAAAAAGCAAAAAGGGAGAAGGCTTGAGAAACCTATTTTTGTGTCAGATCCACATGACTGGCAGGAATAAGAGTGTTGATATCACTGGGGGTGAATATCTTTAATTTTTTGGTTAGGAACTGGAGAAAGATAAGGTATCAGAAAGGAAGGCTGTACCCAGTCTGATTTTTGCTGGATTTGGAAGAGTTCAGAAGGAAGCTAGTGTAGTCATAAGCAAATATTTTATTTTCAGTATTCCTGGACACATCTTCCATTTAAGGAAGGCTTGGGATAAGGCTGGGGAACTGGAAAAAAACATGTCAGAGAGAGTACTATGGTGTAGGCAGGAGCATATGCTTCATATTAGGTATTCCAGTACAGATTCTTCCTCTCTCTACAGTACATGATAATTTTAGGTCTAGGACTGGAATCAGGTTTCCAGAAAAAAAGGTAGAAAGCCTTTTTATTCTTGCATTTTGCAAGGCTGGCAGAGATAGGATGAAAGTGTGCATAATCAGGAACAAATGCCTTATAATTGGATTTACTATACAAATTGGTCACTTAAAAAAAAAAAAAGAAAATTAGGCTTAGCTTTAGTGTGGCATTATGACCTAAAAGAGGGAACCTTCCTCTTCTGCCAAGCTCACTGTTGGACTGTTTAGGATCAAAAAAGATTATAAAGAATGTTGTTTTCTAATGAATCTCAATTTTTCTTAATGAAATGTTCACTCAGTTTAATTTCATTTTTTTGTCTTAAAAGCAGTATTTAAGAAGAAATTGCCCATTGAGCCTAGCTTGTCATTGGGTCTGGAATGGCTTCAGTGGGAGGAATGCAGGTTAGCATCATGAAGGGGGAATGCTGCTATTACTTACAGAATACCCTGTTCACTGGAGTGGGAAGGGTGGATATTTGGAGAGACTCTTGGTGGCTATACAGTTACTCTCTCTAATGCACTTTAGCTGCAAGAACTAGTTCCCTGCCCATTTAATAAGTAGGATTATGGTTGGGGTCTATATCATATCTGGGAAGGAAAAGGTTTGACCTGGAAATTTAGGATGACAAGTTATATCAATGGCTGATGTTTTGTGTTTAGAGATTCCTACAGGGATTAGTTCTACAGTTGCTTTTCAGGTTAGGTTAGAATAAATTTAAGTTTTTAGTGTAGAAAATAAGTCTTGAAGAAGTCAAGGTCCTGTTGGATTCTTTATATTCTCAAGTGATAATATCTGTTTCTCCACATTATTTTATGCTGGGTTTCACTCTAGCTGTTGGTTACCTAGCTATAACCATAACCTTGTGAATGTGTAAGGAGTGGGAAACTCAAATGCACATTGTTTCCAAGAAGCTATTAAACTCCATATTTCTGCAGAAGTGCTTACAGAAGAAATTGTTAATAATGAAGAGCAATAGATGATGCTCACCCAAGGGTTCTAGAGAAGCTTGGAAGGTGGATTATGGTAAATAACTGTTTTGAAGGACCAGTGAACAGGAATTAATATTGTGTATTGGCAGAGAGTCAATATGGATTTTTAAGGGTAGGTCATGCCTCACAAACGTAGCAGCATTCTTCAGAGAAATCAATAAGTTTGTAGATAAAGGAGTAATGGTTTACTTAACCTATTAGGTTATATATTTTAAAGAACCTAAGCCGGAGGATAAATGAAAGAGACAGAAGTCAGCAATAGATGGTCAGTTTTCACAGCAAAAGGAGGTTACCAGTGAAGTATCCATGGGATTTGTCCTGGGGCCTGCATTGTTCCCAATATTAATAAATGGTCTAGAAATGAGTAGGAGAAATTTATCTTAGTTTGCTGACAATACTAAATTATTCTGAATGGAATGGTAGAATCATAGAATAGTTTTGATTGAAAGTGACCATTAAAGATCACCCTGTTAAAACTCCCTGCAATGGGCAGGAGCCTTTAACTAGATCAGATTGCTCAGAGACATATCCAACCTGACCTTGAATGGGAAAGTTGTTCCAGTGTTTCACTATCCTCATTGTAAAAAATTTCTTCCTTGTATCTTCTGTAAATCTACCCTCTTTAAGTTTAAAACCAATCCCCTTTGTCCTAAGCCAACGAGCCCTACTAAAATATTTGTCTCCATCTTTCTTGTAAATCATCTTTAAGTACTGAAAGACTGCAATAAGTCTCCCCAGAGCCTTCTCTTTTACAGGCTGAAAAACTCCACTCTCTCAGCCTTTCACAGCAGAGGTGCTCCATCCCTGTAATCATCTTTGTGATCTGCCTCTGCACTTGCTCCAACAGCTCCATGTCCTTCCTGTGCTGAGGCTCACACAGCTGGATGTGGTGTTCCAGGTGGGGTGTCAGCTGAGCAGAGCAGAGGGACAGAATCCCCTCCCTCCCTCCCTCCCTGCCCTGCTGCCCACGGTGCTGTGGATGCAGCCCCACACACGGGTGGGTTCTGGGCTGCCAGTGCCCATGGCTGGGTCATGTGCAGCCTCTCATGCACCAGCACCCCAAAGCCTTCTCAGCAGGGCTGCTCTCCATCTGTTCATCCCCAGCCTGGATGGACACCAGAGCTGCCTGGACCCTGGTGCAGCACCAGCACTTGGCCTTTTTGAGGTTTATCAGCTTGTCCAGGCCCCCTTTTCAAGTTTGTCCAGGCCCTCTGCATGGCATTCCATCCCTCAGGCACGTCAACTGCATCATACAGCTTGTGGTGTCTGTAAATTTTCTTAGGGTGAACTCAGTCCCACTATTTCTGTCTTTGGTGAAGGTATCAAACAGTTCTTTTCCCAGTACAAACCTCTGAGGGAAATCATGTGTCACTGATCTCCATTTGGACATTGAACATCCATTATACCACTGACCTGACGACCACCACCCTCTGGATGTGACTACCCAACCAATTCCTCATCTACCAAACAGTTCATCCATCAAATCCATTCCTCCCCAGTTTTGGGATAAGTTTGGTTTTGGGGGGCCATGTCCAGGGCCTTGCAGAAATAGATGGCATCTGTAGCCTTTCCCTTGTCCACTGCTGTGGTCATGCCACTGTAGAAGGCCACCATCACTTGTTCTCCTTAGCACAACTTCTAGGAGGATCTGTTCCATTAGCTTTGTAGGCACAGAAGTGAATATGTAACATAATTTTACTGTGAAGAGTTATAGAAAGGAGTAGCCTATGTAAAGTAAAACCAGGAAGTGTCAATTTTTTTTAATAGGAAAAAGACGTACTTTTGCCTCAAATTGCATTTTTAAGCTGTCAAGATTCTTGCAACAAGATGCTGTGGACAGTGAAAAAAGTCTCAGACTTGAAAAGTCCAAGAAGAAACCATTAAGGACTATTAAAGATAGAATTGCTACATCTGGTTAGTTGCTGCATCAGCCACAAATCCCAGGAGGCTGAAAAATATTCTGGGGAATTAGTGCTGTATATTACACTGTTCTCACACTCTTTCCTAGGATCTGTCTTAGACACCGTCAGGAATGGCAGCTGGGTAAATTGGAAGTTTGATCAGGTAAAATAGAATAAGGGAGGGTCTTTATGAATGAATCTTGTAAAAAAAGAACCAAATATTCAGTGTATCTGATTATGCATAGGTGTTCTTTGAATTTTCCAAATACTGCCATTATCAGTGCAGAATACTTGCCCTACTTGTCATATTTCTATATGTTTAAAAAGACAATACAATTGTTTTAATAAGATTAATTTGGCACTCTGCACTCTGAGAACCTTTTCATATCACTTTATTTGGAATCAAATAAATTGTATATTTTTTTACTTTTGGGTAACTGTCCTCTGTTCCAAATTCAAAACTGAAAATAGAAAATTAGTTAATTAAAAGCATAATATATGTTACATATCATGAGCTGTCTTGGAAAATAAATTTCACAGTTGCCAATCAAGCAAGCCCACAAGTCAAACTACTCGGGTTTAAGGAGCTGCTCTCTCAGTTTTCTTTTTCTGCTTTTGCTGTGATTATAGTAAATTTACCACAGTACCATCACTCATGCTTTAGGACAGAACCCTCACTGGCTGAAATCAGCAATAGTTCTGTTTAGGCATTTAAAATAGTATCAGAGAGCCATATTTGGAGGACTATTTGGTCCTTTTAGTTGCATGAAAAACCTAATAAAAATACTGTGTGGCTCATGAATAAATCAAAAGAGTTTGCAAAATGTCAGGTGCAGAGAAACTTGTAGGAGATGAGATCCCCTTTGAAGCAATATGCTGTATACTGCTGGTGATAGGCTTTCATTATCTTTATTAGCTTCATTTCATTAGCTTTATTAGCTTCAGCTTCTTAATTTGTACTCCGGCCATCAAGTCCTTGTCTCCATTCTCTCACAGACACTCTCTATAGTCTGGGTGCAGGAAGCTTTGTTGCTGTATTTTGCAAACACATTAGAAAGTGCAATATTGTTAGACATGTCCTTGGATGCCCTGTGACTTGCAGCAGCAGGAGTGATGATCTTGTATTTAGTATCAAACAATAGCTCACTATAGAATTTTCTAAACTAGAGTTGGCTTCTCACCAGTACCAAGCTGGCATTTCACAATAGAGGAATCAAATGTCTTTTGGCAGCATCTGATGTCATCATTGCTTAGGGCCTGATCTCAGAATTTGGCTGTCATGAGTCACTTAATCTACTCAGTTGTGTAAAACAGAAAAAATGTGGGCATCAGCAGTGCTGTGACCTTTATACATTTTCAGCAGATTGAAAGAAGGCAGAACTGTTATTACTAATTTTAAACTGCTAATATATATTGGGCTTCTTCAATCCATGAAGCCAATGAAAGTCTATCACCAGAAGAATACACCATATTACTTTAAAGGAAGTCTCATTTGAACCCAAGAACTCACAAGCAAAACAGCAGAGGAATGTACTTGGACAGAAGTGTTGCACCTCATTTTGCACTGTCCTGGGTTGTCTATTTGCTGGCTTGAGGGAAGGACAACTCCTATCTTCCTTTTGGCATATTAGCTAGAGTTGCATTGAGAAGCAAAAAAAAATGATCACTTTTAGGTGCGACCATCAAGTTTGGTATTCAAAATTATAGTTTATGCTGAAGAGCTACTGAAATTCTTCAGAAGAACATATTCTGTATAATATGCATTTATTTCTAATTTGCAAAACCTCTAAGGCTATTGGGATAAAACTGGAATTTCTTTCACAGCTTGTGATCTGGCCAATCTGGTCTGTTTGTAATATACAATAACATTTGTGGAGTTTGACTGGTATAATAATTGGGTGCTACTTAGGTAATATTTGAGCAGGAGTTAAACTGTAAGTGAATTATGGGATGAATTCATATGGTGGTCATCAGCCACAGCTAATTATGTGAGGAAAATTGACCAGAGCTTCATATTCTGATCCTTTCCTATATTCTGCTACCTTTAGTAAAGTTATGTTGCTCCTGCTTCCTGTCTTATACAGGTACTGATTGAAGACAAGAATAAAGTGTTTGCATAAGAAAGAGGATTTTAAAATATAAACACTATATTAATAAACAGTAGGTGTTAAAAGATTACCAAATTAAAGAAGGCTGAACAAGTTTAAGATTTCAGAGTTATCTTCATCGTGAGTTGTGCGGTACATGTTGATGCCTGAAAGTCCTTTCTTTTGGGGACATGCATAACATAAAGGTCTTTCTTTTAATGTTATCATTCTGACTATGATAGCTGCATAATAAAATTTTTAAATGTGATGTTTAAGACTACAGCAGGAAAAGATTTTACATACTAGCAGTTTGATAACAGTCTGTTAGTTGTGCCAGGCTTTCAGTTTCCGAATAAAACCTTTTGTCTGTGCCCTTCTGGTGGTCCTTCTTGGAGAAATTGCAGTGGTGTAGTTGGACCATGGGGTTTCCTCAGTGAAACTGGGTAGGTCTGTTCTGATCTGTTCCCAGTTGAAGCTGGGGTTGATGAAATGTTCAGTCTCCTTCTGTTACAAAGATCACAGTCATTTCTGCACACCTCATGCTGCATTGTATATACTCAGAACCAGAATTTATCTCTGGCAAGAGCTGTGCTTCCTGAATTATGTTTGGCATGCCTGTTCTCAGTTGTGAAGTATTTATCCATTTCCTGGTGTCAGCTGCTGAATCCAAAGGGATTATGGTCCCTTTTAAATAAAATCCAATCTTGTCATCTGCTACTGAATCCAAGAATTATTATCACTTGTTTCATGGGCTTCTTATCAACAGCTTATTTTGGCCTATTGGTCTTGAAACATTTTCATAACACCTCATCAGCACCTGATTTTGCTAATTCATGATGTGGCTGAAGTTGAAGTGAAGGTGGTTCTGCCATCTAGTTTGATTTAGATCTATTGCTGACTTAATAATATGAGCAAAAATGGCAGCTGAGCGTCTGTCTGCCTTTTTCTGTAATAAATGTACATAAAGAATCTCTGCATCTGCTAACTGATGCTGCAGATTGCTTTCCCTTCAGTGGAAATCTTTCCAAATGGTCTCAGAAGCAGCAAGAATAGATGCTTGTGGTTGTTTTTCCTGGCATATCAGTGGTGTATGGAGATACCTCGTTTCTGCTTCCTCTGTTTCTGTCACTGCAGTTTATAGGTTGGCCATTAATTTTTCTGTCAAATTGCAGTCTGGAGCATATGTGTTAGATGGCATCTACAATACATGGCACCTGCGTGCTCCATACTGTTTGCTTAGTTCTGTATCAATACATTATCATTATATTCTTTCAATGATCACTTCAGTTGCTCTTTCGAAGAGTGGCATGTTTAGACTGGGTCTGTTGCTTTAAAAATGTAGGACTTATTTGCTTCCATTCTTTCTGGGATTAATTGTGGGTGCCAAGAATGAGAACTCTGCAGTATAAACATTTTTTAAAATGCAATTACTTACTCAGGTAAAGGCAAAACAAAACACTTTTGTATCTGCTGTTCTTTCTACTGGGCTCCTTGAATATGTTGATGATCTGTTCCAGCATTTGGGGGCATTATTCCAGCAGGATTGTCCTGATCATCTTCCCCCCATTTAGCCCCTCAGTGTTATACCAATGATTTTTTTTCTCCTTCCATTATAAATTCTGCAGGGAAACTTAGTTCTGGTGTTCAGTTTTACTGCCTGGACGCAGATTTTGTTTGGAAATCCACCATACCTGGCATCACTCCATGTTGATGATTTCCTTTGTTTCTCACCCTTATTTTGTCTCTTTGTAAATTGTGTTTTCTATATTGTGGAACTCACAAGATTGACCTCTGCTGTCATCTTCCATATGCCACATGCTGAGTAGTAACATAAGAAAACAACACATTTCTTAAGGCTTTAAATTGAGAGAACTGTAACAGAACTGAAGCCTTGTGGCAAGCCAGTGTTCCCAGATGGGAAAGACTACATTTAAGGCCTTTGGTGCTATTAATTTTTAAAGGCTGCAAAGAATGAATAAAGTGTGAGTGAGGCCTGGTGGCTGACAGGGATGGAGGGGCCTGAGCTAACCGTGATACACCAGTGCCCCTGACTTGTCCCGTGGCTTCATTTTGGACCAGTTTCAACATGAGGTCAGGGAGGCATTTCCAGTGTGAATAGACTCGCCAAAATATGCCTTTATACCCCAGTGCTGTGCTGGCAGTGATGTGGTGCTCAGCAGGTGGAGGGGCTGTTACAGAGAGATTTGCACTGGAGAGGTAGGATTCAGGCACAAGGCTGTTGAGCTATTTTAATTTTTTTTCACTCTTTTTAGCCCATTCTGATTAGCTGATATCTGAGGGCAATATTTTTACAAATTTATGATGAAATGTAATTATTCTTTGTTGCAATTCTGTCTATATTTACAAACTTCTAGTTCCCTGAATGTCAGAAGTAAACATGAGAGGCTCATTGCTTTAACAGTCTCCTCAGATAATTGTCTACCCTAAGCCCCTCTTCCTTGCTTCATTTCTTTATCAAAATCATCCTGCATGCTCTCTAGCAGTCTCTGGGGCTTTCCTGCTGTCTGCTCTATCTGTGCCTGTATTTTTGCCCTTTCTCATCCTTGGTGAACTCAACTGAACAACATTCATTGCCCTGAGTTTGAACTTAGTCCCTAAGGAAAATTGCAGTGGTAGGTTCTTTTACTAGGCCTCTGTTTTGGGTGCTGACCTTCAGTGTTTTTTCTCTTCCATGTAAGTGTTGTAACCAGCTTTTTACATTTAGCCTACTACGTTATATTCAATAAAATGTGACCCCTAAATTCAACTCTACTATTAGACAGATTGGCTATTTCTATTTATAAATGTCACTTTTTTTTTTTTTTTTTTAGTGTGCTGTCAAACTGCAGTTCTCCTTTTCCCCACATCAAATTTTACTTGTTTTGCATAGACCCCATGTTTCAGAATAGAAAATAATTTACTTTTAGGGTCACTCAGGGAAGATATTTTGTTTTCCCAGGTTTCTGGGCGGGGCACTTCAGCCAATCACATTTGTTGAAGAAGATCTCACAGACATTTCAACTTGGCGTCGTTTCCTGCCAATAGCACCTGGCAAGAGAGCTACGTAAGTTAAATTGCAGATATAGTAAAGATTTATTTTAGGTAAAGGCTGTTTGTAAGATGTTTGTGTGCCAAGTTATGTCTGGAGTAAACTTTTATAGCAAGCACTAAATCAGAAGCAAGCAGTACAGAAAGAATTGTAAAGGGGAGTGAAATAGAAAGGCTGACAGATCTGTAACTATAATAAAAATGGTTATGGAGAATTCTATGGCATTAACTTAGATAATTGCCAGAGTCGTAAAATCCAGATTTTTCTGTCTTCAAGACTCCTGGGAGCTGCTGGAGAAGAAGAAAATTAAATGTAATGGTTCATATATAATTCAGAATTTTGTTGCTTTTTATCATTCTCAAAAGAGTAAAAGTGACCTACTTTCTATATGTTGTAGTTTAGTGGGAAATTCCCCTGACTCCTAGTGTTAGCATGCTTGTTCTCCTCTTGAGCAGGTGCTAACTCCCATCTCTGCTTTACTACTGCTGGCATAGTATGTGCTAAATGTGTTGTGACATTCTTTCCTCTCAGTGTAAGGTGGAGATGGTGGTTCTTCTTCCCAAATTCCAGTTTTGTTAAGCTTCTGGGATTAATTCAGGATCTAAATTAATTTTCTGTATGTTAGTTGTCAGCCACAGTAGAAGTGATTAAATAACAAGCTCTCCTCTAAGACTCATGTTTTTAGAATCAATAAGTTATATATAATGATGATTTAAAAGGGAAAAAAAAAGATAAAGCTCAAAGACATGGATAAAAAAGCATCACTTCTTCTTTATTTGTTACAATATATATTTGGAAAAAAGTGTGATAGGATAATTAGAAATGTTCTTGGAACTCTGACAAGAGTCAATATTAGCTCCATTGTAAGGATGGATTAGAACTGGAAACATTTCAATCCAGAAGGCTCCTTACATTCCATGTTTACAAAATCCAAGGAGGACAGTCTAAAAAATCTGGGCGAGGAAAACTAGGAAATTGGACTTTAGGTTACACATCAAGGCTGTCTTCATTTACAGTACGATACTTCAGAATTATGTTAGGGAGAGTATGAAAACAATCAGTTCTGATCCTGCCCTCCAAGAAAAGCCAATGTTTAGTTTTCTGGATCTAGCTCTGTGTGGAGGAAAAGAAGATAAATGTAATGAGTTTGTACTTTTCCATCATGTTGCTGATCTTATTCATGATTGAGAAAATTCTTAAAATTTTTCACTTTTCCTATTCCCTTCATAGATAGAGACAGATAAGAGAACATGTTAATCCTCTTTTGCTGAAAAAGGAATTTTATTGACCAATAAGGGATTCTGGGCTGTAGGATGGACAGTGCTCTAGTTATTTTTCCAAAGAGAATTTGCTACACAGTTTGATTCTCAGGTGTACATACAAGAAGAAAAACAAAATAATGCTTTTCATTAAATGAAATGTATCCTTTATCCTTCCTTTCATTAAATGAAATATTTGAAAAATAATAATGGTTTTCTTTAGCCATGTTCTATTTAGTTATTTATCTGAATTAAGCAGTTTCCTCCAGCTATGGATATTAGACCAGTTAGTAAGATGACTTGTTCATATATTATTACTTTTTTGATCCAAGTCTTAGGAGTTGGGGGTTTGGTTCCAAAGGGAATGAATTTACGTATGCAGGACACGTTGTTCAAGGAGCTAATACTTACAGTAAACAGAGGTTGCCTAACTGTTGAGTAATGCTACAATAGTTATTTCCAATATTTTGCAAGAAACAATGTTCATGCAATGTTTTACCACTAGCAATTTGTTAGTGGTTTTAATTTAATGCCAAAAATATTGCTAAGTGCTGTAATTTCAAAAACATGGAGCATCAAATATTGGGAACTATACCCTCTTTATATTTTTGTAAGGTAAGACATACATAAAAGAGGCACAGGTTTTTTTTCTCACATTAATGGTACTTTAAAATCTGAATAGAGTAGGAATACTCTTGTGACATCACAAATAGTAAATTATATACATTGAAAGGAGATGCATGTGTGTGCAACTTATGTTGCAGGTTAAAGAGATAGTCTTTAAAAATGCTTAAAAGAGGTCTTTCTCCAATTAATTAGGTCAGGAAGGCAGATACAATCTGAAGTGGCCTTATTTCATCTTCTGCTTTTGGAGAAATGATGTGTTTACATTATAGTCAGGTCAAAACTAGCAGTACTACAAGTCTATATGCAATTCTTTGTGCAGTGTATTACATTTATTGTGATTAATATTTGAATAGAAAAAGTTATAAAGTGAATAAAAATAAATTATCTGTAAAGTGTCCCTAGATCTCCCTCACTCCAGATCCTATAAACATTCAGAGTATTGCTCTACTTAGTGTACTTGGTACCTTAACAGTATTGCTAGAAATTTTCCTTTCCACTGGAAATAGGAGGCAATTTCCTTGTGGAGGTCATCTTTAACAAAAAGTACTATTAATGCAATTCTTGCCAAGTTGCATTTGAGATAGAAGCAAGTTCTCATTTTAAAGAGGGATAACTAATGGATAAAACAGATGAAATTCTTTTTAAATGTCTTACTCTTGTTAAGTCGCAGAAAGAAGCAAAAGGTTTATGTCCTATGCTTTTGCTTTCTCTACTGCTGTGACATTTATGTAGGTATGCATATCTATATAAGTTTACACATTTTTACATGTCTATATTTAATAGAGACATAGTCCTCAGCTAGATTTGATTAAAACCTGCTTTTCTCTAATTAGACACTTGAGTCCAAACTACTGGATTCTAAGCATGAATACTCTGTAGGGGAACTAGGAGTTTCCCAACATTTCTTCCACCAGTTTAACAACTGTTTGATTGCTGGTGCAATCCTATCATTATCACCTTCTTTAAAAATAGCAACATAATTGTTGGCCTGAAGTTAGTAAATTCATGTGTATTTTTTCATGTGGTATAATACTGTACATACCTACATACAGACAGTTTTTTTCCCAAAAGTATCTACATTGCAGTAGCTGTTGTGGGTTTTCAGTTTCGAGCTGATTGGTCTTTGCCTGCTTAATTTTGTTAAAATCTGAATAAAACTTTAGGTGGCCCTTTGGAAGGCTTGCCTTCAATGAGGACCTAGAATTTAGGATATGAGACATATTAACTGGTTATTATTTCCATCAAACTCACTCCCAATTAACATCCACTTGTTCATGTCCAACTATAAAAGTAGGTTTCTCCATAATTTCTCATTTCTCTAATCATTAATTTTTTAATAAGTCAGAGCAGAGCCTGTACCAGTGTGGCTATACCTGTACCTTTTAGTACAGAAAACCCAAGAAATATTTAGGTATTCACACTAATGTCACCCTCTGGATCTTGCTTTGCAGATAATCTGTTCCTTTAAAGTACTCCATGTCTCATATTATTTGATGAAGCATCCATAGAAGAAGATTGGCTTTCCATATACATGGTGGTACATGGAAAAATATCTGTAAAGGTTTGTCAGACACCCCATGAAATTTTTGATGGAATGCTAGCTTGTTAGCTTAAAGGCAAAGTATGGAGCCTTGTCTTGTAACACGGAATAAAAGCCCAGTACTGATACAATCACATGAAGGAAAGAAGCCTGTGCAGGAAACCTGTGACTCTAGCTAAAGAGGCAGGTTAATTGTGATGAGGATGCTGGCAAAGACTGTGCTTTGGGGTGGAAAAGTGAGCATACAATTTTCTGGAAAATGACTGTGAGAAGGAGATGAAGACATGCCGAGCAGGACAGGTTCCAACCGCCCAAATGCACATCAGGGGTGTGAGTGCTTGGGCAGATACCTGCAGCAGTGCAAGACAGGATGTAATCACAGATGCAGAATGAAATAGCTGTTCTTTGTTGTGAAAAATGGTCCCACATCCTTTCTTTGGTGTATTTAAAAGAGCTTAAATAGAAAGCAAACAAAGATACAAAATAAAAGAGCAGAAATTAGTGGAAAAAATGCAAAGTGATGAAGAGGAGCTAATGAGGTGGATTGAGAGGTAGGAATGGTGTTAACGAAATGAAAATAATGCTTCTGTAGAAATTATATATGAGAATGATGTGAGTCAAATGAGAAAGCTGAATGTAATTCCATTACTGTGGGACTGAATGGCATGAAAGGAAAAATGAAGGAAATGTCAAGGAGGCAGCAGATAAAAGAAAGGTTATGTTAGGGTGATATGTCACTGAGGAAATGATTTTCACACTGATTGGTGTATTTTCTTCAGTGTGTTTCACTGCTTATTGCCTTTCAGAACTGATAACTTTCTGATGATTGGATGTCAGAATATTTTGTTCCACAAAAGATTGATTTACTTATGGGATTTCATATACTTGTTTTGTGTACTATTTCTTGTCATTAATCATGTCTTCTTCCTACTGCCCTTTAAACCTGATGTAATGCTGGTTTATACATCTCCTCCTAAAGAAACACTCAACATGAGCAAGTCATAAAAGTATTCTACAGAGTTTGCCAACACTTGAGGGCAGGAACACAGACATTTTTGAATACTTTGGTTCTAATTTAGCACTAACTGGAACATACCTCATCTCCTCAGTGTTATTTTCTTTAGAAAAGAACATTGGTTTCACATACAGAACAAAAGGATGATCATTAAAACCCATCTGTGGGCCTCTTTAATAAGCAGAAGCATGAGATAACCCAGAGAGCTTTTGCACAGCAGTACATTGAAACTTCATGTCAGCAAAGTTTGCAATACTCAGAGATGGTTGGGAAGGAAGAAAGTAAAAATCCTTAACTATTAACCAACTGAACCAGTAACCAACTAAAACTCACTCCACACTCTAGCAGATATGAATGTGTCCTTTGATTCTGCATTCCTAGAATCCCTGACCAATAGCAATGAAGAGTCCATATTTGCATATGTAAACTTTTATGAGGAACTTTTTCCTCTGGAGGAGCAGAAATACATTTGACATAAATAGTGCAGCCTTTTCAATATCCACTTGACACACACGTGTTTTTCCACCAGTGGACATTGCTCAGACCACTACAGCTGTGAAATACACAGAGAAAAGGTAGTCAAGAAAAGGAAAAAATTACCAAGCAGGAATACAAATTTTGGAGCATGAATTATCAAAAAGTCTTATCTTCCATGTGAGGGGATGCTAGAAAATGTTATTATTTTAGATTTAGTTGCATAGGAGCTGGTAAAAATTGAGATTTAGATATTGGGGACACATATAAACACTTTACCACATGATAAAAAATTGTACCTAATATATGAACCATTATTAGTAAAATTAAAAAGAGCTGGTCACCCTGTGTTTCTGGGTTGTGTGTAAGGTTAAAAAAAGTCCAAAACTGCACCATTTTGCTGTTGAAAATGTGTGACCTTCATATTTCTTTTCCTGAAAGTGAGTGTATATGAAAGAGATAAGCTAGAATGTCAACTAGCAATATGTCAGCTATGGCATGTGGGTTGTTCATATCCGGGCTGTTGCCAATTAGAAAATGCAAATTAAATGAAAAGCCACTTCTCCATGGTGTAAGGTGGAAGAACCTACCTTGCATTCATGGCAGGACTAGATGATGTACTATAAAAGGCTGTTGTATTTTACCCATTGATCTCTAGAATACTGTAAGAGGGAAGAAAATATGGAGAATCTTGAAATTCAGAGCCAATTATTCTTCCCAAGTTTTGCATGGTTCTCAGGATGGTGAGTAATGGGTTGCTGTTCTGCACAGCAGCACAGCTGTACAGCTACTGGATTTGCTTCAACAAAACAACAACTTTTCAGTAAAAAATTGGCTGCAAGAAGATAACAGATGTACAAAAGAAAATAGGGAAAGAATAACTCTTAACATCTTTATATTTTGTTTACTAGGAATTTTTAAAGGGAGAAAAAGCTTAACTGTTATGGCAAGCTGATATTTTTGCCCTTATAAACTATTTTTATTGTACTAATTTGTTCATATTATTGTACCACAGATAAGAGCACTGTTGTTACAGCTTGGCAGGTTCACAGTCAACCTTCCTTTTCCAAATACTTGTATCTTTGGTACTATTTAAATGGCAACAGAAGCTGGCAAGAATCTACGGCTACACTTCTTGTTCTTTTTAACTGTGAAAAACACTCTGGTTAACTCTTGTCTTTGTTTAGTCTATTGTTTCAGTTTCTTTGAAAAGACAATGGCAGACATTTTATGGGAGCGAATTATGGTTCAATCCCTAAGAAGTTTATTTCTGTTTGCTAACAAACTAGTCTTTTGGGGGCATTGTATTTCTTATAGTAGCAGTCATGGACACTAATTCCCAAATATGGGCTTGTAATTCCTGCATGGGGTTATAGTCACAGAAATATAAAAGGCACAGGAACTAGGAATAGTGACATAATCCCACAAGTGTTACAGAAAGAGAGGTCATAATGCCCTTTAAGTGAAGCTGTGACTGGAAATGTTCAGGACTTACTGTCCCAGTAAACCTATTGTCCTCATTATATGAACTCTTTGTGGGCACCAGACAAACACATAACAGAAAAGCTGTCTTCTGCCCAGAAAAGCTTATTTTCTAATTAACAGCTTCTTTGAGCAGCTGCTGTCCACAATAAATCTCAAAAGGTTGCTTTCTCCTAACAGTGCATTAGAGTTTTCACTGAAGGCAGCGCGGAGCTCGGGCAGCGCTGACCTGCGCACGCTCCCGAGAGTTTCCACTGGAGTGGCTCTGGTGCTCAATCCATCCTGTTCCTGCCAGTGCCATGAAAACTGGTGTCTGCAGAGGCAGGGAAGGGCAGGGAAGCAGGCAGTGATACTTCCTGAGAACAGCTTCCCAGTTCTGCAACACTTTGAAATTCAGTCAGGGACTTCTTGAACCAGAAATAATGATGTGGGTTTGAGGTGTCTTTGCCTCAGGGGATTTCTCTTCCAAGAACTTGTCTAGTTTTCTATTGAACCCCTGTCATCTACACTTGGGGCACAGTGTTCTGGTGCAAAATTGCATATTGTTGTGAATGTGCCTTGTTTTGCTGGTTTAGAGGCTGGTACCTGCAAAGTTGCCAGGGTAGGAAAGTCGTGCTTGTTAGGACAAGCCGTACTTTCTTGGGATGGCCGCAGAGTAACCAAATGCACACTTCTTTTTACAGCAAAAAAATTATGAATATTATGATACTGTAGATACCAATGCTTTAAAAAAATGTATTTTAATAATTAAAAGCTTCTATAGGTAAAAGATAACCAATATAATGTCAGGAAAAGTCACTAGTGATGGGAAAAAACCCAAAAAAACAGCAAGAAAGAGCCTCTAAACTATTGTTCTGTCTAGAAGACCCTGTGTACATAACCAGATAGTCTTGTTCACAGCCTTGGAAGAAAAGACAGACAAGTGTGTCTTTTTTTTATGCATCACTGGATTTTTTACATATAGTGGTTCAGGAATTACATCACACAAGGTTTTTACTCTCCATCTCCTTTTACAATTCACTTTTAGATATGGTATGTCTACAGCATAGTTAAAAATTATTTAAATTGACGTACCCAGAAC
Source organism: Ammospiza nelsoni (assembly GCF_027579445.1). Lineage (NCBI taxonomy): Eukaryota > Metazoa > Chordata > Aves > Passeriformes > Passerellidae > Ammospiza > Ammospiza nelsoni. Next base: position 53,360,901 of record NC_080638.1, on the reverse strand, counting down.
ATCATGATGCTGCAGCTGAACTGTGCAACTGGACTCTTGGTTTATTGCCAGCAGCAGTGTTTCCTCTCCACTGTGGTAAACTGCCAAGTAAACACACACCTTAACTTCCAAAATTGACCACAGCAGTCTTCATTTTCTACTCTTTCTTCAAATGTAATTTTCACTACTTGATAATTTGAATGAGCACTTGATCAGAAAGAGGACATGTATTGAAACATTTGCATACCTTGCAAGTGAAGGTTTGCATGTTGTAAAAACAAATTCACTCTATAGTTTCACATGAAGGCTTAAAATAATTATTAAACAAGTCTTTGTTTTCATGCTGGGCTGAGGTTTCCTTCCACATCTGTAGTAAATTGTCCTAAGGAATATGGATTCAAAAGAACTAGATTGTCTTTTAGTAGCATGGTTAGGATAGGCAGATGAGTCATGAGGAAGATTACTGTTATAGTTGATGTCAGAAAAAAACCCCAGTTTTATGTATTATATTTCAGCAAGTGAAATACATAAAAATTTGGTCTCTTTAGCAAGATCATCTGGTTTCACTAAGTCTTGTGTCACCCTTTGAGCAGTCTACCTTCTATGTCTGAGGGATGAAATGCTAGAATATAAAAAAAAGTTAGAAGTTTTTCTGCCAGCGTTATTGCCACTAGACAATTTTCCAGCATGTGATTGATGGTTAAGGTTTCTGCATCATACATAATAATTCCAGGTGACTTTTGCAGACTGCATTTAAGTTGAATGGCATCTGATGTAACTTAATGAGCAAATTGTCCTTTATCTGAACAGTGAATCCTGTACCACCATTTCCTGCAGGCTTTCTCTCCAAGCAACATAAATAATTGTCTTTTTTGAGTTATTCCTTTACCTTTTTTTGGAGAGTCTTAGACTTCATCTCGCTTCCTGGTAGTGAGGGAGAGCTGTGTTACACTGTTAGAATTCAAGACAATCTAAGTTACAAAAGAATACTTTTCTTCATAGCACTATTTTGAAAAGTATGCATGCGTGGCAGGAGAGTTACTTTTATTTTTTTAACTTGAGGCAGATCGTGTATAAAGTGTATAGAGTTCAGTGGAAGCCCAAATTGAACTGACAGATTATACACTAGGATTTGAAGAAGTGACATTAGTATAATATAGGAGGAAAACCCAGTGTGAACCAGCCTTCTTGAAAAGGGATAAAAATACATTAATTTGTGATAATACTTATTTTAGGGAAAAGGAAATGAGCTGAAGTAGAAATTATATTAGTCTTTGCAGTCTTGCAAAGAAGAGTGATATATATATAAAAAAGCAACTAAATAATTGTGGAAGTTATGCTTTGACATCTGTGTCCTCTCTTAATTCTACGTATGGCCACATGTAACTATGGCAGGTGAAGTCAACTTTTTGGAAACAATTCTAAAAAGTTCTGGTTTCAGCTGCAAATGTCAAATATCATCCTAAGGCTGTTTCTGATTTCTGTCTTGTGATGGGCATTGGCAAAAATCCAGAGAGCAATAATGTAAACTTGATTTTCAGTTTTGAGTTAGACACATAAGGAAGAAATTTCTGATCTATAATGTAATTTAAAAACCCAACTTAGACAAGAATTAAATATTCTATCCATATCTGATTTGCTTTTTATTGATGATCTATAGATGGTGTGGCCATTATTTCTGTGAAAAACTGCTCAGTTTTCTTCAAGCATTTCTCCCTATGCTGTTTTACCATCTGTGGATGAATATAAGTAAATATTGTTATTGTAAAGATAGTCTCTAGTCTGGCCTGTAACGTGTGATCCAAATTAAATCTTGGCTCTCTGGGGAGTTTGTGATTTTTAGTGGTTCTGAGTGTATGTGACTGAGAGTGTGTATAAAAACCACAAACCGCCAAGGTCATTTTTATTTATTTATTTATTTGCTTTGGAGAGCCTGTCCCTGCTTGGGGAGGGGGTGCTAGAAATCTGGGTGCATGAGGTAAGTCCTCCTTACATATGGAGCGAATTAGGAAAGGCTGAGAGAGAAAAATACTGCATTTTCCAGCATCCATCATTATAAAACTGGAATATGTGTTAGGCAGCTGCCAACTTTACATGCTGAGCAGAATACTGACAGTAAGCTTGTCATCTTTAAGTTGCTCATTTTACCAATATGTTTCTCTTTGGTCTTGATGGAGGGAAAATCTTAGGCAATCTCAAGTATATTAAGTAGTGAAGCACACCAAGTTAGAATTGTTTAAATGGAAAATTTAGCCACATTAATAGTGCATCATCTTTTTTCTATTAAGAAAAAAAAATAGCAAAGGTTACAGGACAAAATTTAAATAAAACCAAGTTAAATAAAGACAGAGTGGCCCCATGGTGGGAAAAGAATTAGGCTAAAACAGCTTGAGAGGAAACAAACACATAGCAGGTCTATTTTCTGTATCTGTAAATAAATACAAAATTAAATACTGAAAATTGACCTAAGAGGCTCTCCTTGATTTTGGAGGAGATATTAATTGAAAAAGTCAGAATTACAACAGGCATAAGTCAGTTGTAGTTGAAAAAAGAACTAAATTCTTAAATATTATTCAGAAAAGTATTTAAAATAACACCAACAGTGTGTGAAATTATATTCTTTTGGGTTATAGTTGTCTACATGATATTATTCTCAGTAAGTAAAGGAAAACAAGGGAAGGGCTCACTTTTCTGATTTTTTTACAATGTGAAATTCAGCCATTTTTCCAGATGTCTCTGTACAGATGTATCCAGTTGGGCAAGCCAAAAGGGTATTCTGCTGTTTCATTGAACAGAGCTCTTTGTAAATTTAGCACACTACATTTATATAGTATTTGGCTAAGCAGCTACCTGAACTGATGCAGAGAAAGCAGATGAAATATACTCAAATTTAATATATTGTGCTTTCACTTGTTCTGAGAAATATTTTTCTCACTGAAATGTGAAATGCTAGTGTGAACTGAAATTAAATCTTAAGAGTAAGAAAACATCTAGGACTTCATTTTCAAAGATATAGAAAAAAAATGACTGCAAAACATATTCTGTGAATCAACCATATAATTCCAATATGAATAATGAAATAAATTTTAATGGTATTACTAGAGGGTGAATTAAGCAGTTCTCAACTGATTAAAATGACATTGTGCACTTTGAAACAACACTGAATAAAGCATCAGATTGGAAACCTTGTGAAACCTTGTGATCAGAGAAATATTCATAAGTTCTGATCAAGTATACAGTAAAGACAGGCCTGAATCAATGTCCTTTGTACCCTTATCCAAAATAAACCAAAATGCTGAGGCATGTAACATTCCTGTTGTTAGTGTATCATTCAGAATAACTTCCATGATTCAAGTTAATTCACTATGAATACTCCTGGCTTCTATTAGGAACTCTGTGTCCCCTCTTCTGGACAGCAGAAATTATTTTCATTGCATACCCTGCATGCTGGCATAAAAGAAACATTTTCACTTACTCAGTTCCACAGTTTAACTCAAAGTGTTAAAAGTGCTTCTGCTAAATATAAACCAGGTTTTCCACTAGCTCTTTTATATTTTAGATTTCTCAATATTTCTCAGTATTTCTCTTGATTTGGCAGGTCAGTCTGTTTATGGAGGCACTGACCACGATTAACTTCCGTTGGTTTTGCTTTTGCAGGAGGCAATCAGAACTTTGTAGAATCAGGGTTTTTTCTTAAGTTTCCAAAGTTATTCTAATTGAGAGATGAAGAGAGACAGAAGGATATAAAAAACTTGATGGCTTTTCAACAAATACATTTTTAAAGCATATTTGCCTAATGGCAACATTATTAATTGAAACTTTTTTAAAGAAATATCAAATTTTTCCTAATCTGCTAAAGTCCTATAAAAAGCAACACTCTAAGAGCTAGTAGTCTAAACATGCTGATATAGAAAGGTTCAAGTTTAGGAATATAAAGCTGGTGAGGTTCAGTCTCGGGTTGCTTCTTGAGTCACTGATCTACAAAACAGCTACCATTTGATGGTTCTGGTTTCAGCTTTACCTGAAGCATTTCAGTGGGAGAATTGTAGGGGGAAAGTACAGATCTTCTAATAAGACAGAAACTGACAGAACTGATTTTGCTCAAAAGTAAGCAAAAAATTGCTGTGAATTGGAATGAAATTTGTTAAGTATTGGCACCAGCACAGCTTGTTTTAGTACTACAACTAGAACGAGTCTGCAGCCTTCATATATCCAAACTGACATCAGTCTGGAGTGACTTTTCCAGAAAGGGTAGTATGGTGAAGAACAGAGCAATGTGTAGGCATCCTCAGCAGTGGCATGCCAAACAATGAACCATGTGGTTTACTGGTGCAGTTTTTAAAAAAAGGAACTGCTACAACATGACTGTATTTCCCTGCATCCACCCAGAAGGCTGGACAGTGTGCAGAAATGGATAATTTAAGTGTGTAACTGGGATGCATGTTTAAGAAAGATCTACCTTACACCATGGTATGAAAGGATCTAATGATTTGTAAATAGTTTTCCCAGATTAATTATAATCCTGAAATTCAGGAATATTTTAAATCACCCTGATTATATAGATAGATTATAGTCTTTATGTGTATACACATGATATACATAATTAGAGAAATGTGCTTCATTCAAACCAACTGCAATCATGAAATTACTTTTTCCCATTAAACTTCACAGGAGGCTGTGATTACATCCTTTTTATTTTTAATATGAGTTCCCTGCAATTCCCAACCTCTCAGATGTTTCAAACCAGCTGTAGTAGTAGGACTTTTAATTATACTCTTGCTTAGTGAGTGACATATAGCTCTTTCTCAGTTTGAATTAGCCCTGGAAAAACAGATAGGAGTAATATGAACTAAAAAACTAAATGCATAACAGCTGTGGACAGAAATAAATGCCTTGATTGAAAACACTCCCCTGGTAGTTTCCTTGCATGTTGCTATGGTACAAAAATTGCATTTTTATTATAGGTTTTCTAAAGTGACAGGTGTTCTTTAGAGCACCTTTCCTGTGCTTTTACCTTTAATTTTAAAAACTAAGTTGTTAATTTGCAATTTACTTAGATATATTGAAAAAAACAGCACATTATTTTTCCTACAGTGACTATGTGTAAATTTACCATATTTGAAATGCATCTGGACAGAATCTTTTCTGGGAAAGGGTCTAGCCTGCATTGGGTGGAATTTCTGATGATTTAGAGGTTATTAATAAGCTTCCTGTAATTGAAAAATAAAAAAAACTATGAAATGATTGAACTGAAGGTGATAAGCTTTATCAATTAAAAGTGTATTTTTTGATAAATTGCATTTCTCTTTTTTAAAACTTTTAATTTCAAAAATATGAACATTTTGTTTTAAAAATATAACCTGTGTCACTATAAATATACAAATTTTTAATTGAAAACTCAATATTTGATGCATTTTTACTTAGGGTAAAGTAGGTCAATAGTATCTGAAAAATGAACATGACCCTTATTTCCATCACAGTAGCAATTCTTCAGTGCCATGGGAGTTTTTAGAAAAAAAGCAGGAAAACTGTAACAAAACCACCAAAACAAGTCTGTCTTAAAGTATGGTCTTTGGAAATGACACTTCCAACTTCCCAGGTGCAGTTGGATTGTTAACTGTGTCAGCAATCCAACCTCAGAATCCAATATATTCTGGGCTTGGTGCTTCTCAGCTCAGTAGCACTTTGTGTAAGCAACCACACAACTTTGAAACAAGCAACAACTTGGGGCAAGAATCCAGAACAGTTGCAAAAGCATAGATTTTTCTCTTTGTCTTGCAGTAGTTGTGTCATTGCTGAGCACGACTTTTCATAACGGGCTGGGCTTCTAAATTCACCTTCTATCAGCTTTGTCTCGTTCGTACTCAGGATTTAGCTAAGTGTTCAGATAGACATCACAAATCTCTGTTGACTTCCATAGCTAACCAATGACATGAACTGAAATTTAGAGACTTGCTTTTGATATCAGCATGATATTAGCCTGAGATAAGTGTTACAATGCTTGCTGGGGACTTGGTATGATTAGACATGCCCCTGCAGAGTTGGCTGGCAGAAACTGTGGCAGCATGGGGCAGAAAACCTCAAGTTCTTTGGAATGGCAATATTTTAGAGGAGTGATAATACTTGTTTCAGCTCAAAACCTCTTAAGGACGTCCTTTACTTTGGGAGGTTGGAAGTATGTACCAAACTCTCCCTGAAGAGTCAAGTGGGAAAAATTTCTCCTGGAGGAATTCAATCCAAAAATCTAACTCACATATGTTGACTTTCTTTTCTGCTGGAGGAATGTGTCTCTCTTAACCAGGTACAGAAGGCATCACAAGCAGCTAGTTTAATACCTAACTCTGACACTTGGCTTGGGAAGGTGTGTAAAATACCCAGAGCAGTGTTTCAAAGACATTTTGAATGGTGTCATTTTTGTCCATCTCACAGGACATACTACCAGAAGAAACTACACCAAGCTCCTTTTGAATTCTCTGACTGAATGCTTGAACATGTAGCACTGCTAGTGCTGAATACCCTCTTTGCATACATTTTTGCATAAAAAGTTTCTATAAGCCTATGTAGTTCTCTTGACTCAAAAAATATCACTACCCAGAGTTTAAATTCTGGATTCCTTGGCCAGATTTCTATTCTTTGAGAGGTAATAGCAGTCTTCTAGCTAGGTATTAATTAATAAATGTAATATTTTCCACTAGAAAAAATAGCTAAAGTCAGAAAATTTCAGTTCATACAGCATAAATAGCTGCCATTTCTGTCACCTGCAGCTTCTTAAAGATTGATACGTTTGGGGTTTTTATATTGCACGATAAGTTTCATGAAGCTGTACTAGAGAAAGAATGGAGAATGAAGGCAAGTATGGATTTTGCAATTACATCTGAGCATAAATCATCTTGCTTCATATTGCTTCCAAGTTTTCTGTTCTCTTATTTTGGATTAAAATGAGCTAGTTTAAACACAAACTAATGCAATTTTGAAGAAAAATGATTGTTCTTTGATTTTTGTGTTTTGATAAAAGTCATGCAGTTTTTAAAAAATCTGGTGTTCAACCTGAATACTTGGGCTATTTAAAGGGAATGTACAACAGCTAACCTTTCACCACCAGAATTTAAACTTGAATTAATACCTTCATCCAGGCTGTCTGAATGTGAATTGAGCATGTTTTACAAGATCCTAAAAGTAGGCTACAAAAATGCTGCTTTCCTAACTCCATTTGATTGAAGTGGATTCCTATGTAGTATTTTCAGAATTCCTCACCACAGTTAGTTTTGCTCTGGAATCTGATAGCCAGTTGCCTTTTCAGCTGAAGCAAAACAAAATAAACAATGCAAAATTGTCCTCAAAATGAACACTGACAATAAAAACCCAGCTGCTGTAAGAAGAAGCTGTTAATTCTTACCGGTGTAGGGATAAATCACAAACTCTAAGGGGCTTTCCTAGGATACATCCAGAGAGGAGTGGGAGGACAGTCATTGCCTTCCTTTACTTAGGCAGCATGAGAAGGACATCTCAGCCAGATCTTGGACATGAATTTTCTTCCCACTAATGAGAACTATTTTTAAAGCACTTAGAATGTTTTGTTAGCTATAGCAATAATAATGGAGTTATTAATATAGCATCACTCTGTCTAGACAGATCTATATCGAGCTGAAAATGATGAGAACAAAAAGAAGAGAAACAGATTTATTTCTGAATTCAAACATCTCTAATACCAAAAGTTTCACTGAGTTCCCACCACCCACCATGCTGAAATGACACTAGTGTACAAGAAGTTGGCAGAACATGATGCTTATGGCAATCATGCACCGTTACTTTTTTGGATTGCACCAAGCACTCACTGTCATGTTTAGCAGCCAGGGCTCAAAGGTCAGAACTGATATCAAAAGTCAGGTGGCCCAGTTACACAAATAGAACTAGAGTTTGGTGTGAACCAAACAGATGTGTCCCCAAATGTGAGAAATGTATTTGTAAAGGATTCTCAAAACCTGACTGAACGCTCACACAGTCTTGTACATCTGTATGTAAACTCTGAGACAAGGTGTGCTGACTTAGAAAGGCCATGGAATAGAGGTGACATTGTTGTGAGAGAGAGATTGAACTAGAAACAAGTTTCAAACTACGGCCTTGCAAAAAAGACCAGATATTTTGGAGAATTAGAACTTTGAAAGATGGATTGTAGCATGACCATGATTGGTGTTAGAAGTGTTAGCAGCATTGTGTGGCAAAAGCTAATAGGCTGAAAAACGTTTATAAGGTATTGTATCCAGGAAACAGGTTGGATTCTGATAGAATGGCATTGAGTTTTACATTTCTTGTGTCTCACCCTGCTATGAGACTGATAATGGAATAAAATATTTTAAATTGATGCACCTCTCAGTTGCCCCGTCTCTGTAGAGCTGGGAGTTTCCAACCCCCAAACTCCTGCAGATGAGCACAACTCACCTGTCCTGTTCCCTCTGGAAACCTATGGGCCTGTACCTTTGCACCACAGGCCAAGCAGCCTGGCAACTTTTCATCCTTCCAGAGCAAGCAAGTGCTCAGTTCCCCCTGCAGCACCCACATTCCCTCCTGCTCCCGGTAATCTCTTACAAACCTGTGCCATGTGTGACCACCCACCCCCAGAGATGTCCAATTCCTTCCTTTGCTTGAGAAGCTTTTCCTCTGGGAGGAGCTCCCTCAAGTCAAGCAGCTGCCTCAAACTTTCCTGTAGAGCAAACTGCCTTCTTCTTGCCTAAGGTGCTGTTTTCTCCCTACCACCCACCAGGTTCGTGGTTTAACACTTATACAGGATAAATTATAGCTCTCATGTAGTAACTGCATTGTGCAGTTTTTATACCATGTATTGTCTGGCATTGGGAATTTGGGTAGCTCCTGAATGACAAAAATGATTCCCCAGACTAACTCTCACTCATTGAACCTTTCATTCTTTTCCTAATGTTAAAATGTGCTTTTCAACATTGTTTCAGGATTTCGCTACAATGTCAAATGCTTCAACTTTTGCTGAAAGTAAAGAGCATGACTGCAATGCTGACCATTTTTCTTGTAGTGGTTCATAACCCTCCTCAGGCACAGTGCAACTCTGTGGAAATATTCAGTGGATTTCCATATTTCTGGATGTTTTAAACTCTGCTTATTACTGTAATTTATAACTCTTGTATTTCCGTCAGTGAAAAAAAGTCTTGAGAAAATGTGCTTGCAGAGCTCCTCATTGGGAGGGAAAGGAAGAGGGAAATACTGGGTGTCAGTAGGGGTGGCAGTGTTTTACTGTGGTGGAAGCATCATGCTCTTGTTATATCCTTGATGCCAAATTGGGAAACTGCACAAGGGTCCTCTGCTGGCTCAATCGAAGCTCCCAAATCCTTAAATCCCCCAAACCTGTATCCCACCAGATATCACCCAGACAGCAATCTCATCTTCTCTGATCTCTATGTACAAAGGCCTTTACATCCATGATCAGTTTACTCCAGTACTATTGAGGCTTTTTCTTTGCCAGGTCACTCCAGACTCCTGAGATTTATCTTGAAGCTTTCTCCTCCACTGTGTCCTGGATACTCATCTGTAAGTTCCCTATTTCTGTCTACATTCAAATCCTTTTCCACCTGTGCATTCACCCCATTAACCTCCCTCCCCATTCCAAGTCTCTGTGTCTGTAGGAACAATTACTGACAGGTCCATTTATGTTTTTAAAGCTATGGATTTATGAACCTTCCCCATGTCCTCTTTCATTCCCTTGGATGCTAGCACCTGCTAGCTGGCTGAATGTATCCCCTTTCTTGGATCTGCCCTCAGAAATAAACATGCCCCAGCCCTTGTTTCTGTCAGAACTCTAAGAAAACCTGGACACTGGCTGGAGTAATCAAAAATCTGCTCAGAGGGCAAAGGAAAACAAGAGAAGTCGGGATGAAGAGTCCATGTAGAGCCCTGTGGGAACTGCTGTCCTTCAGTTCTTGATTTATTTTACCCCTGGTACACACTTTGCTCTTGGTTCTGTAATCACTCAGGGCAGGAAGGTCAGCTCCTAAAGGCCTACTTAAATCAACATCTGTGGTCTAACTGATCAGCATTACATAAGATGAACTTCAGCATAACATAACCGGTCCCAACTGAAAGGTAAATTGCTGCACAACATATGCAAAATACAGGATCATGTGAAAGATGAACAAATTGCTTGGCTTCCTTCTCCAGTTCTGTAATCTCTTCCATGTGGGACCATCCCTGCGCTCATTCAGAGCCCTCATGGCCTCCATGGAGTTCTGTCCTTCCCTGCTGTGGCTCTGGCCATGAAGCAGCGGCATTTGACACACGATCCTTGAAATGACTTTTCTGAAGCTCTTGTTTCCATAGGGTGTTTTGTGAGGCGTTAATGAGGCTAGGGAGAAGCAGAATGAACAGGAAGAGAGGAACCTGGGTTTGTGCCAGAACATGTGGGGGATAGTAGTAGCCTGATTTCTAAAATGGAGGTGTTGCAGCCAATGAGCTCAGTATTTCCCATATTAATGAATTTTAAGGTTGGCAAGAAGCTGCTTAGACAAACACAAGAAGCGTAACTAGGAAGGATAAGAAATACTCTGTTAATATTACTCTCCCCACCCATATTTGTATGTACACAAAACCCCCTCTGTTTATTTTAAATTCTACCCAGATTAAACAGTGAGATGCCTTTAAATGACCAGTTTGGCAGCAGTTTGGAAATATTATATCCAGAGAGAATTTTATTCCCAAACTGAATTATATGTAGCAAACTGCAAGTTAATAATTTGGCCATGAAAGAAATAATAAGATTAAAAAGTATTTCTTATTATCAGTCAGCCATATGTATTCCAGAACAATTAGTGGTTTTGATTGTTTGCATGAGGTTCCTGTGTTGGCACTTGCTGGGAATACAGCAAAGTGACAGTGAAAAAGAGTAGTATAAAATTTTAATTCTCTTGATACTGTCTAGAGTGGCAATATTTTTTCCCCTGAGTTATTGACCTAAACATCTATTTTGATTTTGTTTAATCCTGCAAGGGATGATGCTTTAGGCATTTTTTTTTAACTAAAAATGAGTTGAAACACTAATTTTCTCAGGTTTCTTAGCTTTCCAAAGCCTGATGAAAGGAGACAGTATTTTTTTATACCAGACTCTTCAATTTTTTGAAGGTTTCCATTGGAACTACTGTAGAAAGATAAAATGTTTTGCACATTTACTACTGTATATTTTGTTGTAGTTCTAACTTCAACACCAATATATTTCCTTTGCATTTGTGCTTTGAATTGGTTTCACTGATGAAGACACAATAAATTATACATAAAAGAAAGTGATCTTCTAAGATGATGTTCATTAGGCAGTTCTAACTTGTAATACATCAGAAACCATATGCTTTGTGCATTGGCTCACAGCTGTAAAACTGACTTGAAATTACCAAATGAAGGCTTGGTGCCAGTTTCCAGTGAAACCAATGACAAAACTTCATTTGTTTTGATGGTTCAGAGCGAACTGTGCAATATTCACAACCACAAATTAGAAGTTTTTGGTTTTGAGCCAGTCTCATTTTTCCTTCTGCAGGTTTGTAATGCTGAAAATATAGGCAAACCCCTCCCCCCCTTTTTAGTGTATGAAGATATTAAAAAATCTAGTCTGTTTTTCAGTCACTTTAGTCCCTTCTGTTTTTTCACTGCAAACCAAGTAACTCAGGGCAGTCAGGCTATAAGGAAAAGGAGACTGAAGTGTCAAGTGTTTCTGGTCACACCTCAAGTGATACAGAGAGCAGCACGCCTGTGTGAGCCCTCATAGCCCCTCAGGGGGCTGGAGGGGCAGGCACTGTCCATCAGTGTCCATGGCATTGCCAGACATACCATTCCACTGCAGATTCCATTCATAACCTGACCCTGAACTCAGGCTGTAAAAGGAGAGACCATTTACTTTGTGGGGAGAAGGCTGTTCAAGCACCAAAGAAGCATTTTGGAAAGTAATCTCACCCTTTGTTAAAAATCCATGTAATTTATTAGTATCATTGCTCTATATTGTAACTGTCATCTGCACTAGGACAAAACTTGTAACATGCCTCCAAATTTAAAGTGGAAGTCTTCCAAACTATTGAAGGGATTTCTGAGCATACATCCTCTTGTTGAGGATGTATGTTCAGAAAGAAAAGTGCATGAGTGGTATCTCTTTCACATTTCTTTTTTACTTTCTGAAGTGCTTTTCCAACTTCTAAAAGATTTCTGCCCCTTTTAGCCTTAGAAAACAGGCTAGGCTTGTGTCTTGTAGACTGAAAGTGTTCACTGTCTAAGAAGTTTGAGCCTTTTAGCAGGGAGTTCATGCTGGACTTCAAGTGAAAACCTATCCATAATCCTGGAATCATCATGAAGCAGAGCATGTTAGAGGCATTTACAGCCGCCTGGCATTGTTGCTGAGGGACAAATTCAAATGGCTGATCTGCCAGGCTTGTCAACACCTTTGAAATGTGCTGCCTTGCCTGGTCCCTCAAAAGACACCTTGGAGAGAGACAGGGAGCCAAAGTGACAGACAAAGCCAGAGTCCGCCTACTTGTCGCATTTTCTACCCTTGTTTCCTTTCCTATTTTATAATTGCCTTTCTTTTGGCTTGTTCTTATCCCAACACTAATGTTGTAATATTGGTAAGTGGTTTAATTAGAAGATTTATTAACTTGTGTTTTTAATCTTTTTACTGAGAAAAAGTACCAACAACTGAACATCAAAATAAAAGCTATTGCACAATCCAATAGTTGGGTGCAGTCTGTCCCCTTTGAATTCCATGGCTAAATTCCCATTGGCTTTCATGGGAGCCTATTAAGGAACTAGCTAATGTTATTTTGTAATATGTATGCCACATGGGGTCTCGATTTAGTCACTTAACTAAAGGCACCCAAACAAGTGGCCTTCTTTTTTATTGCTGTGAATGACTCAAGTAACTAAAGGGGAAGACAAGTGCCTAATTTTAGTATGTCCACAGTTGAATATGGTAACCACAGTCCAGTACCATAACATCATTTATATGGGTTGGCATTTATCAGTCACACTGGTAATGGCTTAATAAAGAGTGCTTCAAAAACACTTCTGTTGTGTATATCCCATAAATCTAAAGTAAAAGCAGATAGCAGAGGAAAGAAGTAAATATGGAACAAAAATCTGGGATTAGCTTGACAAAAATAAATTAATACCTGTCTGAGGCTTTGCTTCATGTTAGTAATTAATACCTTTTTTCAGTTAATTTCTAATATTTCAAATAATTAATGTCTTAAAAATATAAAGCAATTTAAACTGTCATCAGAGCTGGGATAGAGCTTGTCTGGAGCAGCATTCTGCAATTTGGTGAAAATCCAAGTGCTTAATTTAGAGCAAAAAGAGTTCAATGCACTTGGTTATTAAACACAAAACTATAAACAAGTGCTGCAATATTTGGGAGATAATGACCTCCAACATCACCTAATTTTTAAAAATTAGGTTTCCAAGCCACAGTAATATAAACTAAGATACTTAGAATTTACAAAACCATTGTTTGCTCTTTTCATAGGATGAGTATTAAAATTTCTCTTGTCTGTTTGGGGATTAAGGCCAAATCTGATTTTTTTTTACACATTTGTAAAGAAGAATTGCAAGTTCCACTAGTTTTAAAAAACTGTATATATTCAGAAAGTATGGGTCTTTATAAGAATAGATGTATAAGTATCTCCTGGCTTTAAGTGTTAATCAGCATATGCATCACACAGAGAATATGCATATGCCTGTCTCTTGAGACCACATATTTTATTCCTTTAGCACTTTGGCGTGTGAGCTTTGTGATTTATGCACATATATATAATGAGAAAAGTCTCATAATGTTTCCCTTCTCAGTGACACAATTGTGCTGGAGTTCTTTGCTTTTTGACAGCTTTCAGTGTGTTATGGTTTAGGCTTCTTTTGGTAAACCCTGAACTATTCTTCATTTCCCCTGGGGAGCTGTGTACAGCTTCTGCATATTTATCCCAGTTCTCCCTTTTTTATTTGGATCTTCTCAAGAAAGTGACAGAATTACTTCTGGCTTCTACTTACTGGTGTGCAAGATGCCTTTATTGTTTAGGAGAAAGGCATATTCCAGACTTTTCTAGTGTCCACCTTTCAAGCCTCAATCTTACAAGATGGAAGATCCTAATCTTCAGAATTATCTCTGCCAGTGGTCCTGCTTTGACCTTGTTTGGGCCTTCAAAACCCACATATGCTTGGTCAGGTTATATCATACTACTTCAACAGAAGATTTTGTCCAGCAAAATTTGGTAGGGCTTGAGAAGATTCCTTCACCCTAAAAACCTTTGTTGCACTCTTCCTTGCTTTTTTTTGCTGGTAACCCCAGAATCAAGGCACCAGTTAAATTTGCCAGGAAAATAATTCCAAGAAAAAGGTACTTACCATATTCTGTGTCTTTGTCCCAGGAGATGTCTGGGTCCTAGCAGGTTGACTGTGTCACTGTGGTCACAGTATTAAGTCCACTGTGAGTAATGCAGTCTTTATGGATAGTGTGAGTAACACAATCTTTTGGGATAGTGCCAAGTGGTTGGAAGCAATCTCTGTGTTGTCACGACTGCTGGGACATGACACAAACCCAGGCCCTTCACCACTGACACGGTGAGTGTCCTCAACCCTTTGGGCATCTGTCTCCTGCACCAGATGTCTGAACTTGACATGTTAAGAGGACATTTCCCTCATTAGCCCCAAGATCCAAGCCAAGATTTCAGTACCAGCAGAAGTTCCTTTGTTTCTCTTCTGAATAAAAAGTGCATTTTATGAGAGGCAATGAATGCAAACAGCCATGGGTGGGCAGAATGTCTGTTGGAAGCTCATTCTTCAGCAGAGACAATGCCTTTCTGCATTGCTGCTGGGTCTTTTGATAGGCTTCAGAAAGAGCAGAAGAAAAGGAGTCCTTGGCCCTTAGTGATAACTGCCTAAATTTCATTCCTAGAAATATGTGGAGTATCAGGATGAATACTTACACTCCTTTCAGACGCCAGCTTGACATGTTCTGCTGCTGTGGCTGTTTTGTTATCTTTTATCCTTCTCCAGGAACAAGTCAAACCCTGGATGTTATTGAAAAGGCTAGTGTGCTTTTTCATAATTGATTAATTGAGTAAGACTTGAAGCTGGTGCTAATGACCTTCACTTACATCCTTTCTATGAACCTGCAGCAACTTCCTTGCTGACATATCTGTCAAAGATGTGTTTGTTATTGAATAGTGCTTCCTTTGGAAGGATAAGAGAAAGTTTTTCTATCATATCCATTCTTCATGGGAAGTTTCTTTCAAGAGCTATCCTTATTTCTGGGTCAGAATTCCATCTCAGTCAGAAACTTAAATTTTGTCAATTATTAATGTCTTTCCTCCACACATTGAATGCTAGTAAAGCTCTACCTTATTTCTTGTTTCTCTTCTTATTTCTGATTTCTGACAGGATAAGAAATTCCAGGTGTTTTCTGAGGCTCTTTCTGTCAGCAGCTTAATGATCTGGAGATGTTGTCATCTTTGTGTGCAGACTGTTCCTATAGATGAGAGGCTGTCATGGCCTGTTTTGAGACTGCAGTCAGGACTGCACCCATGATTGGAGAGAATGCCACTAGCTCTTCAGCTAAGTGGGTGGTAATGCTGAGAAATTTCACCTTCACTGTCATCTGATGAGTGTTCATGTGGTGCTCTTTTCAATTTCATGAGATCCCTGACCATCCGGGAGCATCTGGGAATGGTGCTGCACTTGGCAGTGTTCTTGCAATTTTTATTGGTATGAAGAACTTCCATTACCTCTCTGGGGTAAATATGCAGCCTTCCTCTGGGCTCATGTTGTGTCAATATACATGTGTGCAACCACTGAAGTAGAAAAACAGCTTATTTAAAAGTAAGACATTTTCTTCTAAGTATGCGTAGAGATTTTCTGCTTGCAGTGGACATAAAGAAAGACAAAGAATAACCTTTTCCTCTAGACAAAAGAGTGGAAGGGAAAATAATGTAGAAAGAAAAATTACATGGTAGAGAAGAGGATATTTTCCCTACTTTCTTCCATGGCATGACTGTATTTGTGTACTACATCAATTAACTGGTAAGTTGCCTCTCTTCCTTTTCAAAATCTGCATGTCAGAAATGCTAACAGAACTATTAGCACATTGAATGGGCCATCATACTGCTTTTGGGAAAGCATTAGCCAGGGATGCTAAGCCTCACTTCTTGCTTTCAAAGTGTACCACATGAATGAATAGCACTAATCATCACTGTTAGTCATTAGCAAGTAACCAGTTGCAACTACTGGGATCTAGAGGCAATTTTTTTCCTGAACTTGCTTTTCATGCTGACATTTGCTGAATTAGTGGCAATAAGACAGTAATGCTTGCTACTGGGGTGAGAAAAATCTGACACCTGCTGCATCATGGGTATAAATATTTCATAAAGATCCTATCTTTTCAAGTGATGCCCAGTAGTTCAGGGTTTGACTCTTAGCATGAGGGAGCCGTTGTGGACTGCTTGTGTTAGTTGTCCTGTTGCTTGCCTTCTTCCAGTGCCCTTAGGAAACTTGCTTCACTTTAACCCCCATTTTACGGCTGCCTCCTTTTCTGCATCATAGATAAGAAAGATTTTGTGATGCTTTTCTGTGCTATGTTTAGAATCTTAAATTCAAGACCTGAATTTCTCAGGCAAATTCAAAGTTAGTTAGGACGTCCCAGGGTCTGTCCCCCAGTAAGAACAGAGAAAAAGGAAGCCACTGCCGTGGTTGAAGGGCTGAGTTATACAAAAGGTTACTAAACTGCCCTGGCACACACCTTCTTTCTGAGCCAGAAGCATATTTGAAAAAGAAACTGCTGTGCATCACTTCCCTAGCAGAACATGCTGCAGACAAAAAGAATCGAAACCACAACTAGAGAATTGGATTTCCCCTGCTTTCTCCAAAATAAATATTTGTTTGCAACAAAAGCAGCCGGAAGAATGAGACATGCACCTTTGACACTAAAAGCTTGTGTGTTTGTGCCAGCTGCAGTAGAGGTACGATCCTCCACAGAGTGCTACCTAAGGTCAGGCTGAGCTCCATCTCCCCCAGCTTGTGAATTAACATCTTCAGCTACTTGCACTAAGCAGAGAGAGGAAGAAGGCCCAGGGAGTCCAGCAGGAGTCTATAGCAAGTGAAAAGGAAAATGAGCAGTGGGGCTGCCTCTTGGAGTTGCTCCCTACACTGCTCCTTCCAAACAGCAGCATCATTTCCTCCACAGCCATTGTGCAGCAGCCTCATGTGCTGGCTTTTGGAATGAGCTTCAAAGGGAGGAGATTGGTACAAAAGTATCTGTAGAGGAGCCCAAGCCCAGCGGGCAGCTCACAGCCCTTATCTGGATAAGCAGCTCCAGGAGATGGTTAGCAAAAAGGAGAGGCAGTGACGGTGAGTTCTTGGGAGTGCAAGGAGTGTATCCACCTCTGGATGCTGCCCTTGAAAGGACCCATGCATCTCTTAGCAGGGCTCATCCTTTAAACAAGCCCAGTACTACAGACCTGTGCTCTGAGCAGCAGCTTAGCAGTTAGAAGCTTTAACTAGAAAGAGGACAACACCTTTCCCCTCATGGTTTGAGTGGGTTTACACACCAGTTCTCCATTTTCTCAAAGGTGGCCCAAAAGAATATATTCCTTCTGTGAGTGGTTGGAAAGGCAACATTACTAGTAGAGGACATAGCAGAGCACTGTTGCTAGCTGATGGAGTCAGCTGGAAAAGCCTTTTCTGAACTCTGGAGAGCTGTTCATCAAACATTCTCATAGGGAGGCTGTGCATGTGACAGATATTCTTGTACTTTGAAAATTGAGTGCCCCATAACTTGGTTTTTCTTTGTTTTTCTTGTACCTTATGCTTCAAGGGAAATTGATTCTTTAATGGCAAATCTCTGTCCCATATATTTTCTTTACTGTGCCTTTATACATAAAGGCACCATAAAGAAAATATATGGGACAGAGATTTGCCATTAAAGGGTCAATATTTAAAAGCAGTTACCACATGAGATTATCTGGAGCACCACAATTATGGCCTTTCGCAAGCTGGGGGAAATGTTGTGGTGTCTCATATGGCACCATTTGCTAACACTTAACCAGAAGAGATTTTTATGGCCAGCAAGCACTCTAAATTCATAATGTTTAGCTTCACTTTTTTTTTCTCTTGTCCACTTTTCCAGTTCTCATTTTCAGCTGTTACCTGGCATGAATTTGCACAGAAGAACCTCCCCTGTCATCTGAAAGCCAGAAAAATCCATTCAGATTAGGAGACGGAAGGAGATTTAGAAAGAGTCTCTCTTGGATCGTGCTTTTGCCTTCACAAAAGCCATATTTTTATTATGCCCTTACATAACCTGTCCCCTGTTTCAAATACTGCTTGAAAAAAATCCTCCTTCGTACAAGAACATGACCAGCTGAGTAAATAAAAAAACCTGTTGAACTTGTGGATTGTACTTACTGAGGTCCTAACTATTTTGATACATGTGCCTGCATAGCAATACTTTGGAGAGAAATAGTGATATTGAGACACATGAAAACAGTTGGTAAAGGCTACAAGTTAACCTGAAAGCATATTCCTGGTAACACAGTTAAAGGAAAGGGAGAGGTGCTCAAAGGTAAATTCAGGTCAGTTGGCATCTTCAAAAACAAGACTTGGATGACTTATAAAACAAAGTCATATGCAGAGAGGGAGCAAGTCACAGAAACACCAAATTTACCACAGTGTCATGAGAGTGGAAAGGAGGAAAAAAAATGACAAAAAAGAACTCAGCAGTAAAATGAATATATTCATGCAGTGTCAGTCTCTCCAGACAGGAAATGGTGCCAAGCAGAACCGCATCAGCGTGTGGCCGCTTCTTGCACTGACACTAAAAACATCTGTTGAGGTACAGTGTTTATACTGTCTGCCAAACAAGAGTTTTTTAATCTTAAAACATATGCTGGAAATAGGAAAATTTGGACAAGAACAAAAAGAAAAAAGAGGGGTGGGTGGCCAATAAATTAAAAGTGAGAACTGGGGAAGGACAGATTTGAGACAATGTTTTCCACATAGTGCATCATAGTTAATTCAAGTCATCTCAGGTCACCAAGGAAAGCAAAGCTCATGAGGAAATCATCGGATTGCTCAGAGAAGTTGAAGGAAACAGAGTGGTGCTCTTCATGTCAGGCTTCATCCTTTAAAAATTGGGTTTTGAACAGTTAACCATAAAACACAGGTTTTAACAAAGGTTTGGGAATATGTCTAATTTGAGATGCAAGAACTGATGCTGACAGCAATACTCTTATTTTTCAGGCATGCATATCTCACATTTTTTGCAGAAAGGATGTATTTAAGCCCCACAGCTGAGCCAGAGCCTTCAGAAATTGTGCCTCCAGCCTATCTGGTTAAACACTTATCAAGTAAATTGTGGATACATAATGAGTAAATTATTTAAAGATTATCACCTTCACATTTATTTCTCTGGTTGAAGAAGCTAGAATGCAGAATTCAGAAATATTTCAGTGAGAATAATTGTCAGATATGACCAAAGAAGTTATTCAAATATTTCTAGGATATTTTTCAAATAAAGTCCCTAAGTATTCCTTATGATAAAATACTCTCATAGAAGGCAGCTTATTTTCATTTCTGAAATAAACTATATATTTTCAAGTACATTATTTGGTGAAGATATGTAAGTGATCCATTTCCTGAATATCATAATCATGTATGAATAGAAGATTTTATTTTGTGTCACAGACCCTCTGAAGTCAAGAAATTCTTTCATTCAAGTGAGTGTCTCTTTGGTACCATTTCAGGTTTACAATATTTGGTATGTGTCTAAAGACAGAAACAGACAATGAACCCGCTTCAATACAATTTTCCACTCAAATAATTATATGTGAATTGTGCTTTTAAAAGAGAAAATGCGCCTAGAGTAAAATGCAGGCCCCTAGAAATCAAAGAGGAAACTCCCACTCTCCAACAGATTTGAGATTTCAACTCTAGAATACTTGACTTTCAAGTACAAAGGATTTATGCTTAGTGAATCACTGGATATGGTAAATTTCATGTTTTCAAAATCTACATAAAATTAATTGTGCTGTATATCTTTCAAGATTTGCTTTATTTTATTTTTGTTCCATTTATTAAATATTATATTTCTGAAAAACACCATAAAATATTCAGATGAATGGATTATACACATCATGGCTTACAGAAGTTTTTCTTCCTTCTAATATGTCAAATGGGAAAATTTAGACTTTGGATTGTGGTAGATTACACCTGCTGTAGACAGTTTATTTCTGGGATATAAAACATTTTGGAAAATATTAAAATCCAATTCTAAAATGAGTTGATGAGATGAAATGGGAGATGTTTCCTGAGGGCAACACTCAGAGCTACAAAAATTTCTGCCTATTTGATAATTTTTGTCTTTGACTGAGTTCTATATATTAGGTCAGTATATAGCTGAGTTTTATTTGACTTGTAAAAATACAGAGATTTTGTGTGCCCAGATAACAGTTATTTTCAAATGTTTTTGTTTCTTCCTGAATCCTAACAGAATATTTTCTATGATCATCAGAAAACAAAAGACATTTTAAGCCTATGGATGTCTCTCCCTTTGTTGTCAATGCATCACAGTTGGAAAAGCTGCAATTAGCACAGGCACTGATGAAAAATCTCATTGGTTCTTCTGTTAAAATGCTGGTAACAAATTGCAGTTATTTCTTCAGGATTAGAAGACAACAATGTTTTGAAAGACCACTAGGATATAAAGTATTCTAGGCTGAATTTTCAAATCAGATAATTTCTTAAAAGTTTAAGATAATTCTGAGGTTTCAGAGCTTTTTTCTCTCCCAGTAGGAGACTTTCCAGTGATCTGCAACAAGTGGCCACATAGACCATGTGGAAATGCATCTTGCAATATCCTTCTTCCAGTGAATGTTAAGTTTCTTGTGAGACCAAAGGTTTGGCTGAATCTTTGGTATTTTTTAACACATCTTTACTTTTAGGTCTGGGAACTAATTTGCAGATTATTTCCACTTTAATTTTTATTATTACTATTATTTTTATTATTATTATTTTTATTATTATTAATTTTTATTACTATTTCTCAAAGAAAGCTGACTAACCCCTTCTTCCTTGCTGTTTGTCTTCTTTGGTGAGAATCTGCACACTGCTCATTGAAATATGGAAGCCTGAGCTGTCAGTGAAATTTTGGTGACTAATAACTGTTGACCTCCATGTTCAGAAAAATTTCATAGATAGTGGAATAAATAAATGCATATATTAACATGTGATTAGAAAATTCATCCTCTGCTACTTGTCTGGGCTCAATTGACCATAATCAATGACTGATTTAGGTCTTGGATTTTATAAAAAAGCCCCAAAGCTCCCAACTGGTAGCATTTGCATTTTCTTCAAAACTTTAGACAACATAAAGAAAAGCAGTTTAAGGTTTCACCAAACTGTTGAGTTTTGAAAAAACATTTTCCCCCTTAATTTGAACCATAATTTTCTCAAAGAAAATTAAATTAAAAAACCAACTAACATGTTTTTGTAATTAAACAGAGTATTGAGCTATGCAAACAATAAAGATCCTTGTTTGAAATTAATTCTTGTCCTGCTTCTGGGATTACCAGGGGAATAAAATTATAGAAAACAAAACAGAAAAACCTGCTACAGCCTAGAACTTGCACTTTACCAGAAGCAAAAGGAAATTTAGACTTAATAGTTTAGAGTTGTATTCTGTCTCCAAAAAGCGTGATTTGTTATAAATTTGACAAAATGAAAAATCTCATCACTCCTGTCATCAGAATCCAAAGTTGTACCTCTAATTTTTATTCTTTACAGCTCACTTGTTTACTTTTCTTCCTCTGTACCAAAGGGACATATTGAGGTGATTCTCAGGAATGTGAAAATAAGAACTGTGCATCAAGTCAAGAGATATTAATTGTCCAAATTTTAGAGGAAAAGATTCCTCCTAGGGCAGGAAGTTTGCCTGGAAGTAGGAAAGGTCTCATAGAAAAGTCTGAAAACTTTTAGGTTGACTGTATTCTTCTTTTATATTCATTTGAAAATAAAAAGGAAACCAAAAAAAACTCACAAACTAAACCACCAGAGGCAAAATCTGACCTGTGATACTGTGTTTACAAACCCCAGAAGCTGTTTTTAGAAACAGGTCGTATTTCCATGAAGAAACATTGCTTGTCAATTAGCATAGTGAAACACTCAAATTGGCTGCAGAAGGTTAAGTCTTGTAGGGTATCATGGTATTAAATATATCAGTTTTGGGGTTTCAGTCTTCTGAGGGTGTCTGTGTGCTCTAACTACCCATCAGTCCTTTGCTCTGTTGAAATCTAACCATCTGGTTTGTGTTGAGCCTCTTGAATAAGCTACTGCTCCCCTTATCTTTGTGTACAGAGCTGCCTTCTGGAACACAATATTTGGTCAAGTTCCTTGGCCCACAGATTTCTTCTTCTTATCCAGTTGTCCTGCCCCAAGTGCCCCAGTTGTGCTTGGGCTCTCAAGAGTCCAAAGTCAACATTGTGGAGGCATGGGCATGCTGAGTTTGTGGTTGAGGGCACATCCAAATGTTGCTACATCCCAGATTTGGTTCAAATACTTAGCATAGCCCATTTATTCTAATTAAATAAATGATATTTCTCCAAAGGAAAGAAGAATGGGGAGAGAAAATGAGCTGGGATCAACTGCTGAAGTGCTCCCTGTGTCAAAAAACATGAGCATTCCTGTAACATTACACTGACTCTGTCACCAGGGACATAGCGGCCCAGTTTCAAGTTTTTGCTCAATGCTCCACGAGTCCCAAGTCACAGAGCAGTGCCCATGACTTAATGCTGCCAGCATTAAGCAGATTTGCAGATTTTCTGGGGAAAATTTTCAAGTCCTTTTTTTTTTTTTTAATAATGTTTTCTTCAAGTTGAAAAGTCATATTGCCTCCCTAAGGGCCAGAGGCTAACACGTGGAATAGATATCAATGAATTGTTTTCATCCTACAAGCTAATGACCAAGTTAAAATTCCTTCAGTCTCTTCCTTCTCTATTGGGGAGTTTTAAAAATAAAATTTCTTTGCTATGCCACCTATCAGCTAAATGGTTTGTTGACCATTTTTATAAAGTACATGTACACATTTTAAATGCTTAAAAATGTGTCAGAATGTTGATTTATCTTGTTACTTCATTAATTTTCTTTGTTCCAGCTTCCATTTCTTCGGGCTGGCATTCAACGATATAAATTTTCAGCGAATGCGTATGGTTATTTTATATCCTTTTAAGACAGGGGATTTTGCTGTATCATTCACTACATAATAAAATAAATGGAGGAAAACTTCTCGGAGCGCGCACTGCCAATTTATCCTAGAATGTCTCGGCTTGTACTGGCGCGCGGCCTGACCACTGCAGCAGCACGGCGCGCTCCGGCCACGCCGCTCCGCCAGCTTGCTGTGTGGCCCTGGGCAAATAAACGAGCCAGCCTCGGTTTTCCTTGCTCCGAAGGATGGCAGAGCTCATCTCCAGCGCTGGAAGAACAAGACTTGCGAGGGTGGAATGAGCGAGCAGCGCTTTGATCGTGCAGCCGGGTACGGGGCAGCCCAGCCGGGCTGGCTGTGCCAGCTGGGCCCCAGGCAGGATGGGCAGGATTCACTCTGGGAACCCTCCTGGGCCCCAGGCAGGATGGGCAGGATTCACTCTGGGAACCCTCCTGGGCCCCAGGCAGGATGGGCAGGATTCACTCTGGGAACCCTCCTGCTCTGTGTACAAGTCATGAACAGGACAGGACTGCTAGGAACGTGCCTTGAGCTGCTTTGTTTTCCAGCATCAGTCTCATTACGTGGTTATGACAATGGGAAGATGCCACCAGCTCACATCCCTGGCAGCAGACCAAGAACTTCATGATACAACTTACTTTATAAGTTTTCTGACCAATCACACAAAGCAAAAGCGTATTGACAGCAGTTCTACCCAACCACTATAAGCACATGTACCTTTGTTAAAACAATGCTTGCTTATTTCAAAGAAAATACCTGTTTGTAAGCCTTAAAACACAGTGCACAGAGCTCCATTATTAAGCTTAAAATTTCCTAATATCTTGCTAGATAAACTTTTCTGTAGCTTAGGGAGTTATTCTAGACAAGCGTTAATACACAGACCATTGTTCTATTTGCCCTTGCTTTTCTACATTTTACATAATTTTTCTCCTGACCTATCTCATGGCTACAGCTTAGCTCTAATCACAGTTCTGCTCTCTCTGAGGCCTGCCTTTTGCAGCTTTCCCAAAACCCTCTGATATTATGGATTCCCACACTGCTGAAGCCATGGCTGGGTTCCCTGACTCCATAGAGCTCTTCCTGACTGTTTCATAAGTTAAATGAACCCCAGTAAAGTAACTTTTTATGATACTGTGAATATATAAAAATGTTTAAAACTGTAATAGAAAAGCACACTTTATGAGTATTGTTAACAATTTCACTATCATGAAGAGAGTGTTTCCACCTATTCTACTATTTCACACTACTTTCAAATAGACAGGCAGATCCTATCTGTGTTACAATATTAACAATTTTAGGGTCCAAAACTTAATTCAACTCCTTTATTACTTTTGCAAAGTGCACACGTGCATTTGCCCCATATTGTGGGTGACTTGGATCTGCACAGAATATTAAACCAGTTTTCTTAGATCACTAAGTCACAACAAATGAAGAACACAAATAAAACAGTAAATTTCAGCAAGAATCTAATTTTTGAAGTGTTAAAAGCCTAGAGAAAACTTCTGCCTGGATTTTCAAATTTTTTTTAGAGATAACCTAAATTTTGTCCATATATTTAAGCATTGTCTATTTAATGCAGGGAAATTTTTTAATCTCTAGTGTAAGAAAGTCTCTTTCTACTTTTCCTTCTTCCTCTTTTGCTTTTTTTAAAAAATTACTTTCTCCTCTCTTTTCAATTTTCTTTTTCTTTTTTTAAGGAATTGTTTTCTGGACAAAAAGAAAGAAATTTCTAAAGCGCATTCCTAATTCACTCATTAAAGAAGATAAACTATTAATATTTTTGCCTTTTCCCACCCCAAGAAAGAATAATGGTGCAGTCAGGATCTGCTACAATAGATTTTATATTTTAGAAGATTTAATCTGCAGGGATGAGTTAATATTTCCAGGGAGTGGCATCTCAATACTCGTTAATATGTCTCCCTCTTATAAATATGATCTCGGATGGTTGAAAACAAAGTTTGAATACTAAGGCAGTTAATTAGTTTGGCTCCAAAAGGCACCAAATAATATCTCCTTCAAAACAATCTCTAAGTGGATGAGGTTCTTGGAAATACTATGACATACACCGTAATAGTTGGTTGTAAACATAGATCTGGAGCCTTGTTCCTGACAATAACAGAAGATGCTAGAACAAAACAAATTACTCCTGCACATGCCATTGTTGCTTCCTGGAAGGATAATTTCTTCTTCTTTGAATATGGATATTCACCCTTTATAGCCATAGAATAGGGGTGTGCAAGCTCTGTAATACATTTAGACTGGTGTAAAACCAAATCAGGACTAGAATCTGAATCTGAATTCAAAATTACAAAATTAAGCATAATGTTATAATTCCAGCATTTAAACAGCTGACTGGCAGAAAACTTTCTCTGTGACCAGGTATAAGTAACATCTTTTGCCTAAAAGTCAATAGTCTTTTTTTGTGTCTTGCTTTAATGTATTGTAGAAGGAGCCAGAACTTCAAAAATACCTTCATTTATTTGCTGAGAGGATCTTGATAAAGAAAATCCATATCTCAACATGTTTGTGAAATTAACTTTTCACTGACACTTGATTTCAATGTCTGAGTAAAGGGACTTCAGTAGTGCCAGTGGGTAGGGAAGCAGAATAGAGAAGGAGCCATCAGAGAGACCTGAGACACAGCCAAGTTCTAGGGAAAATATGCACTATTACAGCTCATTGTAATTTAAGTTAATACAAGAGAAACCCAAGAGAGAGGTATATTTGGAATCACACCCAGAGCACTCATTCTTTTTGGAGTGGGATGAGAACTTATGTACTAGTATTGTCCTGTTCTTAATATTAACATTAACGCAAAAAGCTGTAGCATAAATACCAAAATTTCTGAAAAAAAATAGCTGCATCTATGTATTCTATGGAAGACTATCAAATACTGGTGTTGTCTGTTAAAATTATTAGGTATCATCACAGATTAATCTATTTTTTAATGTGGGACTTGGAAAAATTCAAAGAAATCTTACATTGTGTGTGCAAAGGACACACACAAAATCCAAGTCTTTTTTTCTTTGGCACATCTGCAACTTAATTATGTCTCATGCAGTTTTTGAAATGTTTTTATGAGAAAATATAAAGTGCGTATTCTTATATGTCAAGGACCATATAAACTCATTTGTGAAGTCACACGGGCTTCACTTTGCCCTCAGACCCAGTCTTTGATTCCTTTGTGTTTGGAAGCTCTGAACCCATCTGTTTTTACCAGCAGAAGGAGAACAAATGAAGCAGTGTTTCAACAACTGAAAACCATCACAAGAGACACAGATCAGCTTAGACTAGAACTAAACCAATGTCAGAAATATCACCACCACAACCCTCCAGTCCTTTAACTGGTACTTATCTGACCAATAATGGCTGAAAGCCATCTATCATTGCTTAAACTACATGATGATAAAACCAGAGTCTGGAAAATATCATTACTTGATCTATTTGGTAAACTTTCAAATATTTCTTTCAGAAGATTTGCCAGGCAAACAGCATAGTATAAAATTTAGTTTTATTTAATTTGTGTTTTATTGCTTTTAAATTTAGCTTGAAAAAAAGGACATGATTAAAGAGCTACAGCTGAGGGAAGGTACAAAGCTTCTGTTGTAGAAATCGGAGTGATTCTGGGTCTGTAGATAATTTGTAGCTGTGTTTTAACCCAGAAAATTGTGCTGCAGGGGTGTTTAGTGGGTTTAGATGTGTGTCTGAAATCAGCTGGATAGATTGAATGCAATATCTTACTTGACCTTTTTCTTTGTTATGGCTACTGTTGGCTGTGTCAAGGCCAAAATATTGGTACATCCATGGAGACCATCCATTCCTTATTTCAAAGTAATATTACAAAATTAATTCTTTCATTGCCAGAATGAAAGAAAGGCTCAATCAAAAAACCAGTCCTTAACAAAAACACAAAATAATGAAACTTTTAATTGATATTTGTTTTCACTGTAGAATTCAGTCAAAATAATTCCCATCTTGATGTAAACCTATCCACAAATCTTCCTAGAAGCGTCTTTTGGATTTTCTGAAGATCTCACTGTCTTGCAAACTTGAAATAAGAAAAAATACATTTAGGTTTCTTTTAAATCTTTTCTCTTAAAGGCAAAGAAGGGACAGAACTTTATTTACAGAGATTTTTAGTTTTACATGTGTGACCCAGGAACATTTCTGGACAAATTTCATTATTTCTTCTGTATACAGGAAATGCCTGGTGCCTGTGAATACTGGTAGGTGTATTGGTGAGTTTTGATGGGCAGAATGCAGGATTGGAACATGGAAACATTTTCTGAGCTGCTCTTGGGGCTGTAGAAAAGGAAGCTTCCCAGCTAAGAGGGAGGTACTGCAAAGAGGTTTTCTTTGGGCTTTAAGCAGGACAGGTCAAGCCTTTGAAGTCGTTTGAAGGGAAATGAAAGTTCTGCCTCAAAAAATTGAAGTGGACACCAATCAGCTCCAACACTGAGATCACTGCTGGAAGACTTTTTCTTTTGTATTTGGTAAAAGAAAAGAAAAGAACCAAGGATTGATAGTGATTTATGCAAATATGACAGGATTTGCTTCTCAGGGGGAGATTTGATGAGTGCTGAATCTAAAGCCTCTTTTCCAAATGTGTCTTCATTTCCCCTGTCTGAAAAGAGAGGCATGTGTAACTGAGCTCAAGCAATACCAATTTGCATTTATGAAGCATGTTCAAAATCAAAAGCTCCCAATACTTTTTAATAATATGCATTGCAAAGATTTCAAAGACTTTTAAAATGCAAAAGGTGGTAAATGCATTTTCAAAACAGCTGCAGACATTGTGAAGGAAATGACAAAAACGCCCAAGCTTCAATTTTTCAAAGACTGTGATTTTTTATTATTTTTTTTTTTTTTAACTGAATAGACAACCTGTGTGTATGGGCAAATATCTAGGAGAATAGACTCAGAACACATGTAATATAGAGCAGAAAAGCTATTTAAAATAAGTAAAAATTGACTAATTAATATGAATTTTTGTATTTTATTTGCTCAAAAAATTATTTCTTAAGTACCAGGAAAGAGCACAATAACTGTCTCAAGATTTGCTGTAGATAAAGCAAAAAATATTTTAATCCTTCCTGATGAAATTATAATAGTAGTTCCAGCATAGTTGCTAAGAAATAAACAGAGAATTTTTTTATGAAAAAAAGAAAAATATGTTATGGCAGTTTTAAAAGTAAAAAGCTGTATGTTCATGTTATTATGAACATTATGAAAATTTAAAGCAGTTCAGTTTTCTGAAGTTCTCTCACAGAATATTAATAATAAATCTTCATAAGAGAAAATCTTTCTATAGTCAACACTATAATATTTTTCAACTGTAAAGACAGTTAATTGAAATTAATTAATTAACTAATTAAAAAAATAATTAATCAGAAAAAGGCTTTTTCTTTGTGATCACTAATGCCTGACCTGTAAAAATATATTTTAAAAAAATCCAGTGATTGTTATTCCACAGTTGAAAGAGGAAGAATCAGTCTTCTGGACAACATTTTTGAAGATGGGAAAGAAATAGCAGCAGTAATATGACAATACGAGTGATGCAGTCAGTAGTTAGAACTTTGACAATGCACCAGCTTTTGAAAAAATTTACAATAATGGTCTTGCATGTGATGAAATGTAAGACAGTGTCATAATTGCAGGTTAAGTCAATGACAAATTGTTTGCTGAGAAATAGAAATGTAAAGTACATAAACATCATGTTAAACTAAAAAGGGTTTCACTCAGTAACATATCCAGCTTCACAGGTATCTGACTTTGTGTTTTGATTCTCACCACTGTCAGTGAGGAATTCTGTAAATCATAAGTACCACTGAGACACTGAAACCTCAAAAAAGGTCGAATACCATTTCTTTGCATAAAGGAATGTGCATAGAAAGATTACATAGTACATTTGGATGCTTCTGGAGTATACCAGAAATTTTTAAGCACTCCACCTTACAGTTGTAGTGCTTTCAATTATTAAAACCTTCTGCAGTTCTTCATCTCTCTTCTTACCTCAGTGCTGTAATCAAGAAAATATTCTTCTGTAGATAGACATGCAAGCAGCAGCTATTTGATATTGATTCTGATGTGCCTGAGCTACAGATTAGAATTAATTAAAACCATGTGCAACAAAGAGTTTAATGAATTAATTTAAAACAATTATGTATGGAAATTATACAGACAAGCATAATTTAAAAAGTAAATTCAAGTGTCAAATAATTTAATTGCATGCTTGAGGGTTTAACTGCATGCTTCAGGGTGTTTTAAACAAATGATAGAAAAAAAAGTTAATTGCTAACAAAAGTGGTGCATCCTTTAAAGCACTGCCTTTCATTTTTCACATTGTTCCATACTCCCATTCTAGGAAGACTGCCATGCAGTTTCAGAGACACTCCATAGTCAGAAGGGATTTGTACACATACATATGCTTTCCAATACTGGGACTTTATTTCATAATTTTAACAAAAGACTAAAGACTTGAAACAGGCACTGTTAGTGAATCAACAGCATTGAGAATGCACAGAAGTGATTAAGCATCCTCTGATGCATTTAGAGATTGAAAAATAGCTCAGAAAGCAAAGATATTTAATGCAGAAGAATGGTTAACAGGGCACTATGGGCATTAGAAATATGAGACCAGCTCTTAGGGCAGCCAGGCAGAACACCATGAGCTGGTATAAATATCACCAATGTGTTTTTCAGTAAGTTAATTCAGAAACAACTTCTGAACTGTCAAGCAACATGAAAATGGACCAAAGGGATTTGCAGACTGAAAAAGCAAAAGAGGTAACTCCAAAGCAGTAGTAGCTGTGAATCACCTTTGATTGACACATTGCTTGTAGCAAGGAATTTTTTGATTCTGTTAATTTCATTAACTACAATACTTGAAAATGTGCTTTGGGAAACCATGAGGATACAATAACTAGTTGTGGGAAACAGTACACTGACTTATCTCTCACTGAAGTCAATAGAAAAACTATGATTTACTTCAACAGGTTTGACCAGCTTCATGTCTGAAACAACCAAAACCTTTGACAGGCTTTCATGAATCATGAGATAAAAATATCCTCAGATTGAGGCTTTGAACTTCTTTATATGTGAGATTTTTGACTTTCAAATACCGGAGACAGACCCTTCTATTTAACCTTGGACAACTCACACTAGTTGCTGTAAATGTCTCTCTTCCACTGCATGTTGGCCAACATTTGGTGACACTGATAATTATTTGTGAAGAAGAGTGGCATGCCCCAACAGTCTCCCACGCTCACCAAGAACACAAAGCTCTACAGAAACCTCCTTTGTGTTCTCAGAATTAAAAAAAACATTAATCAAAATTATCTCCTCTAATAATAAAAGGACCCATCATCTGCCTAAAAATAAACACTGGAAACAAAACATAAAAACTGCAAACTTTAATTAGAAACACAGAAAATTGAACATGTCTGATTCAAACGTTTGGCTTGAGTTTCTGCCCTGAAAATAGCACAGCAGATCTTGGCTAAATGCAGGATTTGTTCTGGATAGGCACCAGGAGCACCCAGGCTTCTCAGCACCGCTCAGCCCCCAGCCCAGGGCAGCCTGGGAGAGGATTTTCCCAGGTTCCCCTCACCCATGAACAGGAGGGAAAAGATGCTTGCTTTGGCTGATCCACTCCAGACACTACACCAAGCTTCCATCAGCTTAAAGAGGAGCCTAGAAAATTTGCCTAAGACTTGAGTTAGCTCTTTTAGATGCTGTTGAAGGCAGTTGTGTCTCTCCTTTCTTCAGCTGGTTTTTCATGCAGTCAGTGAGAGAAAGTGAAGCAAACAGTGGCTGTAGTCAGTAGGAAGATAACTGTCCTTTTAATCAGAATTGCAGGAATTTTTACTCCCTTGGTAGTTGTCGCAGGGCACTTGTTAAAATATTCCTGTTGTGACTGAGTTCAGAACTTCCTGTTCAAGGAGACAAATCTTTTCTCTGACTTTACCTTATCAGACCAGATGATACCTCTCTCTAAGGTACCTGATATTTCTATCCATTTCATTGCACTAGTATGTATGAAGTCATAAATAAACCCTGCTTAAATATGGGAATTTCTCAGAGGCTGGGGCTGCTTCTCTGAGTAGAGCCAAACACATTGAGATGCCAATCACCCAGCAGTGGGGCTGCTTACCATAATACAAAGAAACAACAATTGAATTATTTTCCTTAGTAATTTTTTCCTTTATGAATGGCATCTAATTACATTGCAATAGAAAGAAATGTAGGAAGTAATAGATGGCAATTTAAAATGACAGAACTCTGTGTTACTTTTTTTCCCTAAGTTCTTTAGATGTCTCAAGAATTAATTACATTTTTTTCATGATGGCCTTGATCTGCCAAGCATGTTAGAGGCAGTAATTTCATGAGGAATCTAAATGACTTCTTCTTTCAAGTATCTTGCATCCCTCGTACATACATACGAGCACAGTACACAGAACTGATGCTGATTTTAGCCAGCTTTTTCAAGCACTAATGTTTTCATAGCATGTCATTGAACTGGTAAAGATGGACACACTTTTTAAAATACTTATGAACAATTGTCTTATAAACTTTTATGCAGCCACATAATGACTAACATCTGCTGATGCTCAAACTACTATGTCATGAATTTAAATGAGTTTGTGAATTCTTTTGTCCTTTCTGATTAAATCTTGTATCTGCCAGGTACAATTTGTACTGAAACAATTTGTCTAGAGGAGAAAGGTTTTAAAATAAACACAGAACTCAACTATTTGCTGGTCACCTCGAGCAGCATTGCTGAATCATATGGCTTCTGTGAGGCAACATGTGAAAAAAAAAATTTGAGGTATTGGCAGATAGATGGTTGTGTCAGTGACTGTGCTGGCGTGGGTTGGCCAAGGATGGGTGACAGCCACGATCCCTAAACACACAGGTCTACTCTTATTTTCCTTAAAATGAGCTCAGGCCCTTAGGCAGGCACACTTCATACCTGTGTAAATACAAAGGACAAATCTCTGTTCTTTCTCTCTGAAAACAATGAGGAAAAGTCTGAATAACCTAAAAGGCAGTAAAGATAGTTTCTTCTGTGGTTTTGAAGAAAAATAAAATAGGAAATTATTTCCAAAACTGAGATAAGAAATACATGAATATACAAAACTGAATTAATTAATGGGACTTTGAGGACCAGAAATTCAGAAAGGAATACAAAATAGGGTGAATGTAAAAAATGCTATCTGTGAGAATAAAAGTGACAATAGCTGAGGTGAAAAAATAATTTTAAAAATGAGAACCTTGATAGTATAATGAAAATCTAAATAAGAATATTTTAAAAAGATGATAAAAACATTTTTATTAAAGCATAAGAAGATAGATCAAAATAAAGATCAGACAAAGGATAATATACATGATTTTTGTGTTCAAATCAGCAGAGACCTGTAAATTTCATATCAAGCATTCAAATGTCTAGCTAAAGCAATCTGCAAAATATCAGGATTGTTCTGAGAATTTATGGGGTGTAGAAACTGGAACAGACATTGTCCATCTCACTGGCTGTGTAGCTTAACTTTACCTCCTAGAAATTATCAGCACAAATTACTAAATTATCAATGCATCTTAGAGGAATGATCTCTTTAAGGTTAGTCCAAAGCTCCATTGACTTCTCTCTTTTCCCCTGCAGTGGCCAATAATGTGTACTCAGTAAGAGAATAAAAATGGAGAATACTCCAAAAACCATTTTTCCAGCATACTCTTCCAATCTTTAGTGACCGATGGCTCAAGTATTCTTTCATGTTTAGTGGTCTACAGTGGATTTATAGCTCCTTATTGTGCCTGGTTTCCTCTTGGACACCTGTAGCCTTTTATCACGAGCACAATCATGCAGCAAGGAGTTCTGCATCTGATGCACAGGTGCTGTAAGGAACCATATAAGGGGGAAAAAAAATTAAAATGACTTGCAGGACTGATAGGAAAAGAATGTCGGAAAGTCAGTTCTATTTGCATGACAGAACCCTTCCAGTGATTAAAGAAAAGTGGATGACATGATAAGCTGTGATTTTGGGAAGTGATGGATTTTGCCCCGTGAGTTTTCCATACTCAAAGAAAGAAAGTAAGTGTACACAGAGCTGAGAAAGGGAACTATGTGTTGCTTGTAAACCAAGCAGGGAGGTGGTTCTGATAGAAGCCTGAAAGGTTTTGATGACAATCATATTAAGATGAATGATGGTACCCCTTCTGGAGGGTTGAATAATACTCTTGGAAAAGTTGCTTGTGACATGAAAGGAGCAGGAATTGCAAGTGTCAGTGAGTGAATTGGTATCAGAAGGAAAAAAATATGAAAAATCTTTCCAGAAATCTCCTATGGAAATAGAGTTCTGTATGAGCACTTCAGGACAGAATTTCAAAGATATTGCAAATAGTCTTAATTCTCAGATCAGTTTCTGATGCAGCAAGTTGCTTACCTCAGAGAGGTATGTGTAATTGCAGGTTGAGTGGTTTTAATTCTGAACTGAAGTGTAACTACACTGTTGTCAGTGGAATAATGCCAAAGTCCACCACCAGTTAAAGATCTAGTGCTTGTGTTTGTTTTGTTTTACAAAGAAAAAATGTAAATCATAGCAGAAAATTTAATAAAAGACACTCTCTGATAAGCTTACTGGGTGAAAGTTTTGAAAAAGTGTCTTGGGATGGAAAAGTTCTGAAACACAGTGGATCCAAAGCAATGGTCAGTTTGTAAGTGTTAATTATACATGTTCAATGTTAAAATATTTCTTATATATGAAACACATTAATGCATTTATGTAATCAGACCAGAGCTAGTTGAATGCCTAGATTCCAGAATGGAATTCAGTGGGCTGAAAGTTCAGGGTGCCTGTTGGCCAGTGAGCAGCCATATGAAACCTCACTCTCTTGACTTTCAAACTGGATCCTGCAGGCCAGACCTACAAAGGAATTTAGGTTCCCCTTTCTTTTACAGAATCCCAAAGATGCTTAAGTAGGGGTTGTGAGCCTGAAGTCTTTGTATGTCTTGGCTTGTATATGCAACATTTTCTATAGACTTGTGCACAAATCACAACCATGAAGGAACACCTGGGGAGGGAGAAAGAGGAACTGATCTCACAGCTTCATATGTTTTTTATTACTAGGTAACTCTTTCCATGCAGCGTGTGTGTACAGAATGGTTGGGGTCTGGCTCCCAGGGAGGGCAGCTTACATCACAGAGTTGGGAATAAACAGCCAAAAGTTCAGCACTATTTAGTAAAACCCAGACCAAGCTACTTGATCTTCAGACATAGAAAATACATCTTTTGCAGTCTGCGGAGTACTTTATTAGCTGTCAGTAGATATGGCATGACTTTCTTTCCAATTTCCCATGGCTGCAGTGTGTCGCCAGAAGTATCTGTTAATTTTGAATATGTTCAGTGTTGGTGGATGGGGTGCAGGACAAGGTTGAAATGTCAAGAAATTAATCTGAAATGTTCTGGATTTCTTCCACGTTGTGGGATCCAGCCCATACTGCAGGTGGTGGTCCTATAAAACAGTTGTTTTTCACAAATCATTCTGCCTTGCTCATTAATTTAATGAACCAGAGGGACATTTCCCTGCAGTCTTTTTTAAGAAAAGGGCTATCCAGACCTACATGTCTGCTCTCCACAGTCTGCAAAGAGTTACACCTCCCTTGTCAATGTATATGTGGAGACAGAGAATTCATTGGGCGTTATGGACCAGCCAGCTGAAAAGAGAGACCCGATCTGGAAGAAGCAGAAAGTGTTAAAGCCATTTCTCATGTGAAAGTTATTTCACTTCAAATTGCTGAAAATGCAGATTTTTCTCATTTTTAAAGCTCTATAGGACAGTTTAGACAAAAACCCAGATCAGCAATAATTAACATCTACGGAGTTCATCTATTGGACATATTTTGTCCTGTTCATGAAACAAACACAGTTGCACAGGTCAGCATTTTCAAAGATTCCAAACTGAAGGCTCCAGGGAGGACTTGCTAAAAGAAAATTAGTGCTCTTTTTTTTTTTTTTTTTTTTTTTGTTTTGTTTTGTTTTGTTGGTTTGTTTATTTTTTTTTTTGTTTTGGTTTGGTTTGCTTTTTTTTAGTTTTTTTGGTTTTTTTTTTTTTTTTTTTTTTTTTTTTTGTGAAAGGTTTAGGAGTTCCAACAGTTATGTAGTCTGAAATCAGAGCAAAAATAACATAATCCCAATTTTGTTTTCTGAGGAAACAATTTAGAGAGAAGGTGCTATCTAAGAAGGTGCACCAGACAAATGGTTGGGTCTTGGACCTAGAAGCTCTTGGTAAGCACCTTCCCTGCCACTGAGCTGCCAAACAGGTCTTTCTTCAGTCTCTCCTCTTCAGCCCTCAGTGTTCATGTAAACAATCCAGTGTTGATTGAAGAAGACAAAAAAGGAGAGACATTTAATCTAGATCCATCTGGGAAGATACATTGTTCAAAATCACCAGGTCCTGCATTCCACATGGCAAATGTTCTTTCGCCCTCTTCAGTTGCACCCTGGCTCTGAGATGATTTCAAAACAGTGTGTTTCTGTGGACTATGCAGAATTTGCTGCCTCTAGGCTTCTCCAAAGGAGTCTTTAGAAGGGACATTTCAGATGATGTTCTCCAGTGGTGCTGAGTGTGTGTGTGCTAACAGTCCCCACTGCCTGTTCTCACTGGAAAGGAGTTAGAACAACTTTTGACTCCAAAAATGCTGTAAGGCATGAGTTAAATTATCATTTTGATTCCTACAATTTCCTGACAAACAAGGGCTAACCTATAGCTTACAAATTCAGATAATTCAGCAGGGAGCAGATACTTGGAAAGAAGAAATGATAGATGAGATGGGATATAGAAGAGCTTTTGTACAGCAAACCAGATAAAATTATGTTTGCTCCTGAGTGCCTTTGTGTTGTAAGGTCAACTCTTTGGTGGAGAGAAACAATACTGGCACTTAAACAAGATTAGGAGCAAGAGGGCATGGTTGCAATCCAAGTTTGGGAGGGGCAGACAGCACTTTGAGGAAGGAGAGGAACTGGGGACTTATGAGAAAGAACACTGTAAGCAAGCTAAGGAAATGAAGGGCAATTTTAAAAAAATAATTGGCTGACTATGAGCATGAGCTGGCTATTTAAGAAACTTGGGTTCACTTT
Source organism: Ammospiza nelsoni (assembly GCF_027579445.1). Classification (NCBI taxonomy): domain Eukaryota; kingdom Metazoa; phylum Chordata; class Aves; order Passeriformes; family Passerellidae; genus Ammospiza; species Ammospiza nelsoni. The sequence goes on along the minus strand of NC_080638.1, from coordinate 53,324,541 downwards.
TCCTTGTGCCAGGTACAAACTGTTTCATCTGCTTCAGGGAATAAGTCTAAGATGTCACAAGATGAAACCTAGTGTAGTTTGAAGAAGTTGGAAAACTTATGTAAGACATTATTTTATTCATTTAGGACAGTCTAAAATCAGGTAGCTATTCAGCCCCTGTATACAAGGTAGTTTAGTCCTTGAGGAGAGACAAAAAATATCCAGACTACGCTGAAAGAAGACTGCATCCTTCTTTCCCTTCCCTCCTGCCACTCCCATCCATTGCCTTTCCTCTACAACTGCAAGTCTTTGTGCAGCTAGTGAGTGAAGGTGATTGGGAAATGAATCAGTTTAAAAATAAACCTTGTGCTGGGTTAGTTTTAGC